>NC_080773.1:638076-957115 GCF_020826845.1 Diceros bicornis minor
TACCTATACAAACTTGTTCCTACATAGTAACTTGCAACTTTGAATGAGAATGTGCTTGCTTACAGCAACGTGCTATATGTTCTGAATGCCCGAATTGGGAATCTGTGTCAAAACTTTGTTAGGAATTATGTGATCCTTACTAGCTGGAAGTAAGGGAGATGGGGCATGAAGTTATTTCTAGGAGTTGGACACATACCAAGTTTAGCTCAGTTCTGGGCATCTTTGAAATACCTATACAAACTTGTTCCTACATGGTAACTTGCAGCTTTGAATGAAAATGTGCTTGCTTACAGCAACGTGCTATATCTTCTGAATGCCCGAATTGGGAATCTGTGTCAAAACTTTGTTAGGAATTATGTGATCCTTACTAGCTGGAAGTAAGGGAGATGGGGCATGAAGTTATTTCTAGGAGTTGGACACATACCAAGTTGAGCTCAGTTCTGGGCATCTTTGAAATACCTATACAAACTTGTTCCTACATGGTAACTTGCATCTTTGATTGAGAATCTGCTTGCTTACAGCAACGTGCTATATGTTCTGAATGCCCGAATTGGGAATCTGTGTCAAAACTTTGTTAGGAATAATGTGATCCTTACTAGCTGGAAGTAAGGGAGATGGGGCATGAAGTTATTTCTAGGAGTTGGACACATACCAAGTTTAGCTCAGTTCTGGGCATCTTTGAAATACCTATACAAACTTGTTCCTACATAGTAACTTGCATCTTTGAATGAGAATGTGCTTGCTTACCGCAACGTGCTATATGTTCTGAATGCCCGAATTGGGAATCTGTGTCAAAACTTTGTTAGGAATTATGTGATCCTTACTAGCTGGAAGTAAGGGAGATGGGGCATGAAGTTATTTCTAGGAGTTGGACACATACCAAGTTTAGCTCAGTTCTGGGCATCTTTGAAATACCTATACAAACTTGTTCCTACATAGAAACTTGCAACTTTGAATGAGAATGTGCTTGCCTACAGCAACGTGCTATATGTCCTGAATGCCCGAATTGGGAATCTGTGTCAATACTTTGTTAGGAATTATGTGATCCTTACTAGCTGGAAGTAAGGGAGATGGGGCATGAAGTTATTTCTAGGAGTTGGACACATACCAAGTTTAGCTCAGTTCTGGGCATCTTTGAAATACCTATACAAACTTGTTCCTACATAGTAACTTGCATCTTTGAATGAGAATGTGCTTGCTTACAGCAACGTGCTATATGTTCTGAATGCCCGAATTGGCAATCTGTGTCAAAACTTTGTTAGGAATTATGTGATCCTTACTAGCTGGAAGTAAGGGAGATGGGGCATGAAGTTATTTCTAGGAGTTGGACACATACCAAGTTTAGCTCAGTTCTGGGCATCTTTGAAATACCTATACAAACTTGTTCCTACATAGTAACTTGCATCTTTAATGAGAATCTGCTTGCTTACAGCAACGTGCTATATGTTCTGAATGCCCGAATTGGCAATCTGTGTCAAAACTTTGTTAGGAATTATGTGATCCTTACTAGCTGGAAGTAAGGGAGATGGGGCATGAAGTTATTTCTAGGAGTTGGACACATACCAAGTTTAGCTCAGTTCTGGGCATCTTTGAAATACCTATACAAACTTGTTCCTACATAGTAACTTGCAACTTTGAATGAGAATGTGCTTGCTTACAGCAACGTGCTATATGTTCTGAATGCCCGAATTGGGAATCTGTGTCAAAACTTTGTTAGGAATTATGTGATCCTTACTAGCTGGAAGTAAGGGAGATGGGGCATGAAGTTATTTCTAGGAGTTGGACACATACCAAGTTTAGCTCAGTTCTGGGCATCTTTGAAATACCTATACAAACTTGTTCCTACATGGTAACTTGCAGCTTTGAATGAAAATGTGCTTGCTTACAGCAACGTGCTATATCTTCTGAATGCCCGAATTGGGAATCTGTGTCAAAACTTTGTTAGGAATTATGTGATCCTTACTAGCTGGAAGTAAGGGAGATGGGGCATGAAGTTATTTCTAGGAGTTGGACACATACCAAGTTGAGCTCAGTTCTGGGCATCTTTGAAATACCTATACAAACTTGTTCCTACATGGTAACTTGCATCTTTGATTGAGAATCTGCTTGCTTACAGCAACGTGCTATATGTTCTGAATGCCCGAATTGGGAATCTGTGTCAAAACTTTGTTAGGAATAATGTGATCCTTACTAGCTGGAAGTAAGGGAGATGGGGCATGAAGTTATTTCTAGGAGTTGGACACATACCAAGTTTAGCTCAGTTCTGGGCATCTTTGAAATACCTATACAAACTTGTTCCTACATAGTAACTTGCATCTTTGAATGAGAATGTGCTTGCTTACCGCAACGTGCTATATGTTCTGAATGCCCGAATTGGGAATCTGTGTCAAAACTTTGTTAGGAATTATGTGATCCTTACTAGCTGGAAGTAAGGGAGATGGGGCATGAAGTTATTTCTAGGAGTTGGACACATACCAAGTTTAGCTCAGTTCTGGGCATCTTTGAAATACCTATACAAACTTGTTCCTACATAGAAACTTGCAACTTTGAATGAGAATGTGCTTGCCTACAGCAACGTGCTATATGTCCTGAATGCCCGAATTGGGAATCTGTGTCAATACTTTGTTAGGAATTATGTGATCCTTACTAGCTGGAAGTAAGGGAGATGGGGCATGAAGTTATTTCTAGGAGTTGGACACATACCAAGTTTAGCTCAGTTCTGGGCATCTTTGAAATACCTATACAAACTTGTTCCTACATAGTAACTTGCATCTTTGAATGAGAATGTGCTTGCTTACAGCAACGTGCTATATGTTCTGAATGCCCGAATTGGCAATCTGTGTCAAAACTTTGTTAGGAATTATGTGATCCTTACTAGCTGGAAGTAAGGGAGATGGGGCATGAAGTTATTTCTAGGAGTTGGACACATACCAAGTTTAGCTCAGTTCTGGGCATCTTTGAAATACCTATACAAACTTGTTCCTACATAGTAACTTGCATCTTTAATGAGAATCTGCTTGCTTACAGCAACGTGCTATATGTTCTGAATGCCCGAATTGGCAATCTGTGTCAAAACTTTGTTAGGAATTATGTGATCCTTACTAGCTGGAAGTAAGGGAGATGGGGCATGAAGTTATTTCTAGGAGTTGGACACATACCAAGTTTAGCTCAGTTCTGGGCATCTTTGAAATACCTATACAAACTTGTTCCTACATAGTAACTTGCAACTTTGAATGAGAATGTGCTTGCTTACAGCAACGTGCTATATGTTCTGAATGCCCGAATTGGGAATCTGTGTCAAAACTTTGTTAGGAATTATGTGATCCTTACTAGCTGGAAGTAAGGGAGATGGGGCATGAAGTTATTTCTAGGAGTTGGACACATACCAAGTTTAGCTCAGTTCTGGGCATCTTTGAAATACCTATACAAACTTGTTCCTACATGGTAACTTGCAGCTTTGAATGAAAATGTGCTTGCTTACAGCAACGTGCTATATCTTCTGAATGCCCGAATTGGGAATCTGTGTCAAAACTTTGTTAGGAATTATGTGATCCTTACTAGCTGGAAGTAAGGGAGATGGGGCATGAAGTTATTTCTAGGAGTTGGACACATACCAAGTTGAGCTCAGTTCTGGGCATCTTTGAAATACCTATACAAACTTGTTCCTACATGGTAACTTGCATCTTTGATTGAGAATCTGCTTGCTTACAGCAACGTGCTATATGTTCTGAATGCCCGAATTGGGAATCTGTGTCAAAACTTTGTTAGGAATAATGTGATCCTTACTAGCTGGAAGTAAGGGAGATGGGGCATGAAGTTATTTCTAGGAGTTGGACACATACCAAGTTTAGCTCAGTTCTGGGCATCTTTGAAATACCTATACAAACTTGTTCCTACATAGTAACTTGCATCTTTGAATGAGAATGTGCTTGCTTACCGCAACGTGCTATATGTTCTGAATGCCCGAATTGGGAATCTGTGTCAAAACTTTGTTAGGAATTATGTGATCCTTACTAGCTGGAAGTAAGGGAGATGGGGCATGAAGTTATTTCTAGGAGTTGGACACATACCAAGTTTAGCTCAGTTCTGGGCATCTTTGAAATACCTATACAAACTTGTTCCTACATAGAAACTTGCAACTTTGAATGAGAATGTGCTTGCCTACAGCAACGTGCTATATGTCCTGAATGCCCGAATTGGGAATCTGTGTCAATACTTTGTTAGGAATTATGTGATCCTTACTAGCTGGAAGTAAGGGAGATGGGGCATGAAGTTATTTCTAGGAGTTGGACACATACCAAGTTTAGCTCAGTTCTGGGCATCTTTGAAATACCTATACAAACTTGTTCCTACATAGTAACTTGCATCTTTGAATGAGAATGTGCTTGCTTACAGCAACGTGCTATATGTTCTGAATGCCCGAATTGGCAATCTGTGTCAAAACTTTGTTAGGAATTATGTGATCCTTACTAGCTGGAAGTAAGGGAGATGGGGCATGAAGTTATTTCTAGGAGTTGGACACATACCAAGTTTAGCTCAGTTCTGGGCATCTTTGAAATACCTATACAAACTTCTTCCTACATAGTAACTTGCATCTTTGAATGAGAATCTGCTTGCTTACAGCAACGTGCTATATGTTCTGAATGCCCGAATTGGGAATCTGTGTCAAAACTTTGTTAGGAATTATGTGATCCTTACTAGCTGGAAGTAAGGCAGATGGGGCATGAAGTTATTTCTAGGAGTTGGACACATACCAAGTTTAGCTCAGTTCTGGGCATCTTTGAAATACCTATACAAACTTGTTCCTACATAGTAACTTGCAACTTTGAATGAAAATGTGCTTGCTTACAGCAACGTGCTATATGTTCTGAATGCCCGAATTGGGAATCTGTGTCAAAACTTTGTTAGGAATTATATGATCCTTACTAGCTGGAAGTAAGGGACATGGGGCAAGAAGTTATTTCTAGGAGTTGGACACATACCAAGTTTAGCTCAGTTCTGGGCATCTTTGAAATACCTATACAAACTTGTTCCTACATAGTAACTTGCAACTTTGAATGAAAATGTGCTTGCTTACAGCAACGTGCTATATGTTCTGAATGCCCGAATTGGGAATCTGTGTCAAAACTTTGTTAGGAATTATGTGATCCTTACTAGCTGGAAGTAAGGGAGATGGGGCACGAAGATATTTCTAGGAGTTGGACACATACCAAGTTTAGCTCAGTTCTGGGCATCTTTGAAATACCTATACAAACTTGTTCCTACATAGTAACTTGCATCTTTGAATGAGAATGTGCTTGCTTACAGCAACGTGCTATATGTTCTGAATGCCCGAATTGGGAATCTGTGTCAAAACTTTGTTAGGAATTATGTGATCCTTACTAGCTGGAAGTAAGGGAGATGGGGCATGAAGTTATTTCTAGGAGTTGGACACATACCAAGTTTAGCTCAGTTCTGGGCATCTTTGAAATACCTATACAAACTTGTTCCTACATAGTAACTTGCATCTTTGAATGAGAATGTGCTTGCTTACAGCAACGTGCTATATGTTCTGAATGCCCGAATTGGGAATCTGTGTCAAAACTTTGTTAGGAATTATGTGATCCTTAATAGCTGGAAGTAAGGGAGATCGGGCATGATGTTATTTCTAGGAGTTGGACACATACCAAGTTTGGCTCAGTTCTGGGCATCTTTGAAATACCTATACAAACTTGTTCCTACATAGTAACTTGCATCTTTGAATGAGAATGTGCTTGCTTACAGCAACGTGCTATATGTTCTGAATGCCCGAATTGGGAATCTGTGTCAAAACTTTGTTAGGAATTATGTGATCCTTACTAGCTGGAAGTAAGGGAGATGGGGCATGAAGTTATTTCTAGGAGTTGGACACATACCAAGTTTAGCTCAGTTCTGGGCATCTTTGAAATACCTATACAAACTTGTTCCTACATAGTAACTTGCATCTTTGAATGAGAATGTGCTTGCTTACAGCAACGTGCTATATGTTCTGAATGCCCGAATTGGGAATCTGTGTCAAAACTTTGTTAGGAATTATGTGATCCTTACTAGCTGGAAGTAAGGGAGATGGGGCATGAAGTTATTTCTTGGAGTTGGAGACATACCAAGTTTAGCTCAGTTCTGGGCATCTTTGAAATACCTATACAAACTTGTTCCTACATAGTAACTTGCAACTTTGAATGAGAATGTGCTTGCTTGCAGCAACGTGCTATATGTTCTGAATGCCCGATTTGGGAGTCTGTGTCAAAACTTTGTTAGGAATTATGTGATCCTTACAAGCTGGAAGTAAGGGAGATGGAGCATGAAGTTATTTCTAGGAGTTGGACACATACCAAGTTTAGCTCAGTTCTGGGCATCTTTGAAATACCTATACAAACATGTTCCTACATCGTAACTTGCAACTTTGAATGAGAATGTGCTTGCTTACAGCAACGTGCTATATGTTCTGAATGCCCGAATTGGGAATCTGTGTCAAAACTTTGTTAGGAATTATGTGATCCTTACTAGCTGGAAGTAAGGGAGATGGGGCATGAAGTTATTTCTAGGAGTTGGAGACATACCAAGTTTAGCTCAGTTCTGGGCATCTTTGAAATACCTATACAAACTTGTTCCTACATAGTAACTTGCATCTTTGAATGAGAATGTGCTTGCTTACAGCAACGTGCTATATGTTCTGAATGCCCGAATTGGCAATCTGTGTCAAAACTTTGTTAGGAATTATGTGATCCTTACTAGCTGGAAGTAAGGGAGATGGGGCATGAAGTTATTTCTGGGAGTTGGACACATATCAAGTTTAGCTCAGTTTTGGGCATCTTTGAAATACCTATACAAACTTGTTCCTACATAGTAACATGCATCTTTGAATGAGAATCTGCTTGCTTACAGCAACGTGCTATATGTTCTGAATGCCCGAATTGGGAATCTGTGTCAAAACTTTGTTAGGAATTATGTGATCCTTACTAGCTGGAAGTAAGGGAGATGGGGCATGAAGTTATTTCTAGGAGTTGGACACATACCAAGTTTAGCTCAGTTCTGGGCATCTTTGAAATACCTATACAAACTTGTTCCTACATAGTAACTTGCAACTTTGAATGAAAATGTGCTTGCTTACAGCAACGTGCTATATGTTCTGAATGCCCGAATTGGAAATCTGTGTCAAAACTTTGTTAGGAATTATATGATCCTTACTAGCTGGAAGTAAGGGACATGGGGCAAGAAGTTATTTTTAGGAGTTGGACACATACCAAGTTTAGCTCAGTTCTGGGCATCTTTGAAATACCTATACAAACTTGTTCCTACATAGTAACTTGCAACTTTGAATGAAAATGTGCTTGCTTACAGCAACGTGCTATATGTTCTGAATGCCCGAATTGGGAATCTGTGTCAAAACTTTGTTAGGAATTATGTGATCCTTACTAGCTGGAAGTAAGGGAGATGGGGCACGAAGTTATTTCTAGGAGTTGGACACATACCAAGTTTAGCTCAGTTCTGGGCATCTTTGAAATACCTATACAAACTTGTTCCTACATAGTAGCTTGCATCTTTAAATGAGAATGTGCTTGCTTACAGCAACGTGCTATATGTTCTGAATGCCCGAATTGGGAATCTGTGTCAAAACTTTGTTAGGAATTATGTGATCCTTACTAGCTGGAAGTAAGGGAGATGGGGCATGAAGTTATTTCTAGGAGTTGGACACATACCAAGTTTAGCTCAGTTCTGGGCATCTTTGAAATACCTATACAAACTTGTTCCTACATAGTAACTTGCATCTTTGAATGAGAATGTGCTTGCTTACAGCAACGTGCAATATGTTCTGAATGCCCGAATTGGGAATCTGTGTCAAAACTTTGTTAGGAATTATGTGATCCTTACTAGCTGGAAGTAAGGGAGATGGAGCATGAAGTTATTTCTAGGAGTTGGACACATACCAAGTTTAGCTCAGTTCTGGGCATCTTTGAAATACCTATACAAACTTGTTCCTACATAGTAACTTGCATCTTTGAATGAGAATGTGCTTGCTTACAGCAACGTGCTATATGTTCTGAATGCCCGAATTGGGAATCTGTGTCAAAACTTTGTTAGGAATTATGTGATCCTTACTAGCTGGAAGTAAGGGAGATGGGGCATGAAGTTATTTCTAGGAGTTGGACACATACCAAGTTTAGCTCAGTTCTGGGCATCTTTGAAATACCTATACAAACTTGTTCCTACATAGTAACTTGCATCTTTGAATGAGAATCTGCTTGCTTACAGCAACGTGCTATATGTTCTGAATGCCCGAATTGGGAATCTGTGTCAAAACTTTGTTAGGAATTATGTGATCCTTACTAGCTGGAAGTAAGGGAGATGGGGCATGATGTTATTTCTAGGAGTTGGAGACATACCAAGTTTAGCTCAGTTCTGGGCATCTTTGAAATACCTATACAAACTTGTTCCTACATAGTAACTTGCATCTTTGAATGAGAATGTGCTTGCTTACAGCAACGTGCTATATGTTCTGAATGCCCGAATTGGCAATCTGTGTCAAAACTTTGTTAGGAATTATGTGATCCTTACTAGCTGGAAGTAAGGGAGATGGGGCATGAAGTTATTTCTAGGAGTTGGACACATACCAAGTTTAGCTGAGTTCTGGGCATCTTTGAAATACCTATACAAACTTGTTCCTACATAGTAACTTGCATCTTTGAATGAGAATCTGCTTGCTTACAGCAACGTGCTATATGTTCTGAATGCCCGAATTGGGAATCTGTGTCAAAACTTTGTTAGGAATTATGTGATCCTTACTAGCTGGAAGTAAGGCAGATGGGGCATGAAGTTATTTCTAGGACTTGGACACATACCAAGTTTAGCTCAGTTCTGGGCATCTTTGAAATACCTATACAAACTTGTTCCTACATAGTAACTTGCAACTTTGAATGAAAATGTGCTTGCTTACAGCAACGTGCTATATGTCCTGAATGCCCGAATTGGGAATCTGTGTCAAAACTTTGTTAGGAATTATATGATCCTTACTAGCTGGAAGTAAGGGACATGGGGCAAGAAGTTATTTTTAGGAGTTGGACACATACCAAGTTTAGCTCAGTTCTGGGCATCTTTGAAATACCTATACAAACTTGTTCCTACATAGTAACTTGCAACTTTGAATGAAAATGTGCTTGCTTACAGCAACGTGCTATATGTTCTGAATGCCCGAATTGGGAATCTGTGTCAAAACTTTGTTAGGAATTATGTGATCCTTACTAGCTGGAAGTAAGGGAGATGGGGCACGAAGTTATTTCTAGGAGTTGGACACATACCAAGTTTAGCTCAGTTCTGGGCATCTTTGAAATACCTATACAAACTTGTTCCTACATAGTAACTTGCAACTTTGAATGAGAATGTGCTTGCTTACAGCAACGTGCTATATGTTCTGAATGCCCGAATTGGGAATCTGTGTCAAAACTTTGTTAGGAATTATGTGATCCTTACTAGCTGGAAGTAAGGGAGATGGGGCATGAAGTTATTTCTAGGAGTTGGACACATACCAAGTTTAGCTCAGTTCTGGGCATCTTTGAAATACCTATACAAACTTGTTCCTACATAGTAACTTGCATCTTTGAATGAGAATGTGCTTGCTTACAGCAACGTGCTATATGTTCTGAATGCCCGAATTGGGAATCTGTGTCAAAACTTTGTTAGGAATTATGTGATCCTTACTAGCTGGAAGTAAGGGAGATGGGGCATGAAGTTATTTCTAGGAGTTGGACACATACCAAGTTTAGCTCAGTTCTGGGCATCTTTGAAATACCTATACAAACTTGTTCCTACCTAGTAACTTGCATCTTTGAATGAGAATCTGCTTGCTTACAGCAACGTGCTATATGTTCTGAATGCCCGAATTGGGAATCTGTGTCAAAACTTTGTTAGGAATTATGTGATCCTTACTAGCTGGAAGTAAGGGAGATGGGGCATGAAGTTATTTCTAGGAGTTGGACACATAACAAGTTTAGCTCAGTTCTGGGCATCTTTGAAATACCTATACAAACTTGTTCCTACATAGTAACTTGCATCTTTGAATGAGAATGTGCTTGCTTACAGCAACGTGCTGTATGTTCTGAATGCCCGAATTGGGAATCTGTGTCAAATCTTTGTTAAGAATTATGTGATCTTTACTAGCTGGAAGTAAGGGAGATGGAGCATGAAGTGATTTGTAGGAGTTGGACACATACCAAGTTTAGCTCAGTTCTGGGCATCTTTGAAATACCTATACAAACTTGTTCCTACATAGTAACTTGCATCTTTGAATGAGAATGTGCTTGCTTAGAGCAACGTGCTATATGTTCTGAATGCCCGAATTGGGAATCTGTGTCAAAACTTTGTTAGGAATTATGTGATCCTTACTAGCTGGAAGTAAGGTAGATGGGGCATGATGTTATTTCTAGGAGTTGGACACATACCAAGTTTAGCTCAGTTCTGGGCATCTTTGAAATACCTATACAAACGTGTTCCTACATAGTAACTTGCAACTTTGAATGAGAATCTGCTTGCTTACAGCAACGTGCTATATGTTCTGAATGCCCGAATTGGGAATCTGTGTCAAAACTTTGTTTGGAATTATGTGATCCTTACTAGCTGGAAGTAAGGGAGATGGGGCATGAAGTTATTTCTTGGAGTTGGAGACATACCAAGTTTAGCTCAGTTCTGGGCATCTTTGAAATACCTATACAAACTTGTTCCTACATAGTAACTTGCAACTTTGAATGAGAATGTGCTTGCTTGCAGCAACGTGCTATATGTTCTGCATGCCCGATTTGGGAATCTGTGTCAAAACTTTGTTAGGAATTATGTGATCCTTACAAGCTGGAAGTAAGGGAGATGGAGCATGAAGTTATTTCTAGGAGTTGGACACATACCAAGTTTAGCTCAGTTCTGGGCATCTTTGAAATACCTATACAAACTTGTTCCTACTTAGTAACTTGCATCTTTGAATGAGAATGTGCTTGCTTACAGCAACGTGCTATATGTTCTGAATGCCCGAATTGGGAATCTGTGTCAAAACTTTGTTAGGAATTATGTGATCCTTACTAGCTGGAAGTAAGGGAGATGGGGCATGAAGTTATTTCTAGGAGTTGGACACATACCAAGTTTAGCTCAGTTCTGGGCATCTTTGAAATACCTATACAAACTTGTTCCTACATAGTAACTTGCATCTTTGAATGAGAATGTGCTTGCTTACAGCAACGTGCTATATGTTCTGAATGCCCGAATTGGGAATCTGTGTCAAAACTTTGTTAGGAATTATGTGATCCTTACTAGCTGGAAGTAAGGGAGATGGGGCATGAAGTTATTTCTAGGAGTTGGACACATACCAAGTTTAGCTCAGTTCTGGGCATCTTTGAAATACCTATACAAACTTGTTCCTACATAGTAACTTGCATCTTTGAATGAGAATGTGCTTGCTTACAGCAACGTGCTATATGTTCTGAATGCCCGAATTGGGAATCTGTGTCAAAACTTTGTTAGGAATTATGTGATCCTTACTAGCTGGAAGTAAGGGAGATGGGGCATGAAGTTATTTCTAGGAGTTGGACACATACCAAGTTTAGCTCAGTTCTGGGCATCTTTGTAATACCTATACAAACTTGTTCCTACATAGTAACTTGCATCTTTGAATGAGAATGTGCTTGCTTACAGCAACGTGCTATATGTTCTGAATGCCCGAATTGGGAATCTGTGTCAAAACTTTGTTAGGAATTATGTGATCCTTACTAGCTGGAAGTAAGGGAGATGGGGCATGAAGTTATTTCTAGGAGTTGGAGACATACCAAGTTTAGCTCAGTTCTGGGCATCTTTGAAATACCTATACAAACTTGTTCCTACATAGTAACTTGCATCTTTGAATGAGAATGTGCTTGCTTACAGCAACGTGCTATATGTTCTGAATGCCCGAATTGGCAATCTGTGTCAAAACTTTGTTAGGAATTATGTGATCCTTACTAGCTGGAAGTAAGGGAGATGGGGCATGAAGTTATTTCTAGGAGTTGGACACATACCAAGTTTAGCTCAGTTCTGGGCATCTTTGAAATACCTATACAAACTTGTTCCTACATAGTAACTTGCATCTTTGAATGAGAATGTGCTTGCTTAGAGCAACGTGCTATATGTTCTGAATGCCCGAATTGGGAATCTGCGTCAAAACTTTGTTAGGAATTATGTGATCCTTACTAGCTGGAAGTAAGGTAGATGGGGCATGATGTTATTTCTAGGAGTTGGACACATACCAAGTTTAGCTCAGTTCTGGGCATCTTTGAAATACCTATACAAACGTGTTCCTACATAGTAACTTGCAACTTTGAATGAGAATCTGCTTGCTTACAGCAACGTGCTATATGTTCTGAATGCCCGAATTGGGAATCTGTGTCAAAACTTTGTTTGGAATTATGTGATCCTTACTACCTGGAAGTAAGGGAGATGGGGCATGAAGTTATTTCTTGGAGTTGGAGACATACCAAGTTTAGCTCAGTTCTGGGCATCTTTGAAATACCTATACAAACTTGTTCCTACTTAGTAACTTGCATCTTTGAATGAGAATGTGCTTGCTTACAGCAACGTGCTATATGTTCTGAATGCCCGAATTGGCAATCTGTGTCAAAACTTTGTTAGGAATTATGTGATCCTTACAAGCTGGAAGTAAGGGAGATGGTGCATGAAGTTATTTCTAGGAGTTGGACACATACCAAGTTTAGCTCAGTTCTGGGCATCTTTGAAATACCTATACAAACTTGTTCCTACATAGTAACTTGCATCTTTGAATGAGAATGTGCTTGCTTACAGCAACGTGCTATATGTTCTGAATGCCCGAATTGGGAATCTGTGTCAAAACTTTGTTAGGAATTATGTGATCCTTACTAGCTGGAAGTAAGGGAGATGGGGCATGATGTTATTTCTAGGAGTTGGAGACATACCAAGTTTAGCTCAGTTCTGGGCATCTTTGAAATACCTATACAAACATGTTCCTACATCGTAACTTGCAACTTTGAATGAGAATGTGCTTGCTTACAGCAACGTGCTATATGTTCTGAATGCCCGAATTGGGAATCTGTGTCAAAACTTTGTTAGGAATTATGTGATCCTTACTAGCTGGAAGTAAGGGAGATGGGGCATGAAGTTATTTCTAGGAGTTGGAGACATACCAAGTTTAGCTCAGTTCTGGGCATCTTTGAAATACCTATACAAACTTGTTCCTACATAGTAACTTGCATCTTTGAATGAGAATGTGCTTGCTTACAGCAACGTGCTATATGTTCTGAATGCCCGAATTGGCAATCTGTGTCAAAACTTTGTTAGGAATTATGTGATCCTTACTAGCTGGAAGTAAGGGAGATGGGGCATGAAGTTATTTCTAGGAGTTGGACACATACCAAGTTTAGCTCAGTTCTGGGCATCTTTGAAATACCTATACAAACTTGTTCCTACATAGTAACATGCATCTTTGAATGAGAATCTGCTTGCTTACAGCAACGTGCTATATGTTCTGAATGCCCGAATTGGGAATCTGTGTCAAAACTTTGTTAGGAATTATGTGATCCTTACTAGCTGGAAGTAAGGCAGATGGGGCATGAAGTTATTTCTAGGAGTTGGACACATACCAAGTTTAGCTTAGTTCTGGGCATCTTTGAAATACCTATACAAACTTGTTCCTACATAGTAACTTGCAACTTTGAATGAAAATGTGCTTGCTTACAGCAACGTGCTATATGTTCTGAATGCCCGAATTGGAAATCTGTGTCAAAACTTTGTTAGGAATTATATGATCCTTACTAGCTGGAAGTAAGGGACATGGGGCAAGAAGTTATTTTTAGGAGTTGGACACATACCAAGTTTAGCTCAGTTCTGGGCATCTTTGAAATACCTATACAAACTTGTTCCTACATAGTAACTTGCAACTTTGAATGAAAATGTGCTTGCTTACAGCAACGTGCTATATGTTCTGAATGCCCGAATTGGGAATCTGTGTCAAAACTTTGTTAGGAATTATGTGATCCTTACTAGCTGGAAGTAAGGGAGATGGGGCACGAAGTTATTTCTAGGAGTTGGACACATACCAAGTTTAGCTCAGTTCTGGGCATCTTTGAAATACCTATACAAACTTGTTCCTACATAGTAGCTTGCATCTTTAAATGAGAATGTGCTTGCTTACAGCAACGTGCTATATGTTCTGAATGCCCGAATTGGGAATCTGTGTCAAAACTTTGTTAGGAATTATGTGATCCTTACTAGCTGGAAGTAAGGGAGATGGGGCATGAAGTTATTTCTAGGAGTTGGACACATACCAAGTTTAGCTCAGTTCTGGGCATCTTTGAAATACCTATACAAACTTGTTCCTACATAGTAACTTGCATCTTTGAATGAGAATGTGCTTGCTTACAGCAACGTGCAATATGTTCTGAATGCCCGAATTGGGAATCTGTGTCAAAACTTTGTTAGGAATTATGTGATCCTTACTAGCTGGAAGTAAGGGAGATGGAGCATGAAGTTATTTCTAGGAGTTGGACACATACCAAGTTTAGCTCAGTTCTGGGCATCTTTGAAATACCTATACAAACTTGTTCCTACATAGTAACTTGCATCTTTGAATGAGAATGTGCTTGCTTACAGCAACGTGCTATATGTTCTGAATGCCCGAATTGGGAATCTGTGTCAAAACTTTGTTAGGAATTATGTGATCCTTACTAGCTGGAAGTAAGGGAGATGGGGCATGAAGTTATTTCTAGGAGTTGGACACATACCAAGTTTAGCTCAGTTCTGGGCATCTTTGAAATACCTATACAAACTTGTTCCTACATAGTAACTTGCATCTTTGAATGAGAATGTGCTTGCTTACAGCAACGTGCTATATGTTCTGAATGCCCGAATTGGGAATCTGTGTCAAAACTTTGTTAGGAATTATGTGATCCTTACTAGCTGGAAGTAAGGGAGATGGGGCATGATGTTATTTCTAGGAGTTGGAGACATACCAAGTTTAGCTCAGTTCTGGGCATCTTTGAAATACCTATACAAACTTGTTCCTACATAGTAACTTGCATCTTTGAATGAGAATGTGCTTGCTTACAGCAACGTGCTATATGTTCTGAATGCCCGAATTGGCAATCTGTGTCAAAACTTTGTTAGGAATTATGTGATCCTTACTAGCTGGAAGTAAGGGAGATGGGGCATGAAGTTATTTCTAGGAGTTGGACACATACCAAGTTTAGCTGAGTTCTGGGCATCTTTGAAATACCTATACAAACTTGTTCCTACATAGTAACTTGCATCTTTGAATGAGAATCTGCTTGCTTACAGCAACGTGCTATATGTTCTGAATGCCCGAATTGGGAATCTGTGTCAAAACTTTGTTAGGAATTATGTGATCCTTACTAGCTGGAAGTAAGGCAGATGGGGCATGAAGTTATTTCTAGGAGTTGGACACATACCAAGTTTAGCTCAGTTCTGGGCATCTTTGAAATACCTATACAAACTTGTTCCTACATAGTAACTTGCAACTTTGAATGAAAATGTGCTTGCTTACAGCAACGTGCTATATGTCCTGAATGCCCGAATTGGGAATCTGTGTCAAAACTTTGTTAGGAATTATATGATCCTTACTAGCTGGAAGTAAGGGACATGGGGCAAGAAGTTATTTTTAGGAGTTGGACACATACCAAGTTTAGCTCAGTTCTGGGCATCTTTGAAATACCTATACAAACTTGTTCCTACATAGTAACTTGCAACTTTGAATGAAAATGTGCTTGCTTACAGCAACGTGCTATATGTTCTGAATGCCCGAATTGGGAATCTGTGTCAAAACTTTGTTAGGAATTATGTGATCCTTACTAGCTGGAAGTAAGGGAGATGGGGCACGAAGTTATTTCTAGGAGTTGGACACATACCAAGTTTAGCTCAGTTCTGGGCATCTTTGAAATACCTATACAAACTTGTTCCTACATAGTAACTTGCAACTTTGAATGAGAATGTGCTTGCTTACAGCAACGTGCTATATGTTCTGAATGCCCGAATTGGGAATCTGTGTCAAAACTTTGTTAGGAATTATGTGATCCTTACTAGCTGGAAGTAAGGGAGATGGGGCATGAAGTTATTTCTAGGAGTTGGACACATACCAAGTTTAGCTCAGTTCTGGGCATCTTTGAAATACCTATACAAACTTGTTCCTACATAGTAACTTGCATCTTTGAATGAGAATCTGCTTGCTTACAGCAACGTGCTATATGTTCTGAATGCCCGAATTGGGAATCTGTGTCAAAACTTTGTTAGGAATTATGTGATCCTTACTAGCTGGAAGTAAGGGAGATGGGGCATGAAGTTATTTCTAGGAGTTGGACACATACCAAGTTTAGCTCAGTTCTGGGCATCTTTGAAATACCTATACAAACTTGTTCCTACCTAGTAACTTGCATCTTTGAATGAGAATGTGCTTGCTTACAGCAACGTGCTATATGTTCTGAATGCCCGAATTGGGAATCTGTGTCAAAACTTTGTTAGGAATTATGTGATCCTTACTAGCTGGAAGTAAGGGAGATGGGGCATGAAGTTATTTCTAGGAGTTGGACACATACCAAGTTTAGCTCAGTTCTGGGCATCTTTGAAATACCTATACAAACTTGTTCCTACATAGTAACTTGCATCTTTGAATGAGAATGTGCTTGCTTACAGCAACGTGCTGTATGTTCTGAATGCCCGAATTGGGAATCTGTGTCAAATCTTTGTTAAGAATTATGTGATCTTTACTAGCTGGAAGTAAGGGAGATGGAGCATGAAGTGATTTGTAGGAGTTGGACACATACCAAGTTTAGCTCAGTTCTGGGCATCTTTGAAATACCTATACAAACTTGTTCCTACATAGTAACTTGCATCTTTGAATGAGAATGTGCTTGCTTAGAGCAACGTGCTATATGTTCTGAATGCCCGAATTGGGAATCTGTGTCAAAACTTTGTTAGGAATTATGTGATCCTTACTAGCTGGAAGTAAGGTAGATGGGGCATGATGTTCTTTCTAGGAGTTGGACACATACCAAGTTTAGCTCAGTTCTGGGCATCTTTGAAATACCTATACAAACGTGTTCCTACATAGTAACTTGCAACTTTGAATGAGAATCTGCTTGCTTACAGCAACGTGCTATATGTTCTGAATGCCCGAATTGGGAATCTGTGTCAAAACTTTGTTTGGAATTATGTGATCCTTACTAGCTGGAAGTAAGGGAGATGGGGCATGAAGTTATTTCTTGGAGTTGGAGACATACCAAGTTTAGCTCAGTTCTGGGCATCTTTGAAATACCTATACAAACTTGTTCCTACATAGTAACTTGCAACTTTGAATGAGAATGTGCTTGCTTGCAGCAACGTGCTATATGTTCTGCATGCCCGATTTGGGAATCTGTGTCAAAACTTTGTTAGGAATTATGTGATCCTTACAAGCTGGAAGTAAGGGAGATGGAGCATGAAGTTATTTCTAGGAGTTGGACACATACCAAGTTTAGCTCAGTTCTGGGCATCTTTGAAATACCTATACAAACTTGTTCCTACTTAGTAACTTGCATCTTTGAATGAGAATGTGCTTGCTTACAGCAACGTGCTATATGTTCTGAATGCCCGAATTGGGAATCTGTGTCAAAACTTTGTTAGGAATTATGTGATCCTTACTAGCTGGAAGTAAGGGAGATGGGGCATGAAGTTATTTCTAGGAGTTGGACACATACCAAGTTTAGCTCAGTTCTGGGCATCTTTGAAATACCTATACAAACTTGTTCCTACATAGTAACTTGCATCTTTGAATGAGAATGTGCTTGCTTACAGCAACGTGCTATATGTTCTGAATGCCCGAATTGGGAATCTGTGTCAAAACTTTGTTAGGAATTATGTGATCCTTACTAGCTGGAAGTAAGGGAGATGGGGCATGAAGTTATTTCTAGGAGTTGGACACATACCAAGTTTAGCTCAGTTCTGGGCATCTTTGAAATACCTATACAAACTTGTTCCTACATAGTAACTTGCATCTTTGAATGAGAATGTGCTTGCTTACAGCAACGTGCTATATGTTCTGAATGCCCGAATTGGGAATCTGTGTCAAAACTTTGTTAGGAATTATGTGATCCTTACTAGCTGGAAGTAAGGGAGATGGGGCATGAAGTTATTTCTAGGAGTTGGACACATACCAAGTTTAGCTCAGTTCTGGGCATCTTTGAAATACCTATACAAACTTGTTCCTACATAGTAACTTGCATCTTTGAATGAGAATGTGCTTGCTTACAGCAACGTGCTATATGTTCTGAATGCCCGAATTGGGAATCTGTGTCAAAACTTTGTTAGGAATTATGTGATCCTTACTAGCTGGAAGTAAGGGAGATGGGGCATGAAGTTATTTCTAGGAGTTGGAGACATACCAAGTTTAGCTCAGTTCTGGGCATCTTTGAAATACCTATACAAACTTGTTCCTACATAGTAACTTGCATCTTTGAATGAGAATGTGCTTGCTTACAGCAACGTGCTATATGTTCTGAATGCCCGAATTGGCAATCTGTGTCAAAACTTTGTTAGGAATTATGTGATCCTTACTAGCTGGAAGTAAGGGAGATGGGGCATGAAGTTATTTCTAGGAGTTGGACACATACCAAGTTTAGCTCAGTTCTGGGCATCTTTGAAATACCTATACAAACTTGTTCCTACATAGTAACTTGCATCTTTGAATGAGAATGTGCTTGCTTAGAGCAACGTGCTATATGTTCTGAATGCCCGAATTGGGAATCTGCGTCAAAACTTTGTTAGGAATTATGTGATCCTTACTAGCTGGAAGTAAGGTAGATGGGGCATGATGTTATTTCTAGGAGTTGGACACATACCAAGTTTAGCTCAGTTCTGGGCATCTTTGAAATACCTATACAAACGTGTTCCTACATAGTAACTTGCAACTTTGAATGAGAATCTGCTTGCTTACAGCAACGTGCTATATGTTCTGAATGCCCGAATTGGGAATCTGTGTCAAAACTTTGTTTGGAATTATGTGATCCTTACTAGCTGGAAGTAAGGGAGATGGGGCATGAAGTTATTTCTTGGAGTTGGAGACATACCAAGTTTAGCTCAGTTCTGGGCATCTTTGAAATACCTATACAAACTTGTTCCTACTTAGTAACTTGCATCTTTGAATGAGAATGTGCTTGCTTACAGCAACGTGCTATATGTTCTGAATGCCCGAATTGGCAATCTGTGTCAAAACTTTGTTAGGAATTATGTGATCCTTACAAGCTGGAAGTAAGGGAGATGGTGCATGAAGTTATTTCTAGGAGTTGGACACATACCAAGTTTAGCTCAGTTCTGGGCATCTTTGAAATACCTATACAAACTTGTTCCTACATAGTAACTTGCATCTTTGAATGAGAATGTGCTTGCTTACAGCAACGTGCTATATGTTCTGAATGCCCGAATTGGGAATCTGTGTCAAAACTTTGTTAGGAATTATGTGATCCTTACTAGCTGGAAGTAAGGGAGATGGGGCATGATGTTATTTCTAGGAGTTGGAGACATACCAAGTTTAGCTCAGTTCTGGGCATCTTTGAAATACCTATACAAACTTGTTCCTACATAGTAACTTGCATCTTTGAATGAGAATGTGCTTGCTTACAGCAACGTGCTATATGTTCTGAATGCCCGAATTGGGAATCTGTGTCAAAACTTTGTTAGGAATTATGTGATCCTTACTAGCTGGAAGTAAGTGAGATGGGGCATGAAGTTATTTCTAGGAGTTGGACACATACCAAGTTTAGCTGAGTTCTGGGCATCTTTGAAATACCTATACAAACTTGTTCCTACATAGTAACTTGCATCTTTGAATGAGAATCTGCTTGCTTACAGCAACGTGCTATATGTTCTGAATGCCCGAATTGGGAATCTGTGTCAAAACTTTGTTAGGAATTATGTGATCCTTACTAGCTGGAAGTAAGGCAGATGGGGCATGAAGTTATTTCTAGGAGTTGGACACATACCAAGTTTAGCTCAGTTCTGGGCATCTTTGAAATACCTATACAAACTTGTTCCTACATAGTAACTTGCAACTTTGAATGAAAATGTGCTTGCTTACAGCAACGTGCTATATGTCCTGAATGCCCGAATTGGGAATCTGTGTCAAAACTTTGTTAGGAATTATATGATCCTTACTAGCTGGAAGTAAGGGACATGGGGCAAGAAGTTATTTTTAGGAGTTGGACACATACCAAGTTTAGCTCAGTTCTGGGCATCTTTGAAATACCTATACAAACTTGTTCCTACATAGTAACTTGCAACTTTGAATGAAAATGTGCTTGCTTACAGCAACGTGCTATATGTTCTGAATGCCCGAATTGGGAATCTGTGTCAAAACTTTGTTAGGAATTATGTGATCCTTACTAGCTGGAAGTAAGGGAGATGGGACACGAAGTTATTTCTAGGAGTTGGACACATACCAAGTTTAGCTCAGTTCTGGGCATCTTTGAAATACCTATACAAACTTGTTCCTACATAGTAACTTGCAACTTTGAATGAGAATGTGCTTGCTTACAGCAACGTGCTATATGTTCTGAATGAACGAATTGGGAATCTGTGTCAAAACTTTGTTAGGAATTATGTGATCCTTACTAGCTGGAAGTAAGGGAGATGGGGCATGAAGTTATTTCTTGGAGTTGGAGACATACCAAGTTTAGCTCAGTTCTGGGCATCTTTGAAATACCTATACAAACTTGTTCCTACATAGTAACTTGCAACTTTGAATGAGAATGTACTTGCTTGCAGCAACGTGCTATATGTTCTGAATGCCCGATTTGGGAATCTGTGTCAAAACTTTGTTAGGAATTATGTGATCGTTACAAGCTGGAAGTAAGGGAGATGGAGCATGAAGTTATTTCTAGGAGTTGGACACATACCAAGTTTAGCTCAGTTCTGGGCATCTTTGAAATACCTATACAAACTTGTTCCTACTTAGTAACTTGCATCTTTGAATGAGAATGTGCTTGCTGACAGCAACGTGCTATATGTTCTGAATGCCCGAATTGGGAATCTGTGTCAAAACTTTGTTAGGAATTATGTGATCCTTACTAGCTGGAAGTAAGGGAGATGGGGCATGAAGTTATTTCTAGGAGTTGGAGACATACCACGTTTAGCTCAGTTCTGGGCATCTTTGAAATACCTATACAAACTTGTTCCTACATAGTAACTTGCATCTTTGAATGAGAATGTGCTTGCTTACAGCAACGTGCTATATGTTCTGAATGCCCGAATTGGGAATCTGTGTCAAAACTTTGTTAGGAATTATGTCATCCTTACTAGCTGGAAGTAAGGGAGATGGGGCATGAAGTTATTTCTAGGAGTTGGACACATACCAAGTTTAGCTCAGTTCTGGGCATCTTTGAAATACCTATACAAACTTGTTCCTACATAGTAACTTGCATCTTTGAATGAGAATGTGCTTGCTTACAGCAACGTGCTATATGTTCTGAATGCCCGAATTGGGAATCTGTGTCAAAACTTTGTTAGGAATTATGTCATCCTTACTAGCTGGAAGTAAGGGAGATGGGGCATGAAGTTATTTCTAGGAGTTGGACACATACCAAGTTTAGCTCAGTTCTGGGCATCTTTGAAATACCTATACAAACTTGTTCCTACATAGTAACTTGCAACTTTGAATGAGAATGTGCTTGCTTACAGCAACGTGCTATATGTTCTGAATGCCCGAATTGGGAATCTGTGTCAAAACTTTGTTAGGAATTATGTGATCCTTACTAGCTGGAAGTAAGGGAGATGGGGCATGAAGTTATTTCTAGGAGTTGGACACATACCAAGTTTAGCTCAGTTCTGGGCATCTTTGAAATACCTATACAAACTTGTTCCTACATAGTAACTTGCAACTTTGAATGAGAATGTGCTTGCTTACAGCAACGTGCTATATGTTCTGAATGCCCGAATTTGGAATCTGTGTCAAAACTTTGTTAGGAATTATGTGATCCTTATTAGCTGGAAGTAAGGGAGATGGGGCATGAAGTTATTTCTTGGAGTTGGAGACATACCAAGTTTAGCTCAGTTCTGGGCATCTTTGAAATACCTATACAAACTTGTTCCTACATAGTAACTTGCAACTTTGAATGAGAATGTGCTTGCTTGCAGCACCGTGCTATATGTTCTGAATGCCCGATTTGGGAATCTGTGTCACAACTTTGTTAGGAATTATGTGATCCTTACTAGCTGGAAGTAAGGGAGGTGGGGCATGAAGTTATTTCTAGGAGTTGGACACATACCAAGTTTAGCTCAGTTCTGGGCATCTTTGAAATACCTATACAAACTTGTTCCTACATAGTAACTTGCATCTTTGTATGAGAATCTGCTTGCTTACATCAACGTGCTATATGTTCTGAATGCCCGAATTGGGAATCTGTGTCAAAACTTTGTTAGGAATTATGTGATCCTTACTAGCTGGAAGTAAGGGAGATGGGGCATGAAGTTATTTCTAGGAGTTGGACACATACCAAGTTTAGCTCAGTTCTGGGCATCTTTGAAATACCTATACAAACTTGTTCCTACATAGTAACTTGCATCTTTGAATGAGAATCTGCTTGCTTACAGCAACGTGCTATATGTTCTGAATGCCCGAATTGGGAATCTGTGTCAAAACTTTGTTAGGAATTATGTGATCCTTACTAGCTGGAAGTAAGGGAGATGGGGCATGAAGTTATTTCTAGGAGTTGGATACATACCAAGTTTAGCTCAGTTCTGGGCATCTTTGAAATACCTATACAAACTTGTTCCTACATAGTAACTTGCAACTTTGAATGAGAATGTGCTTGCTTACAGCAACGTGCTATATGTTCTGAATGCCCGAATTGGGAATCTGTGTCAAAACTTTGTTAGGAATTATGTCATCCTTACTAGCTGGAAGTAAGGGAGATGGGGCATGAAGTTATTTCTAGGAGTTTGACACATACCAAGTTTAGCTCAGTTCTGGGCATCTTTGAAATACCTATACAAACTTGTTCCTACATAGTAACTTGCAACTTTGAATGAGAATGTGCTTGCTTACAGCAACGTGCTATATGTTCTGAATGCCCGAATTGGGAATCTGTGTCAAAACTTTGTTAGGAATTATGTGATCCTTACTAGCTGGAAGTAAGGGAGATGGGGCATGAAGTTTTTTCTAGGAGTTGGACACATACCAAGTTTAGCTCAGTTCTGGGCATCTTTGAAATACCTATACAAACTTGTTCCTACATAGTAACTTGCAACTTTGAATGAGAATGTGCTTGCTTACAGCAACGTGCTATATGTTCTGAATGCCCGAATTGGGAATCTGTGTCAAAACTTTGTTAGGAATTATGTGATCCTTACTAGCTGGAAGTAAGGGAGATGGGGCATGAAGTTATTTCTAGGAGTTGGACACATACCAAGTTTAGCTCAGTTCTGGGCATCTTTGAAATACCTATACAAACTTGTTCCTACATAGTAACTTGCATCTTTGAATGAGAATCTGCTTGCTTACAGCAACGTGCTATATGTTCTGAATGCCCGAATTGGGAATCTGTGTCAAAACTTTGTTAGGAATTATGTGATCCTTACTAGCTGGAAGTAAGGGAGATGGGGCATGAAGTTATTTCTAGGAGTTGGACACATACCAAGTTTAGCTCAGTTCTGGGCATCTTTGAAATACCTATACAAACTTGTTCCTACATAGTAACTTGCAACTTTGAATGAGAATGTGCTTGCTTACAGCAACGTGCTATATGTTCTGAATGCCCGAATTGGGAATCTGTGTCAAAACTTTGTTAGGAATTATGTGATCCTTACTAGCTGGAAGTAAGGGAGATGGGGCATGAAGTTATTTCTTGGAGTTGGACACATACCAAGTTTAGCTCAGTTCTGGGCATCTTTGAAATACCTATACAAACTTGTTCCTACATAGTAACTTGCAACTTTGAATGAGAATGTGCTTGCTTACAGCAACGTGCTATATGTTCTGAATTCCCGAATTTGGAATCTGTGTCAAAACTTTGTTAGGAATTATGTGATCCTTACTAGCTGGAAGTAAGGGAGATGGGGCATGAAGTTATTTCTTGGAGTTGGAGACATACCAAGTTTAGCTCAGTTCTGGGCATCTTTGAAATACCTATACAAACTTGTTCCTACATAGTAACTTGCAACTTTGAATGAGAATGTGCTTGCTTGCAGCACCGTGCTATATGTTCTGAATGCCCGATTTGGGAATCTGTGTCAAAACTTTGTTAGGAATTATGTGATCCTTACTAGCTGGAAGTAAGGGAGGTGGGGCATGAAGTTATTTCTAGGAGTTGGACACATACCAAGTTTAGCTCAGTTCTGGGCATCTTTGAAATACCTATACAAACTTGTTCCTACATAGTAACTTGCATCTTTGAATGAGAATCTGCTTGCTTACAGCAACGTGCTATATGTTCTGAATGCCCGAATTGGGAATCTGTGTCAAAACTTTGTTAGGAATTATGTGATCCTTACTAGCTGGAAGTAAGGGAGATGGGGCATGAAGTTATTTCTAGGAGTTGGATACATACCAAGTTTAGCTCAGTTCTGGGCATCTTTGAAATACCTATACAAACTTGTTCCTACATAGTAACTTGCAACTTTGAATGAGAATGTGCTTGCTTACAGCAACGTGCTATATGTTCTGAATGCCCGAATTGGGAATCTGTGTCAAAACTTTGTTAGGAATTATGTGATCCTTACTAGCTGGAAGTAAGGGAGATGGGGCATGAAGTTATTTCTAGGAGTTGGACACATACCAAGTTTAGCTCAGTTCTGGGCATCTTTGAAATACCTATACAAACTTGTTCCTACATAGTAACTTGCAACTTTGAATGAGAATGTGCTTGCTTACAGCAACGTGCTATATGTTCTGAATGCCCGAATTGGGAATCTGTGTCAAAACTTTGTTAGGAATTATGTGATCCTTACTAGCTGGAAGTAAGGGAGATGGGGCATGAAGTTTTTTCTAGGAGTTGGACACATACCAAGTTTAGCTCAGTTCTGGGCATCTTTGAAATACCTATACAAACTTGTTCCTACATAGTAACTTGCATCTTTGAATGAGAATGTGCTTGCTTACAGCAACGTGCTATATGTTCTGATTGCCCGAATTGGCAATCTGTGTCAAAACTTTGTTAGGAATTATGTGATCCTTACTAGCTGGAAGTAAGGGAGATGGGGCATGAAGTTATTTCTAGGAGTTGGACACATACCAAGTTTAGCTCAGTTCTGGGCATCTTTGAAATACCTATACAAACTTGTTCCTACATAGTAACTTGCATCTTTAATGAGAATCTGCTTGCTTACAGCAACGTGCTATATGTTCTGAATGCCCGAATTGGCAATCTGTGTCAAAACTTTGTTAGGAATTATGTGATCCTTACTAGCTGGAAGTAAGGGAGATGGGGCATGAAGTTATTTCTAGGAGTTGGACACATACCAAGTTTAGCTCAGGTCTGGGCATCTTTGAAATACCTATACAAACTTGTTCCTACATAGTAACTTGCAACTTTGAATGAGAATGTGCTTGCTTACAGCAACGTGCTATATGTTCTGAATGCCCGAATTGGGAATCTGTGTCAAAACTTTGTTAGGAATTATGTGATCCTTACTAGCTGGAAGTAAGGGAGATGGGGCATGAAGTTATTTCTAGGAGTTGGACACATACCAAGTTTAGCTCAGTTCTGGGCATCTTTGAAATACCTATACAAACTTGTTCCTACATGGTAACTTGCAGCTTTGAATGAAAATGTGCTTGCTTACAGCAACGTGCTATATCTTCTGAATGCCCGAATTGGGAATCTGTGTCAAAACTTTGTTAGGAATTATGTGATCCTTACTAGCTGGAAGTAAGGGAGATGGGGCATGAAGTTATTTCTAGGAGTTGGACACATACCAAGTTGAGCTCAGTTCTGGGCATCTTTGAAATACCTATACAAACTTGTTCCTACATGGTAACTTGCATCTTTGATTGAGAATCTGCTTGCTTACAGCAACGTGCTATATGTTCTGAATGCCCGAATTGGGAATCTGTGTCAAAACTTTGTTAGGAATAATGTGATCCTTACTAGCTGGAAGTAAGGGAGATGGGGCATGAAGTTATTTCTAGGAGTTGGACACATACCAAGTTTAGCTCAGTTCTGGGCATCTTTGAAATACCTATACAAACTTGTTCCTACATAGTAACTTGCATCTTTGAATGAGAATGTGCTTGCTTACCGCAACGTGCTATATGTTCTGAATGCCCGAATTGGGAATCTGTGTCAAAACTTTGTTAGGAATTATGTGATCCTTACTAGCTGGAAGTAAGGGAGATGGGGCATGAAGTTATTTCTAGGAGTTGGACACATACCAAGTTTAGCTCAGTTCTGGGCATCTTTGAAATACCTATACAAACTTGTTCCTACATAGAAACTTGCAACTTTGAATGAGAATGTGCTTGCCTACAGCAACGTGCTATATGTCCTGAATGCCCGAATTGGGAATCTGTGTCAATACTTTGTTAGGAATTATGTGATCCTTACTAGCTGGAAGTAAGGGAGATGGGGCATGAAGTTATTTCTAGGAGTTGGACACATACCAAGTTTAGCTCAGTTCTGGGCATCTTTGAAATACCTATACAAACTTGTTCCTACATAGTAACTTGCATCTTTGAATGAGAATGTGCTTGCTTACGGCAACGTGCTATATGTTCTGAATGCCCGAATTGGCAATCTGTGTCAAAACTTTGTTAGGAATTATGTGATCCTTACTAGCTGGAAGTAAGGGAGATGGGGCATGAAGTTATTTCTAGGAGTTGGACACATACCAAGTTTAGCTCAGTTCTGGGCATCTTTGAAATACCTATACAAACTTCTTCCTACATAGTAACTTGCATCTTTGAATGAGAATCTGCTTGCTTACAGCAACGTGCTATATGTTCTGAATGCCCGAATTGGGAATCTGTGTCAAAACTTTGTTAGGAATTATGTGATCCTTACTAGCTGGAAGTAAGGCAGATGGGGCATGAAGTTATTTCTAGGAGTTGGACACATACCAAGTTTAGCTCAGTTCTGGGCATCTTTGAAATACCTATACAAACTTGTTCCTACATAGTAACTTGCAACTTTGAATGAAAATGTGCTTGCTTACAGCAACGTGCTATATGTTCTGAATGCCCGAATTGGGAATCTGTGTCAAAACTTTGTTAGGAATTATATGATCCTTACTAGCTGGAAGTAAGGGACATGGGGCAAGAAGTTATTTCTAGGAGTTGGACACATACCAAGTTTAGCTCAGTTCTGGGCATCTTTGAAATACCTATACAAACTTGTTCCTACATAGTAACTTGCAACTTTGAATGAAAATGTGCTTGCTTACAGCAACGTGCTATATGTTCTGAATGCCCGAATTGGGAATCTGTGTCAAAACTTTGTTAGGAATTATGTGATCCTTACTAGCTGGAAGTAAGGGAGATGGGGCACGAAGATATTTCTAGGAGTTGGACACATACCAAGTTTAGCTCAGTTCTGGGCATCTTTGAAATACCTATACAAACTTGTTCCTACATAGTAACTTGCATCTTTGAATGAGAATGTGCTTGCTTACAGCAACGTGCTATATGTTCTGAATGCCCGAATTGGGAATCTGTGTCAAAACTTTGTTAGGAATTATGTGATCCTTACTAGCTGGAAGTAAGGGAGATGGGGCATGAAGTTATTTCTAGGAGTTGGACACATACCAAGTTTAGCTCAGTTCTGGGCATCTTTGAAATACCTATACAAACTTGTTCCTACATAGTAACTTGCATCTTTGAATGAGAATGTGCTTGCTTACAGCAACGTGCTATATGTTCTGAATGCCCGAATTGGGAATCTGTGTCAAAACTTTGTTAGGAATTATGTGATCCTTAATAGCTGGAAGTAAGGGAGATCGGGCATGATGTTATTTCTAGGAGTTGGACACATACCAAGTTTAGCTCAGTTCTGGGCATCTTTGAAATACCTATACAAACTTGTTCCTACATAGTAACTTGCATCTTTGAATGAGAATGTGCTTGCTTACAGCAACGTGCTATATGTTCTGAATGCCCGAATTGGGAATCTGTGTCAAAACTTTGTTAGGAATTATGTGATCCTTACTAGCTGGAAGTAAGGGAGATGGGGCATGAAGTTATTTCTAGGAGTTGGACACATACCAAGTTTAGCTCAGTTCTGGGCATCTTTGAAATACCTATACAAACTTGTTCCTACATAGTAACTTGCATCTTTGAATGAGAATGTGCTTGCTTACAGCAACGTGCTATATGTTCTGAATGCCCGAATTGGGAATCTGTGTCAAAACTTTGTTAGGAATTATGTGATCCTTACTAGCTGGAAGTAAGGGAGATGGGGCATGAAGTTATTTCTTGGAGTTGGAGACATACCAAGTTTAGCTCAGTTCTGGGCATCTTTGAAATACCTATACAAACTTGTTCCTACATAGTAACTTGCAACTTTGAATGAGAATGTGCTTGCTTGCAGCAACGTGCTATATGTTCTGCATGCCCGATTTGGGAATCTGTGTCAAAACTTTGTTAGGAATTATGTGATCCTTACAAGCTGGAAGTAAGGGAGATGGAGCATGAAGTTATTTCTAGGAGTTGGACACATACCAAGTTTAGCTCAGTTCTGGGCATCTTTGAAATACCTATACAAACTTGTTCCTACTTAGTAACTTGCATCTTTGAATGAGAATGTGCTTGCTTACAGCAACGTGCTATATGTTCTGAATGCCCGAATTGGGAATCTGTGTCAAAACTTTGTTAGGAATTATGTGATCCTTACTAGCTGGAAGTAAGGGAGATGGGGCATGAAGTTATTTCTAGGAGTTGGACACATACCAAGTTTAGCTCAGTTCTGGGCATCTTTGAAATACCTATACAAACTTGTTCCTACATAGTAACTTGCATCTTTGAATGAGAATGTGCTTGCTTACAGCAACGTGCTATATGTTCTGAATGCCCGAATTGGGAATCTGTGTCAAAACTTTGTTAGGAATTATGTGATCCTTACTAGCTGGAAGTAAGGGAGATGGGGCATGAAGTTATTTCTAGGAGTTGGACACATACCAAGTTTAGCTCAGTTCTGGGCATCTTTGAAATACCTATACAAACTTGTTCCTACATAGTAACTTGCATCTTTGAATGAGAATGTGCTTGCTTACAGCAACGTGCTATATGTTCTGAATGCCCGAATTGGGAATCTGTGTCAAAACTTTGTTAGGAATTATGTGATCCTTACTAGCTGGAAGTAAGGGAGATGGGGCATGAAGTTATTTCTAGGAGTTGGACACATACCAAGTTTAGCTCAGTTCTGGGCATCTTTGAAATACCTATACAAACTTGTTCCTACATAGTAACTTGCATCTTTGAATGAGAATGTGCTTGCTTACAGCAACGTGCTATATGTTCTGAATGCCCGAATTGGGAATCTGTGTCAAAACTTTGTTAGGAATTATGTGATCCTTACTAGCTGGAAGTAAGGGAGATGGGGCATGAAGTTATTTCTAGGAGTTGGAGACATACCAAGTTTAGCTCAGTTCTGGGCATCTTTGAAATACCTATACAAACTTGTTCCTACATAGTAACTTGCATCTTTGAATGAGAATGTGCTTGCTTACAGCAACGTGCTATATGTTCTGAATGCCCGAATTGGCAATCTGTGTCAAAACTTTGTTAGGAATTATGTGATCCTTACTAGCTGGAAGTAAGGGAGATGGGGCATGAAGTTATTTCTAGGAGTTGGACACATACCAAGTTTAGCTCAGTTCTGGGCATCTTTGAAATACCTATACAAACTTGTTCCTACATAGTAACTTGCATCTTTGAATGAGAATGTGCTTGCTTAGAGCAACGTGCTATATGTTCTGAATGCCCGAATTGGGAATCTGCGTCAAAACTTTGTTAGGAATTATGTGATCCTTACTAGCTGGAAGTAAGGTAGATGGGGCATGATGTTATTTCTAGGAGTTGGACACATACCAAGTTTAGCTCAGTTCTGGGCATCTTTGAAATACCTATACAAACTTGTTCCTACATAGTAACTTGCATCTTTGAATGAGAATGTGCTTGCTTACAGCAACGTGCTATATGTTCTGAATGCCCGAATTGGGAATCTGTGTCAAAACTTTGTTAGGAATTATGTCATCCTTACTAGCTGGAAGTAAGGGAGATGGGGCATGAAGTTATTTCTAGGAGTTGGACACATACCAAGTTTAGCTCAGTTCTGGGCATCTTTGAAATACCTATACAAACTTGTTCCTACATAGTAACTTGCAACTTTGAATGAGAATGTGCTTGCTTACAGCAACGTGCTATATGTTCTGAATGCCCGAATTGGGAATCTGTGTCAAAACTTTGTTAGGAATTATGTGATCCTTACTAGCTGGAAGTAAGGGAGATGGGGCATGAAGTTATTTCTAGGAGTTGGACACATACCAAGTTTAGCTCAGTTCTGGGCATCTTTGAAATACCTATACAAACTTGTTCCTACATAGTAACTTGCAACTTTGAATGAGAATGTGCTTGCTTACAGCAACGTGCTATATGTTCTGAATGCCCGAATTTGGAATCTGTGTCAAAACTTTGTTAGGAATTATGTGATCCTTATTAGCTGGAAGTAAGGGAGATGGGGCATGAAGTTATTTCTTGGAGTTGGAGACATACCAAGTTTAGCTCAGTTCTGGGCATCTTTGAAATACCTATACAAACTTGTTCCTACATAGTAACTTGCAACTTTGAATGAGAATGTGCTTGCTTGCAGCACCGTGCTATATGTTCTGAATGCCCGATTTGGGAATCTATGTCACAACTTTGTTAGGAATTATGTGATCCTTACTAGCTGGAAGTAAGGGAGGTGGGGCATGAAGTTATTTCTAGGAGTTGGACACATACCAAGTTTAGCTCAGTTCTGGGCATCTTTGAAATACCTATACAAACTTGTTCCTACATAGTAACTTGCATCTTTGTATGAGAATCTGCTTGCTTACATCAACGTGCTATATGTTCTGAATGCCCGAATTGGGAATCTGTGTCAAAACTTTGTTAGGAATTATGTGATCCTTACTAGCTGGAAGTAAGGGAGATGGGGCATGAAGTTATTTCTAGGAGTTGGACACATACCAAGTTTAGCTCAGTTCTGGGCATCTTTGAAATACCTATACAAACTTGTTCCTACATAGTAACTTGCATCTTTGAATGAGAATCTGCTTGCTTACAGCAACGTGCTATATGTTCTGAATGCCCGAATTGGGAATCTGTGTCAAAACTTTGTTAGGAATTATGTGATCCTTACTAGCTGGAAGTAAGGGAGATGGGGCATGAAGTTATTTCTAGGAGTTGGATACATACCAAGTTTAGCTCAGTTCTGGGCATCTTTGAAATACCTATACAAACTTGTTCCTACATAGTAACTTGCAACTTTGAATGAGAATGTGCTTGCTTACAGCAACGTGCTATATGTTCTGAATGCCCGAATTGGGAATCTGTGTCAAAACTTTGTTAGGAATTATGTCATCCTTACTAGCTGGAAGTAAGGGAGATGGGGCATGAAGTTATTTCTAGGAGTTTGACACATACCAAGTTTAGCTCAGTTCTGGGCATCTTTGAAATACCTATACAAACTTGTTCCTACATAGTAACTTGCAACTTTGAATGAGAATGTGCTTGCTTACAGCAACGTGCTATATGTTCTGAATGCCCGAATTGGGAATCTGTGTCAAAACTTTGTTAGGAATTATGTGATCCTTACTAGCTGGAAGTAAGGGAGATGGGGCATGAAGTTTTTTCTAGGAGTTGGACACATACCAAGTTTAGCTCAGTTCTGGGCATCTTTGAAATACCTATACAAACTTGTTCCTACATAGTAACTTGCAACTTTGAATGAGAATGTGCTTGCTTACAGCAACGTGCTATATGTTCTGAATGCCCGAATTGGGAATCTGTGTCAAAACTTTGTTAGGAATTATGTGATCCTTACTAGCTGGAAGTAAGGGAGATGGGGCATGAAGTTATTTCTAGGAGTTGGACACATACCAAGTTTAGCTCAGTTCTGGGCATCTTTGAAATACCTATACAAACTTGTTCCTACATAGTAACTTGCATCTTTGAATGAGAATCTGCTTGCTTACAGCAACGTGCTATATGTTCTGAATGCCCGAATTGGGAATCTGTGTCAAAACTTTGTTAGGAATTATGTGATCCTTACTAGCTGGAAGTAAGGGAGATGGGGCATGAAGTTATTTCTAGGAGTTGGACACATACCAAGTTTAGCTCAGTTCTGGGCATCTTTGAAATACCTATACAAACTTGTTCCTACATAGTAACTTGCAACTTTGAATGAGAATGTGCTTGCTTACAGCAACGTGCTATATGTTCTGAATGCCCGAATTGGGAATCTGTGTCAAAACTTTGTTAGGAATTATGTGATCCTTACTAGCTGGAAGTAAGGGAGATGGGGCATGAAGTTATTTCTTGGAGTTGGACACATACCAAGTTTAGCTCAGTTCTGGGCATCTTTGAAATACCTATACAAACTTGTTCCTACATAGTAACTTGCAACTTTGAATGAGAATGTGCTTGCTTACAGCAACGTGCTATATGTTCTGAATTCCCGAATTTGGAATCTGTGTCAAAACTTTGTTAGGAATTATGTGATCCTTACTAGCTGGAAGTAAGGGAGATGGGGCATGAAGTTATTTCTTGGAGTTGGAGACATACCAAGTTTAGCTCAGTTCTGGGCATCTTTGAAATACCTATACAAACTTGTTCCTACATAGTAACTTGCAACTTTGAATGAGAATGTGCTTGCTTGCAGCACCGTGCTATATGTTCTGAATGCCCGATTTGGGAATCTGTGTCAAAACTTTGTTAGGAATTATGTGATCCTTACTAGCTGGAAGTAAGGGAGGTGGGGCATGAAGTTATTTCTAGGAGTTGGACACATACCAAGTTTAGCTCAGTTCTGGGCATCTTTGAAATACCTATACAAACTTGTTCCTACATAGTAACTTGCATCTTTGAATGAGAATCTGCTTGCTTACAGCAACGTGCTATATGTTCTGAATGCCCGAATTGGGAATCTGTGTCAAAACTTTGTTAGGAATTATGTGATCCTTACTAGCTGGAAGTAAGGGAGATGGGGCATGAAGTTATTTCTAGGAGTTGGATACATACCAAGTTTAGCTCAGTTCTGGGCATCTTTGAAATACCTATACAAACTTGTTCCTACATAGTAACTTGCAACTTTGAATGAGAATGTGCTTGCTTACAGCAACGTGCTATATGTTCTGAATGCCCGAATTGGGAATCTGTGTCAAAACTTTGTTAGGAATTATGTGATCCTTACTAGCTGGAAGTAAGGGAGATGGGGCATGAAGTTATTTCTAGGAGTTGGACACATACCAAGTTTAGCTCAGTTCTGGGCATCTTTGAAATACCTATACAAACTTGTTCCTACATAGTAACTTGCAACTTTGAATGAGAATGTGCTTGCTTACAGCAACGTGCTATATGTTCTGAATGCCCGAATTGGGAATCTGTGTCAAAACTTTGTTAGGAATTATGTGATCCTTACTAGCTGGAAGTAAGGGAGATGGGGCATGAAGTTTTTTCTAGGAGTTGGACACATACCAAGTTTAGCTCAGTTCTGGGCATCTTTGAAATACCTATACAAACTTGTTCCTACATAGTAACTTGCAACTTTGAATGAGAATGTGCTTGCTTACAGCAACGTGCTATATGTTCTGAATGCCCGAATTGGGAATTTGTGTCAAAACTTTGTTAGGAATTATGTGATCCTTACTAGCTGGAAGTAAGGGAGATGGGGCATGAAGTTATTTCTAGGAGTTGGACACATACCAAGTTTAGCTCAGTTCTGGGCATCTTTGAAATACCTATACAAACTTGTTCCTACATAGTAACTTGCATCTTTGAATGAGAATGTGCTTGCTTACAGCAACGTGCTATATGTTCTGATTGCCCGAATTGGCAATCTGTGTCAAAACTTTGTTAGGAATTATGTGATCCTTACTAGCTGGAAGTAAGGGAGATGGGGCATGAAGTTATTTCTAGGAGTTGGACACATACCAAGTTTAGCTCAGTTCTGGGCATCTTTGAAATACCTATACAAACTTGTTCCTACATAGTAACTTGCATCTTTAATGAGAATCTGCTTGCTTACAGCAACGTGCTATATGTTCTGAATGCCCGAATTGGCAATCTGTGTCAAAACTTTGTTAGGAATTATGTGATCCTTACTAGCTGGAAGTAAGGGAGATGGGGCATGAAGTTATTTCTAGGAGTTGGACACATACCAAGTTTAGCTCAGGTCTGGGCATCTTTGAAATACCTATACAAACTTGTTCCTACATAGTAACTTGCAACTTTGAATGAGAATGTGCTTGCTTACAGCAACGTGCTATATGTTCTGAATGCCCGAATTGGGAATCTGTGTCAAAACTTTGTTAGGAATTATGTGATCCTTACTAGCTGGAAGTAAGGGAGATGGGGCATGAAGTTATTTCTAGGAGTTGGACACATACCAAGTTTAGCTCAGTTCTGGGCATCTTTGAAATACCTATACAAACTTGTTCCTACATGGTAACTTGCAGCTTTGAATGAAAATGTGCTTGCTTACAGCAACGTGCTATATCTTCTGAATGCCCGAATTGGGAATCTGTGTCAAAACTTTGTTAGGAATTATGTGATCCTTACTAGCTGGAAGTAAGGGAGATGGGGCATGAAGTTATTTCTAGGAGTTGGACACATACCAAGTTGAGCTCAGTTCTGGGCATCTTTGAAATACCTATACAAACTTGTTCCTACATGGTAACTTGCATCTTTGATTGAGAATCTGCTTGCTTACAGCAACGTGCTATATGTTCTGAATGCCCGAATTGGGAATCTGTGTCAAAACTTTGTTAGGAATAATGTGATCCTTACTAGCTGGAAGTAAGGGAGATGGGGCATGAAGTTATTTCTAGGAGTTGGACACATACCAAGTTTAGCTCAGTTCTGGGCATCTTTGAAATACCTATACAAACTTGTTCCTACATAGTAACTTGCATCTTTGAATGAGAATGTGCTTGCTTACCGCAACGTGCTATATGTTCTGAATGCCCGAATTGGGAATCTGTGTCAAAACTTTGTTAGGAATTATGTGATCCTTACTAGCTGGAAGTAAGGGAGATGGGGCATGAAGTTATTTCTAGGAGTTGGACACATACCAAGTTTAGCTCAGTTCTGGGCATCTTTGAAATACCTATACAAACTTGTTCCTACATAGAAACTTGCAACTTTGAATGAGAATGTGCTTGCCTACAGCAACGTGCTATATGTCCTGAATGCCCGAATTGGGAATCTGTGTCAATACTTTGTTAGGAATTATGTGATCCTTACTAGCTGGAAGTAAGGGAGATGGGGCATGAAGTTATTTCTAGGAGTTGGACACATACCAAGTTTAGCTCAGTTCTGGGCATCTTTGAAATACCTATACAAACTTGTTCCTACATAGTAACTTGCATCTTTGAATGAGAATGTGCTTGCTTACGGCAACGTGCTATATGTTCTGAATGCCCGAATTGGCAATCTGTGTCAAAACTTTGTTAGGAATTATGTGATCCTTACTAGCTGGAAGTAAGGGAGATGGGGCATGAAGTTATTTCTAGGAGTTGGACACATACCAAGTTTAGCTCAGTTCTGGGCATCTTTGAAATACCTATACAAACTTCTTCCTACATAGTAACTTGCATCTTTGAATGAGAATCTGCTTGCTTACAGCAACGTGCTATATGTTCTGAATGCCCGAATTGGGAATCTGTGTCAAAACTTTGTTAGGAATTATGTGATCCTTACTAGCTGGAAGTAAGGCAGATGGGGCATGAAGTTATTTCTAGGAGTTGGACACATACCAAGTTTAGCTCAGTTCTGGGCATCTTTGAAATACCTATACAAACTTGTTCCTACATAGTAACTTGCAACTTTGAATGAAAATGTGCTTGCTTACAGCAACGTGCTATATGTTCTGAATGCCCGAATTGGGAATCTGTGTCAAAACTTTGTTAGGAATTATATGATCCTTACTAGCTGGAAGTAAGGGACATGGGGCAAGAAGTTATTTCTAGGAGTTGGACACATACCAAGTTTAGCTCAGTTCTGGGCATCTTTGAAATACCTATACAAACTTGTTCCTACATAGTAACTTGCAACTTTGAATGAAAATGTGCTTGCTTACAGCAACGTGCTATATGTTCTGAATGCCCGAATTGGGAATCTGTGTCAAAACTTTGTTAGGAATTATGTGATCCTTACTAGCTGGAAGTAAGGGAGATGGGGCACGAAGATATTTCTAGGAGTTGGACACATACCAAGTTTAGCTCAGTTCTGGGCATCTTTGAAATACCTATACAAACTTGTTCCTACATAGTAACTTGCATCTTTGAATGAGAATGTGCTTGCTTACAGCAACGTGCTATATGTTCTGAATGCCCGAATTGGGAATCTGTGTCAAAACTTTGTTAGGAATTATGTGATCCTTACTAGCTGGAAGTAAGGGAGATGGGGCATGAAGTTATTTCTAGGAGTTGGACACATACCAAGTTTAGCTCAGTTCTGGGCATCTTTGAAATACCTATACAAACTTGTTCCTACATAGTAACTTGCATCTTTGAATGAGAATGTGCTTGCTTACAGCAACGTGCTATATGTTCTGAATGCCCGAATTGGGAATCTGTGTCAAAACTTTGTTAGGAATTATGTGATCCTTAATAGCTGGAAGTAAGGGAGATCGGGCATGATGTTATTTCTAGGAGTTGGACACATACCAAGTTTAGCTCAGTTCTGGGCATCTTTGAAATACCTATACAAACTTGTTCCTACATAGTAACTTGCATCTTTGAATGAGAATGTGCTTGCTTACAGCAACGTGCTATATGTTCTGAATGCCCGAATTGGGAATCTGTGTCAAAACTTTGTTAGGAATTATGTGATCCTTACTAGCTGGAAGTAAGGGAGATGGGGCATGAAGTTATTTCTAGGAGTAGGACACATACCAAGTTTAGCTCAGTTCTGGGCATCTTTGAAATACCTATACAAACTTGTTCCTACATAGTAACTTGCATCTTTGAATGAGAATGTGCTTGCTTACAGCAACGTGCTATATGATCTGAATGCCCGAATTGGGAATCTGTGTCAAAACTTTGTTAGGAATTATGTGATCCTTACTAGCTGGAAGTAAGGGAGATGGGGCATGAAGTTATTTCTTGGAGTTGGAGACATACCAAGTTTAGCTCAGTTCTGGGCATCTTTGAAATACCTATACAAACTTGTTCCTACATAGTAACTTGCAACTTTGAATGAGAATGTGCTTGCTTGCAGCAACGTGCTATATGTTCTGCATGCCCGATTTGGGAATCTGTGTCAAAACTTTGTTAGGAATTATGTGATCCTTACAAGCTGGAAGTAAGGGAGATGGAGCATGAAGTTATTTCTAGGAGTTGGACACATACCAAGTTTAGCTCAGTTCTGGGCATCTTTGAAATACCTATACAAACTTGTTCCTACTTAGTAACTTGCATCTTTGAATGAGAATGTGCTTGCTTACAGCAACGTGCTATATGTTCTGAATGCCCGAATTGGGAATCTGTGTCAAAACTTTGTTAGGAATTATGTGATCCTTACTAGCTGGAAGTAAGGGAGATGGGGCATGAAGTTATTTCTAGGAGTTGGACACATACCAAGTTTAGCTCAGTTCTGGGCATCTTTGAAATACCTATACAAACTTGTTCCTACATAGTAACTTGCATCTTTGAATGAGAATGTGCTTGCTTACAGCAACGTGCTATATGTTCTGAATGCCCGAATTGGGAATCTGTGTCAAAACTTTGTTAGGAATTATGTGATCCTTACTAGCTGGAAGTAAGGGAGATGGGGCATGAAGTTATTTCTAGGAGTTGGACACATACCAAGTTTAGCTCAGTTCTGGGCATCTTTGAAATACCTATACAAACTTGTTCCTACATAGTAACTTGCATCTTTGAATGAGAATGTGCTTGCTTACAGCAACGTGCTATATGTTCTGAATGCCCGAATTGGGAATCTGTGTCAAAACTTTGTTAGGAATTATGTGATCCTTACTAGCTGGAAGTAAGGGAGATGGGGCATGAAGTTATTTCTAGGAGTTGGACACATACCAAGTTTAGCTCAGTTCTGGGCATCTTTGAAATACCTATACAAACTTGTTCCTACATAGTAACTTGCATCTTTGAATGAGAATGTGCTTGCTTACAGCAACGTGCTATATGTTCTGAATGCCCGAATTGGGAATCTGTGTCAAAACTTTGTTAGGAATTATGTGATCCTTACTAGCTGGAAGTAAGGGAGATGGGGCATGAAGTTATTTCTAGGAGTTGGAGACATACCAAGTTTAGCTCAGTTCTGGGCATCTTTGAAATACCTATACAAACTTGTTCCTACATAGTAACTTGCATCTTTGAATGAGAATGTGCTTGCTTACAGCAACGTGCTATATGTTCTGAATGCCCGAATTGGCAATCTGTGTCAAAACTTTGTTAGGAATTATGTGATCCTTACTAGCTGGAAGTAAGGGAGATGGGGCATGAAGTTATTTCTAGGAGTTGGACACATACCAAGTTTAGCTCAGTTCTGGGCATCTTTGAAATACCTATACAAACTTGTTCCTACATAGTAACTTGCATCTTTGAATGAGAATGTGCTTGCTTAGAGCAACGTGCTATATGTTCTGAATGCCCGAATTGGGAATCTGCGTCAAAACTTTGTTAGGAATTATGTGATCCTTACTAGCTGGAAGTAAGGTAGATGGGGCATGATGTTATTTCTAGGAGTTGGACACATACCAAGTTTAGCTCAGTTCTGGGCATCTTTGAAATACCTATACAAACGTGTTCCTACATAGTAACTTGCAACTTTGAATGAGAATCTGCTTGCTTACAGCAACGTGCTATATGTTCTGAATGCCCGAATTGGGAATCTGTGTCAAAACTTTGTTTGGAATTATGTGATCCTTACTAGCTGGAAGTAAGGGAGATGGGGCATGAAGTTATTTCTTGGAGTTGGAGACATACCAAGTTTAGCTCAGTTCTGGGCATCTTTGAAATACCTATACAAACTTGTTCCTACTTAGTAACTTGCATCTTTGAATGAGAATGTGCTTGCTTACAGCAACGTGCTATATGTTCTGAATGCCCGAATTGGCAATCTGTGTCAAAACTTTGTTAGGAATTATGTGATCCTTACAAGCTGGAAGTAAGGGAGATGGTGCATGAAGTTATTTCTAGGAGTTGGACACATACCAAGTTTAGCTCAGTTCTGGGCATCTTTGAAATACCTATACAAACTTGTTCCTACATAGTAACTTGCATCTTTGAATGAGAATGTGCTTGCTTACAGCAACGTGCTATATGTTCTGAATGCCCGAATTGGGAATCTGTGTCAAAACTTTGTTAGGAATTATGTGATCCTTACTAGCTGGAAGTAAGGGAGATGGGGCATGATGTTATTTCTAGGAGTTGGAGACATACCAAGTTTAGCTCAGTTCTGGGCATCTTTGAAATACCTATACAAACTTGTTCCTACATAGTAACTTGCATCTTTGAATGAGAATGTGCTTGCTTACAGCAACGTGCTATATGTTCTGAATGCCCGAATTGGGAATCTGTGTCAAAACTTTGTTAGGAATTATGTGATCCTTACTAGCTGGAAGTAAGGGAGATGGGGCATGAAGTTATTTCTAGGAGTTGGACACATACCAAGTTTAGCTGAGTTCTGGGCATCTTTGAAATACCTATACAAACTTGTTCCTACATAGTAACTTGCATCTTTGAATGAGAATCTGCTTGCTTACAGCAACGTGCTATATGTTCTGAATGCCCGAATTGGGAATCTGTGTCAAAACTTTGTTAGGAATTATGTGATCCTTACTAGCTGGAAGTAAGGCAGATGGGGCATGAAGTTATTTCTAGGAGTTGGACACATACCAAGTTTAGCTCAGTTCTGGGCATCTTTGAAATACCTATACAAACTTGTTCCTACATAGTAACTTGCAACTTTGAATGAAAATGTGCTTGCTTACAGCAACGTGCTATATGTCCTGAATGCCCGAATTGGGAATCTGTGTCAAAACTTTGTTAGGAATTATATGATCCTTACTAGCTGGAAGTAAGGGACATGGGGCAAGAAGTTATTTTTAGGAGTTGGACACATACCAAGTTTAGCTCAGTTCTGGGCATCTTTGAAATACCTATACAAACTTGTTCCTACATAGTAACTTGCAACTTTGAATGAAAATGTGCTTGCTTACAGCAACGTGCTATATGTTCTGAATGCCCGAATTGGGAATCTGTGTCAAAACTTTGTTAGGAATTATGTGATCCTTACTAGCTGGAAGTAAGGGAGATGGGGCACGAAGTTATTTCTAGGAGTTGGACACATACCAAGTTTAGCTCAGTTCTGGGCATCTTTGAAATACCTATACAAACTTGTTCCTACATAGTAACTTGCAACTTTGAATGAGAATGTGCTTGCTTACAGCAACGTGCTATATGTTCTGAATGAACGAATTGGGAATCTGTGTCAAAACTTTGTTAGGAATTATGTGATCCTTACTAGCTGGAAGTAAGGGAGATGGGGCATGAAGTTATTTCTTGGAGTTGGAGACATACCAAGTTTAGCTCAGTTCTGGGCATCTTTGAAATACCTATACAAACTTGTTCCTACATAGTAACTTGCAACTTTGAATGAGAATGTACTTGCTTGCAGCAACGTGCTATATGTTCTGAATGCCCGATTTGGGAATCTGTGTCAAAACTTTGTTAGGAATTATGTGATCGTTACAAGCTGGAAGTAAGGGAGATGGAGCATGAAGTTATTTCTAGGAGTTGGACACATACCAAGTTTAGCTCAGTTCTGGGCATCTTTGAAATACCTATACAAACTTGTTCCTACTTAGTAACTTGCATCTTTGAATGAGAATGTGCTTGCTGACAGCAACGTGCTATATGTTCTGAATGCCCGAATTGGGAATCTGTGTCAAAACTTTGTTAGGAATTATGTGATCCTTACTAGCTGGAAGTAAGGGAGATGGGGCATGAAGTTATTTCTAGGAGTTGGAGACATACCACGTTTAGCTCAGTTCTGGGCATCTTTGAAATACCTATACAAACTTGTTCCTACATAGTAACTTGCATCTTTGAATGAGAATGTGCTTGCTTACAGCAACGTGCTATATGTTCTGAATGCCCGAATTGGGAATCTGTGTCAAAACTTTGTTAGGAATTATGTCATCCTTACTAGCTGGAAGTAAGGGAGATGGGGCATGAAGTTATTTCTAGGAGTTGGACACATACCAAGTTTAGCTCAGTTCTGGGCATCTTTGAAATACCTATACAAACTTGTTCCTACATAGTAACTTGCATCTTTGAATGAGAATGTGCTTGCTTACAGCAACGTGCTATATGTTCTGAATGCCCGAATTGGGAATCTGTGTCAAAACTTTGTTAGGAATTATGTCATCCTTACTAGCTGGAAGTAAGGGAGATGGGGCATGAAGTTATTTCTAGGAGTTGGACACATACCAAGTTTAGCTCAGTTCTGGGCATCTTTGAAATACCTATACAAACTTGTTCCTACATAGTAACTTGCAACTTTGAATGAAAATGTGCTTGCTTACAGCAACGTGCTATATGTTCTGAATGCCCGAATTGGGAATCTGTGTCAAAACTTTGTTAGGAATTATGTGATCCTTACTAGCTGGAAGTAAGGGAGATGGGGCACGAAGTTATTTCTAGGAGTTGGACACATACCAAGTTTAGCTCAGTTCTGGGCATCTTTGAAATACCTATACAAACTTGTTCCTACATAGTAGCTTGCATCTTTAAATGAGAATGTGCTTGCTTACAGCAACGTGCTATATGTTCTGAATGCCCGAATTGGGAATCTGTGTCAAAACTTTGTTAGGAATTATGTGATCCTTACTAGCTGGAAGTAAGGGAGATGGGGCACGAAGTTATTTCTAGGAGTTGGACACATACCAAGTTTAGCTCAGTTCTGGGCATCTTTGAAATACCTATACAAACTTGTTCCTACATAGTAGCTTGCATCTTTGAATGAGAATGTGCTTGCTTACAGCAACGTGCTATATGTTCTGAATGCCCGAATTGGGAATCTGTGTCAAAACTTTGTTAGGAATTATGTGATCCTTACTAGCTGGAAGTAAGGGAGATGGGGCATGATGTTATTTCTAGGAGTTGGAGACATACCAAGTTTAGCTCAGTTCTGGGCATCTTTGAAATACCTATACAAACTTGTTCCTACATAGTAACTTGCATCTTTGAATGAGAATGTGCTTGCTTACAGCAACGTGCTATATGTTCTGAATGCCCGAATTGGCAATCTGTGTCAAAACTTTGTTAGGAATTATGTGATCCTTACTAGCTGGAAGTAAGGGAGATGGGGCATGAAGTTATTTCTAGGAGTTGGACACATACCAAGTTTAGCTGAGTTCTGGGCATCTTTGAAATACCTATACAAACTTGTTCCTACATAGTAACTTGCATCTTTGAATGAGAATCTGCTTGCTTACAGCAACGTGCTATATGTTCTGAATGCCCGAATTGGGAATCTGTGTCAAAACTTTGTTAGGAATTATGTGATCCTTACTAGCTGGAAGTAAGGCAGATGGGGCATGAAGTTATTTCTAGGAGTTGGACACATACCAAGTTTAGCTCAGTTCTGGGCATCTTTGAAATACCTATACAAACCTGTTCCTACATAGTAACTTGCATCTTTGAATGAGAATGTGCTTGCTTACAGCAACGTGCTATATGTTCTGAATGCCCGAATTGGGAATCTGTGTCAAAACTTTGTTAGGAATTATGTGATCCTTACTAGCTGGAAGTAAGGGAGATGGGGCATGAAGTTATTTCTAGGAGTTGGACACATACCAAGTTTAGCTCAGTTCTGGGCATCTTTGAAATACCTATACAAACTTGTTCCTACCTAGTAACTTGCATCTTTGAATGAGAATGTGCTTGCTTACAGCAACGTGCTATATGTTCTGAATGCCCGAATTGGGAATCTGTGTCAAAACTTTGTTAGGAATTATGTGATCCTTACTAGCTGGAAGTAAGGGAGATGGGGCATGAAGTTATTTCTAGGAGTTGGACACATACCAAGTTTAGCTCTGTTCTGGGCATCTTTGAAATACCTATACAAACTTGTTCCTACATAGTAACTTGCATCTTTGAATGAGAATGTGCTTGCTTACAGCAACGTGCTGTATGTTCTGAATGCCCGAATTGGGAATCTGTGTCAAATCTTTGTTAAGAATTATGTGATCTTTACTAGCTGGAAGTAAGGGAGATGGAGCATGAAGTGATTTGTAGGAGTTGGACACATACCAAGTTTAGCTCAGTTCTGGGCATCTTTGAAATACCTATACAAACTTGTTCCTACATAGTAACTTGCAACTTTGAATGAAAATGTGCTTGCTTACAGCAACGTGCTATATGTTCTGAATGCCCGAATTGGGAATCTGTGTCAAAACTTTGTTAGGAATTATGTGATCCTTACTAGCTGGAAGTAAGGGAGATGGGGCACGAAGTTATTTCTAGGAGTTGGACACATACCAAGTTTAGCTCAGTTCTGGGCATCTTTGAAATACCTATACAAACTTGTTCCTACATAGTAGCTTGCATCTTTAAATGAGAATGTGCTTGCTTACAGCAACGTGCTATATGTTCTGAATGCCCGAATTGGGAATCTGTGTCAAAACTTTGTTAGGAATTATGTGATCCTTACTAGCTGGAAGTAAGGGAGATGGGGCATGAAGTTATTTCTAGGAGCTGGACACATACCAAGTTTAGCTCAGTTCTGGGCATCTTTGAAATACCTATACAAACTTGTTCCTACATAGTAACTTGCATCTTTGAATGAGAATGTGCTTGCTTACAGCAACGTGCAATATGTTCTGAATGCCCGAATTGGGAATCTGTGTCAAAACTTTGTTAGGAATTATGTGATCCTTACTAGCTGGAAGTAAGGGAGATGGAGCATGAAGTTATTTCTAGGAGTTGGACACATACCAAGTTTAGCTCAGTTCTGGGCATCTTTGAAATACCTATACAAACTTGTTCCTACATAGTAACTTGCATCTTTGAATGAGAATGTGCTTGCTTACAGCAACGTGCTATATGTTCTGAATGCCCGAATTGGGAATCTGTGTCAAAACTTTGTTAGGAATTATGTGATCCTTACTAGCTGGAAGTAAGGGAGATGGGGCATGAAGTTATTTCTAGGAGTTGGACACATACCAAGTTTAGCTCAGTTCTGGGCATCTTTGAAATACCTATACAAACTTGTTCCTACATAGTAACTTGCATCTTTGAATGAGAATGTGCTTGCTTACAGCAACGTGCTATATGTTCTGAATGCCCGAATTGGGAATCTGTGTCAAAACTTTGTTAGGAATTATGTGATCCTTACTAGCTGGAAGTAAGGGAGATGGGGCATGATGTTATTTCTAGGAGTTGGAGACATACCAAGTTTAGCTCAGTTCTGGGCATCTTTGAAATACCTATACAAACTTGTTCCTACATAGTAACTTGCATCTTTGAATGAGAATGTGCTTGCTTACAGCAACGTGCTATATGTTCTGAATGCCCGAATTGGCAATCTGTGTCAAAACTTTGTTAGGAATTATGTGATCCTTACTAGCTGGAAGTAAGGGAGATGGGGCATGAAGTTATTTCTAGGAGTTGGACACATACCAAGTTTAGCTGAGTTCTGGGCATCTTTGAAATACCTATACAAACTTGTTCCTACATAGTAACTTGCATCTTTGAATGAGAATCTGCTTGCTTACAGCAACGTGCTATGTGTTCTGAATGCCCGAATTGGGAATCTGTGTCAAAACTTTGTTAGGAATTATGTGATCCTTACTAGCTGGAAGTAAGGCAGATGGGGCATGAAGTTATTTCTAGGAGTTGGACACATACCAAGTTTAGCTCAGTTCTGGGCATCTTTGAAATACCTATACAAACTTGTTCCTACATAGTAACTTGCAACTTTGAATGAAAATGTGCTTGCTTACAGCAACGTGCTATATGTCCTGAATGCCCGAATTGGGAATCTGTGTCAAAACTTTGTTAGGAATTATATGATCCTTACTAGCTGGAAGTAAGGGACATGGGGCAAGAAGTTATTTTTAGGAGTTGGACACATACCAAGTTTAGCTCAGTTCTGGGCATCTTTGAAATACCTATACAAACTTGTTCCTACATAGTAACTTGCAACTTTGAATGAAAATGTGCTTGCTTACAGCAACGTGCTATATGTTCTGAATGCCCGAATTGGGAATCTGTGTCAAAACTTTGTTAGGAATTATGTGATCCTTACTAGCTGGAAGTAAGGGAGATGGGGCACGAAGTTATTTCTAGGAGTTGGACACATACCAAGTTTAGCTCAGTTCTGGGCATCTTTGAAATACCTATACAAACTTGTTCCTACATAGTAACTTGCAACTTTGAATGAGAATGTGCTTGCTTACAGCAACGTGCTATATGTTCTGAATGCCCGAATTGGGAATCTGTGTCAAAACTTTGTTAGGAATTATGTGATCCTTACTAGCTGGAAGTAAGGGAGATGGGGCATGAAGTTATTTCTAGGAGTTGGACACATACCAAGTTTAGCTCAGTTCTGGGCATCTTTGAAATACCTATACAAACATGTTCCTACATAGTAACTTGCATCTTTGAATGAGAATGTGCTTGCTTACAGCAACGTGCTATATGTTCTGAATGCCCGAATTGGGAATCTGTGTCAAAACTTTGTTAGGAATTATGTGATCCTTACTAGCTGGAAGTAAGGGAGATGGGGCATGAAGTTATTTCTAGGAGTTGGACACATACCAAGTTTAGCTCAGTTCTGGGCATCTTTGAAATACCTATACAAACTTGTTCCTACCTAGTAACTTGCATCTTTGAATGAGAATGTGCTTGCTTACAGCAACGTGCTATATGTTCTGAATGCCCGAATTGGGAATCTGTGTCAAAACTTTGTTAGGAATTATGTGATCCTTACTAGCTGGAAGTAAGGGAGATGGGGCATGAAGTTATTTCTAGGAGTTGGACACATACCAAGTTTAGCTCAGTTCTGGGCATCTTTGAAATACCTATACAAACTTGTTCCTACATAGTAACTTGCATCTTTGAATGAGAATGTGCTTGCTTACAGCAACGTGCTGTATGTTCTGAATGCCCGAATTGGGAATCTGTGTCAAATCTTTGTTAAGAATTATGTGATCTTTACTAGCTGGAAGTAAGGGAGATGGAGCATGAAGTGATTTGTAGGAGTTGGACACATACCAAGTTTAGCTCAGTTCTGGGCATCTTTGAAATACCTATACAAACTTGTTCCTACATAGTAACTTGCATCTTTGAATGAGAATGTGCTTGCTTAGAGCAACGTGCTATATGTTCTGAATGCCCGAATTGGGAATCTGTGTCAAAACTTTGTTAGGAATTATGTGATCCTTACTAGCTGGAAGTAAGGTAGATGGGGCATGATGTTATTTCTAGGAGTTGGACACATACCAAGTTTAGCTCAGGTCTGGGCATCTTTGAAATACCTATACAAACGTGTTCCTACATAGTAACTTGCAACTTTGAATGAGAATCTGCTTGCTTACAGCAACGTGCTATATGTTCTGAATGCCCGAATTGGGAATCTGTGTCAAAACTTTGTTTGGAATTATGTGATCCTTACTAGCTGGAAGTAAGGGAGATGGGGCATGAAGTTATTTCTTGGAGTTGGAGACATACCAAGTTTAGCTCAGTTCTGGGCATCTTTGAAATACCTATACAAACTTGTTCCTACATAGTAACTTGCAACTTTGAATGAGAATGTGCTTGCTTGCAGCAACGTGCTATATGTTCTGCGTGCCCGATTTGGGAATCTGTGTCAAAACTTTGTTAGGAATTATGTGATCCTTACAAGCTGGAAGTAAGGGAGATGGAGCATGAAGTTATTTCTAGGAGTTGGACACATACCAAGTTTAGCTCAGTTCTGGGCATCTTTGAAATACCTATACAAACTTGTTCCTACTTAGTAACTTGCATCTTTGAATGAGAATGTGCTTGCTTACAGCAACGTGCTATATGTTCTGAATGCCCGAATTGGGAATCTGTGTCAAAACTTTGTTAGGAATTATGTGATCCTTACTAGCTGGAAGTAAGGGAGATGGGGCATCAAGTTATTTCTAGGAGTTGGAGACATACCAAGTTTAGCTCAGTTCTGGGCATCTTTGAAATACCTATACAAACTTGTTCCTACATAGTAACTTGCATCTTTGAATGAGAATGTGCTTGCTTACAGCAACGTGCTATATGTTCTGAATGCCCGAATTGGGAATCTGTGTCAAAACTTTGTTAGGAATTATGTGATCCTTACTAGCTGGAAGTAAGGGAGATGGGGCATGAAGTTATTTCTAGGAGTTGGACACATACCAAGTTTAGCTCAGTTCTGGGCATCTTTGAAATACCTATACAAACTTGTTCCTACATAGTAACTTACATCTTTGAATGAGAATGTGCTTGCTTACAGCAACGTGCTATATGTTCTGAATGCCCGAATTGGGAATCTGTGTCAAAACTTTGTTAGGAATTATGTGATCCTTACTAGCTGGAAGTAAGGGAGATGGGGCATGAAGTTATTTCTAGGAGTTGGACACATACCAAGTTTAGCTCAGTTCTGGGCATCTTTGAAATACCTATACAAACTTGTTCCTACATAGTAACTTGCATCTTTGAATGAGAATGTGCTTGCTTACAGCAACGTGCTATATGTTCTGAATGCCCGAATTGGGAATCTGTGTCAAAACTTTGTTAGGAATTATGTGATCCTTACTAGCTGGAAGTAAGGGAGATGGGGCATGAAGTTATTTCTAGGAGTTGGAGACATACCAAGTTTAGCTCAGTTCTGGGCATCTTTGAAATACCTATACAAACTTGTTCCTACATAGTAACTTGCATCTTTGAATGAGAATGTGCTTGCTTACAGCAACGTGCTATATGTTCTGAATGCCCGAATTGGCAATCTGTGTCAAAACTTTGTTAGGAATTATGTGATCCTTACTAGCTGGAAGTAAGGGAGATGGGGCATGAAGTTATTTCTAGGAGTTGGACACATACCAAGTTTAGCTCAGTTCTGGGCATCTTTGAAATACCTATACAAACTTGTTCCTACATAGTAACTTGCATCTTTGAATGAGAATGTGCTTGCTTAGAGCAACGTGCTATATGTTCTGAATGCCCGAATTGGGAATCTGCGTCAAAACTTTGTTAGGAATTATGTGATCCTTACTAGCTGGAAGTAAGGTAGATGGGGCATGATGTTATTTCTAGGAGTTGGACACATACCAAGTTTAGCTCAGTTCTGGGCATCTTTGAAATACCTATACAAACGTGTTCCTACATAGTAACTTGCAACTTTGAATGAGAATCTGCTTGCTTACAGCAACGTGCTATATGTTCTGAATGCCCGAATTGGGAATCTGTGTCAAAACTTTGTTTGGAATTATGTGATCCTTACTAGCTGGAAGTAAGGGAGATGGGGCATGAAGTTATTTCTTGGAGTTGGAGACATACCAAGTTTAGCTCAGTTCTGGGCATCTTTGAAATACCTATACAAACTTGTTCCTACTTAGTAACTTGCATCTTTGAATGAGAATGTGCTTGCTTACAGCAACGTGCTATATGTTCTGAATGCCCGAATTGGCAATCTGTGTCAAAACTTTGTTAGGAATTATGTGATCCTTACAAGCTGGAAGTAAGGGAGATGGTGCATGAAGTTATTTCTAGGAGTTGGACACATACCAAGTTTAGCTCAGTTCTGGGCATCTTTGAAATACCTATACAAACTTGTTCCTACATAGTAACTTGCATCTTTGAATGAGAATGTGCTTGCTTACAGCAACGTGCTATATGTTCTGAATGCCCGAATTGGGAATCTGTGTCAAAACTTTGTTAGGAATTATGTGATCCTTACTAGCTGGAAGTAAGGGAGATGGGGCATGATGTTATTTCTAGGAGTTGGAGACATACCAAGTTTAGCTCAGTTCTGGGCATCTTTGAAATACCTATACAAACATGTTTCTACATCGTAACTTGCAACTTTGAATGAGAATGTGCTTGCTTACAGCAACGTGCTATATGTTCTGAATGCCCGAATTGGGAATCTGTGTCAAAACTTTGTTAGGAATTATGTGATCCTTACTAGCTGGAAGTAAGGGAGATGGGGCATGAAGTTATTTCTAGGAGTTGGAGACATACCAAGTTTAGCTCAGTTCTGGGCATCTTTGAAATACCTATACAAACTTGTTCCTACATAGTAACTTGCATCTTTGAATGAGAATGTGCTTGCTTACAGCAACGTGCTATATGTTCTGAATGCCCGAATTGGCAATCTGTGTCAAAACTTTGTTAGGAATTATGTGATCCTTACTAGCTGGAAGTAAGGGAGATGGGGCATGAAGTTATTTCTAGGAGTTGGACACATATCAAGTTTAGCTCAGTTTTGGGCATCTTTGAAATACCTATACAAACTTGTTCCTACATAGTAACATGCATCTTTGAATGAGAATCTGCTTGCTTACAGCAACGTGCTATATGTTCTGAATGCCCGAATTGGGAATCTGTGTCAAAACTTTGTTAGGAATTATGTGATCCTTACTAGCTGGAAGGAAGGCAGATGGGGCATGAAGTTATTTCTAGGAGTTGGACACATACCAAGTTTAGCTTAGTTCTGGGCATCTTTGAAATACCTATACAAACTTGTTCCTACATAGTAACTTGCAACTTTGAATGAAAATGTGCTTGCTTACAGCAACGTGCTATATGTTCTGAATGCCCGAATTGGAAATCTGTGTCAAAACTTTGTTAGGAATTATATGATCCTTACTAGCTGGAAGTAAGGGACATGGGGCAAGAAGTTATTTTTAGGAGTTGGACACATACCAAGTTTAGCTCAGTTCTGGGCATCTTTGAAATACCTATACAAACTTGTTCCTACATAGTAACTTGCAACTTTGAATGAAAATGTGCTTGCTTACAGCAACGTGCTATATGTTCTGAATGCCCGAATTGGGAATCTGTGTCAAAACTTTGTTAGGAATTATGTGATCCTTACTAGCTGGAAGTAAGGGAGATGGGGCACGAAGTTATTTCTAGGAGTTGGACACATACCAAGTTTAGCTCAGTTCTGGGCATCTTTGAAATACCTATACAAACTTGTTCCTACATAGTAGCTTGCATCTTTAAATGAGAATGTGCTTGCTTACAGCAACGTGCTATATGTTCTGAATGCCCGAATTGGGAATCTGTGTCAAAACTTTGTTAGGAATTATGTGATCCTTACTAGCTGGAAGTAAGGGAGATGGGGCATGAAGTTATTTCTAGGAGTTGGACACATACCAAGTTTAGCTCAGTTCTGGGCATCTTTGAAATACCTATACAAACTTGTTCCTACATAGTAACTTGCATCTTTGAATGAGAATGTGCTTGCTTACAGCAACGTGCAATATGTTCTGAATGCCCGAATTGGGAATCTGTGTCAAAACTTTGTTAGGAATTATGTGATCCTTACTAGCTGGAAGTAAGGGAGATGGAGCATGAAGTTATTTCTAGGAGTTGGACACATACCAAGTTTAGCTCAGTTCTGGGCATCTTTGAAATACCTATACAAACTTGTTCCTACATAGTAACTTGCATCTTTGAATGAGAATGTGCTTGCTTACAGCAACGTGCTATATGTTCTGAATGCCCGAATTGGGAATCTGTGTCAAAACTTTGTTAGGAATTATGTGATCCTTACTAGCTGGAAGTAAGGGAGATGGGGCATGAAGTTATTTCTAGGAGTTGGACACATACCAAGTTTAGCTCAGTTCTGGGCATCTTTGAAATACCTATACAAACTTGTTCCTACATAGTAACTTGCATCTTTGAATGAGAATGTGCTTGCTTACAGCAACGTGCTATATGTTCTGAATGCCCGAATTGGGAATCTGTGTCAAAACTTTGTTAGGAATTATGTGATCCTTACTAGCTGGAAGTAAGGGAGATGGGGCATGATGTTATTTCTAGGAGTTGGAGACATACCAAGTTTAGCTCAGTTCTGGGCATCTTTGAAATACCTATACAAACTTGTTCCTACATAGTAACTTGCATCTTTGAATGAGAATGTGCTTGCTTACAGCAACGTGCTATATGTTCTGAATGCCCGAATTGGCAATCTGTGTCAAAACTTTGTTAGGAATTATGTGATCCTTACTAGCTGGAAGTAAGGGAGATGGGGCATGAAGTTATTTCTAGGAGTTGGACACATACCAAGTTTAGCTGAGTTCTGGGCATCTTTGAAATACCTATACAAACTTGTTCCTACATAGTAACTTGCATCTTTGAATGAGAATCTGCTTGCTTACAGCAACGTGCTATATGTTCTGAATGCCCGAATTGGGAATCTGTGTCAAAACTTTGTTAGGAATTATGTGATCCTTACTAGCTGGAAGTAAGGCAGATGGGGCATGAAGTTATTTCTAGGAGTTGGACACATACCAAGTTTAGCTCAGTTCTGGGCATCTTTGAAATACCTATACAAACTTGTTCCTACATAGTAACTTGCAACTTTGAATGAAAATGTGCTTGCTTACAGCAACGTGCTATATGTCCTGAATGCCCGAATTGGGAATCTGTGTCAAAACTTTGTTAGGATTTATATGATCCTTACTAGCTGGAAGTAAGGGACATGGGGCACGAAGTTATTTCTAGGAGTTGGACACATACCAAGTTTAGCTCAGTTCTGGGCATCTTTGAAATACCTATAAAAACTTGTTCCTACATAGTAACTTGCAACTTTGAATGAAAATGTGCTTGCTTACAGCAACGTGCTATATGTTCTGAATGCCCGAATTGGGAATCTGTGTCAAAACTTTGTTAGGAATTATGTGATCCTTACTAGCTGGAAGTAAGGGAGATGGGGCACGAAGTTATTTCTAGGAGTTGGACACATACCAAGTTTAGCTCAGTTCTGGGCATCTTTGAAATACCTATACAAACTTGTTCCTACATAGTAACTTGCAACTTTGAATGAGAATGTGCTTGCTTACAGCAACGTGCTATATGTTCTGAATGCCCGAATTGGGAATCTGTGTCAAAACTTTGTTAGGAATTATGTGATCCTTACTAGCTGGAAGTAAGGGAGATGGGGCATGAAGTTATTTCTAGGAGTTGGACACATACCAAGTTTAGCTCAGTTCTGGGCATCTTTGAAATACCTATACAAACTTGTTCCTACATAGTAACTTGCATCTTTGAATGAGAATGTGCTTGCTTACAGCAACGTGCTATATGTTCTGAATGCCCGAATTGGGAATCTGTGTCAAAACTTTGTTAGGAATTATGTGATCCTTACTAGCTGGAAGTAAGGGAGATGGGGCATGAAGTTATTTCTAGGAGTTGGACACATACCAAGTTTAGCTCAGTTCTGGGCATCTTTGAAATACCTATACAAACTTGTTCCTACCTAGTAACTTGCATCTTTGAATGAGAATGTGCTTGCTTACAGCAACGTGCTATATGTTCTGAATGCCCGAATTGGGAATCTGTGTCAAAACTTTGTTAGGAATTATGTGATCCTTACTAGCTGGAAGTAAGGGAGATGGGGCATGAAGTTATTTCTAGGAGTTGGACACATACCAAGTTTAGCTCAGTTCTGGGCATCTTTGAAATACCTATACAAACTTGTTCCTACATAGTAACTTGCATCTTTGAATGAGAATGTGCTTGCTTACAGCAACGTGCTGTATGTTCTGAATGCCCGAATTGGGAATCTGTGTCAAATCTTTGTTAAGAATTATGTGATCTTTACTAGATGGAAGTAAGGGAGATGGAGCATGAAGTGATTTGTAGGAGTTGGACACATACCAAGTTTAGCTCAGTTCTGGGCATCTTTGAAATACCTATACAAACTTGTTCCTACATAGTAACTTGCATCTTTGAATGAGAATGTGCTTGCTTAGAGCAACGTGCTATATGTTCTGAATGCCCGAATTGGGAATCTGTGTCAAAACTTTGTTAGGAATTATGTGATCCTTACTAGCTGGAAGTAAGGTAGATGGGGCATGATGTTATTTCTAGGAGTTGGACACATACCAAGTTTAGCTCAGTTCTGGGCATCTTTGAAATACCTATACAAACGTGTTCCTACATAGTAACTTGCAACTTTGAATGAGAATCTGCTTGCTTACAGCAACGTGCTATATGTTCTGAATGCCCGAATTGGGAATCTGTGTCAAAACTTTGTTTGGAATTATGTGATCCTTACTAGCTGGAAGTAAGGGAGATGGGGCATGAAGTTATTTCTTGGAGTTGGAGACATACCAAGTTTAGCTCAGTTCTGGGCATCTTTGAAATACCTATACAAACTTGTTCCTACATAGTAACTTGCAACTTTGAATGAGAATGTGCTTGCTTGCAGCAACGTGCTATATGTTCTGCATGCCCGATTTGGGAATCTGTGTCAAAACTTTGTTAGGAATTATGTGATCCTTACAAGCTGGAAGTAAGGGAGATGGAGCATGAAGTTATTTCTAGGAGTTGGACACATACCAAGTTTAGCTCAGTTCTGGGCATCTTTGAAATACCTATACAAACTTGTTCCTACTTAGTAACTTGCATCTTTGAATGAGAATGTGCTTGCTTACAGCAACGTGCTATATGTTCTGAATGCCCGAATTGGGAATCTGAGTCAAAACTTTGTTAGGAATTATGTGATCCTTACTAGCTGGAAGTAAGGGAGATGGGGCATGAAGTTATTTCTAGGAGTTGGACACATACCAAGTTTAGCTCAGTTCTGGGCATCTTTGAAATACCTATACAAACTTGTTCCTACATAGTAACTTGCATCTTTGAATGAGAATGTGCTTGCTTACAGCAACGTGCTATATGTTCTGAATGCCCGAATTGGGAATCTGTGTCAAAACTTTGTTAGGAATTATGTGATCCTTACTAGCTGGAAGTAAGGGAGATGGGGCATGAAGTTATTTCTAGGAGTTGGACACATACCAAGTTTAGCTCAGTTCTGGGCATCTTTGAAATACCTATACAAACTTGTTCCTACATAGTAACTTGCATCTTTGAATGAGAATGTGCTTGCTTACAGCAACGTGCTATATGTTCTGAATGCCCGAATTGGGAATCTGTGTCAAAACTTTGTTAGGAATTATGTGATCCTTACTAGCTGGAAGTAAGGGAGATGGGGCATGAAGTTATTTCTAGGAGTTGGACACATACCAAGTTTAGCTCAGTTCTGGGCATCTTTGAAATACCTATACAAACTTGTTCCTACATAGTAACTTGCATCTTTGAATGAGAATGTGCTTGCTTACAGCAACGTGCTATATGTTCTGAATGCCCGAATTGGGAATCTGTGTCAAAACTTTGTTAGGAATTATGTGATCCTTACTAGCTGGAAGTAAGGGAGATGGGGCATGAAGTTATTTCTAGGAGTTGGAGACATACCAAGTTTAGCTCAGTTCTGGGCATCTTTGAAATACCTATACAAACTTGTTCCTACATAGTAACTTGCATCTTTGAATGAGAATGTGCTTGCTTACAGCAACGTGCTATATGTTCTGAATGCCCGAATTGGCAATCTGTGTCAAATCTTTGTTAGGAATTATGTGATCCTTACTAGCTGGAAGTAAGGGAGATGGGGCATGAAGTTATTTCTAGGAGTTGGACACATACCAAGTTTAGCTCAGTTCTGGGCATCTTTGAAATACCTATACAAACTTGTTCCTACATAGTAACTTGCATCTTTGAATGAGAATGTGCTTGCTTACAGCAACGTGCTATATGTTCTGAATGCCCGAATTGGGAATCTGCGTCAAAACTTTGTTAGGAATTATGTGATCCTTACTAGCTGGAAGTAAGGTAGATGGGGCATGATGTTATTTCTAGGAGTTGGACACATACCAAGTTTAGCTCAGTTCTGGGCATCTTTGAAATACCTATACAAACGTGTTCCTACATAGTAACTTGCAACTTTGAATGAGAATCTGCTTGCTTACAGCAACGTGCTATATGTTCTGAATGCCCGAATTGGGAATCTGTGTCAAAACTTTGTTTGGAATTATGTGATCCTTACTAGCTGGAAGTAAGGGAGATGGGGCATGAAGTTATTTCTTGGAGTTGGAGACATACCAAGTTTAGCTCAGTTCTGGGCATCTTTGAAATACCTATACAAACTTGTTCCTACTTAGTAACTTGCATCTTTGAATGAGAATGTGCTTGCTTACAGCAACGTGCTATATGTTCTGAATGCCCGAATTGGCAATCTGTGTCAAAACTTTGTTAGGAATTATGTGATCCTTACAAGCTGGAAGTAAGGGAGATGGTGCATGAAGTTATTTCTAGGAGTTGGACACATACCAAGTTTAGCTCAGTTCTGGGCATCTTTGAAATACCTATACAAACTTGTTCCTACATAGTAACTTGCATCTTTGAATGAGAATGTGCTTGCTTACAGCAACGTGCTATATGTTCTGAATGCCCGAATTGGGAATCTGTGTCAAAACTTTGTTAGGAATTATGTGATCCTTACTAGCTGGAAGTAAGGGAGATGGGGCATGATGTTATTTCTAGGAGTTGGAGACATACCAAGTTTAGCTCAGTTCTGGGCATCTTTGAAATACCTATACAAACTTGTTCCTACATAGTAACTTGCATCTTTGAATGAGAATGTGCTTGCTTACAGCAACGTGCTATATGTTCTGAATGCCCGAATTGGGAATCTGTGTCAAAACTTTGTTAGGAATTATGTGATCCTTACTAGCTGGAAGTAAGGGAGATGGGGCATGAAGTTATTTCTAGGAGTTGGACACATACCAAGTTTAGCTGAGTTCTGGGCATCTTTGAAATACCTATACAAACTTGTTCCTACATAGTAACTTGCATCTTTGAATGAGAATCTGCTTGCTTACAGCAACGTGCTATATGTTCTGAATGCCCGAATTGGGAATCTGTGTCAAAACTTTGTTAGGAATTATGTGATCCTTACTAGCTGGAAGTAAGGGAGATGGGGCATGAAGTTATTTCTAGGAGTTGGACACATACCAAGTTTAGCTCAGTTCTGGGCATCTTTGAAATACCTATACAAACTTGTTCCTACATAGTAACTTGCAACTTTGAATGAAAATGTGCTTGCTTACAGCAACGTGCTATATGTCCTGAATGCCCGAATTGGGAATCTGTGTCAAAACTTTGTTAGGAATTATATGATCCTTACTAGCTGGAAGTAAGGGACATGGGGCAAGAAGTTATTTTTAGGAGTTGGACACATACCAAGTTTAGCTCAGTTCTGGGCATCTTTGAAATACCTATACAAACTTGTTCCTACATAGTAACTTGCAACTTTGAATGAAAATGTGCTTGCTTACAGCAACGTGCTATATGTTCTGAATGCCCGAATTGGGAATCTGTGTCAAAACTTTGTTAGGAATTATGTGATCCTTACTAGCTGGAAGTAAGGGAGATGGGGCACGAAGTTATTTCTAGGAGTTGGACACATACCAAGTTTAGCTCAGTTCTGGGCATCTTTGAAATACCTATACAAACTTGTTCCTACATAGTAACTTGCAACTTTGAATGAGAATGTGCTTGCTTACAGCAACGTGCTATATGTTCTGAATGAACGAATTGGGAATCTGTGTCAAAACTTTGTTAGGAATTATGTGATCCTTACTAGCTGGAAGTAAGGGAGATGGGGCATGAAGTTATTTCTTGGAGTTGGAGACATACCAAGTTTAGCTCAGTTCTGGGCATCTTTGAAATACCTATACAAACTTGTTCCTACATAGTAACTTGCAACTTTGAATGAGAATGTACTTGCTTGCAGCAACGTGCTATATGTTCTGAATGCCCGATTTGGGAATCTGTGTCAAAACTTTGTTAGGAATTATGTGATCGTTACAAGCTGGAAGTAAGGGAGATGGAGCATGAAGTTATTTCTAGGAGTTGGACACATACCAAGTTTAGCTCAGTTCTGGGCATCTTTGAAATACCTATACAAACTTGTTCCTACTTAGTAACTTGCATCTTTGAATGAGAATGTGCTTGCTGACAGCAACGTGCTATATGTTCTGAATGCCCGAATTGGGAATCTGTGTCAAAACTTTGTTAGGAATTATGTGATCCTTACTAGCTGGAAGTAAGGGAGATGGGGCATGAAGTTATTTCTAGGAGTTGGAGACATACCAAGTTTAGCTCAGTTCTGGGCATCTTTGAAATACCTATACAAACTTGTTCCTACATAGTAACTTGCATCTTTGAATGAGAATGTGCTTGCTTACAGCAACGTGCTATATGTTCTGAATGCCCGAATTGGCAATCTGTGTCAAAACTTTGTTAGGAATTATGTCATCCTTACTAGCTGGAAGTAAGGGAGATGGGGCATGAAGTTATTTCTAGGAGTTGGACACATACCAAGTTTAGCTCAGTTCTGGGCATCTTTGAAATACCTATACAAACTTGTTCCTACATAGTAACTTGCATCTTTGAATGAGAATGTGCTTGCTTACAGCAACGTGCTATATGTTCTGAATGCCCGAATTGGGAATCTGTGTCAAAACTTTGTTAGGAATTATGTCATCCTTACTAGCTGGAAGTAAGGGAGATGGGGCATGAAGTTATTTCTAGGAGTTGGACACATACCAAGTTTAGCTCAGTTCTGGGCATCTTTGAAATACCTATACAAACTTGTTCCTACATAGTAACTTGCAACTTTGAATGAGAATGTGCTTGCTTACAGCAACGTGCTATATGTTCTGAATGCCCGAATTGGGAATCTGTGTCAAAACTTTGTTAGGAATTATGTGATCCTTACTAGCTGGAAGTAAGGGAGATGGGGCATGAAGTTATTTCTAGGAGTTGGACACATACCAAGTTTAGCTCAGTTCTGGGCATCTTTGAAATACCTATACAAACTTGTTCCTACATAGTAACTTGCAACTTTGAATGAGAATGTGCTTGCTTACAGCAACGTGCTATATGTTCTGAATGCCCGAATTTGGAATCTGTGTCAAAACTTTGTTAGGAATTATGTGATCCTTATTAGCTGGAAGTAAGGGAGATGGGGCATGAAGTTATTTCTTGGAGTTGGAGACATACCAAGTTTAGCTCAGTTCTGGGCATCTTTGAAATACCTATACAAACTTGTTCCTACATAGTAACTTGCAACTTTGAATGAGAATGTGCTTGCTTGCAGCACCGTGCTATATGTTCTGAATGCCCGATTTGGGAATCTGTGTCAAAACTTTGTTAGGAATTATGTGATCCTTACTAGCTGGAAGTAAGGGAGGTGGGGCATGAAGTTATTTCTAGGAGTTGGACACATACCAAGTTTAGCTCAGTTCTGGGCATCTTTGAAATACCTATACAAACTTGTTCCTACATAGTAACTTGCATCTTTGTATGAGAATCTGCTTGCTTACATCAACGTGCTATATGTTCTGAATGCCCGAATTGGGAATCTGTGTCAAAACTTTGTTAGGAATTATGTGATCCTTACTAGCTGGAAGTAAGGGAGATGGGGCATGAAGTTATTTCTAGGAGTTGGACACATACCAAGTTTAGCTCAGTTCTGGGCATCTTTGAAATACCTATACAAACTTGTTCCTACATAGTAACTTGCATCTTTGAATGAGAATCTGCTTGCTTACAGCAACGTGCTATATGTTCTGAATGCCCGAATTGGGAATCTGTGTCAAAACTTTGTTAGGAATTATGTGATCCTTACTAGCTGGAAGTAAGGGAGATGGGGCATGAAGTTATTTCTAGGAGTTGGATACATACCAAGTTTAGCTCAGTTCTGGGCATCTTTGAAATACCTATACAAACTTGTTCCTACATAGTAACTTGCAACTTTGAATGAGAATGTGCTTGCTTACAGCAACGTGCTATATGTTCTGAATGCCCGAATTGGGAATCTGTGTCAAAACTTTGTTAGGAATTATGTCATCCTTACTAGCTGGAAGTAAGGGAGATGGGGCATGAAGTTATTTCTAGGAGTTGGACACATACCAAGTTTAGCTCAGTTCTGGGCATCTTTGAAATACCTATACAAACTTGTTCCTACATAGTAACTTGCAACTTTGAATGAGAATGTGCTTGCTTACAGCAACGTGCTATATGTTCTGAATGCCCGAATTGGGAATCTGTGTCAAAACTTTGTTAGGAATTATGTGATCCTTACTAGCTGGAAGTAAGGGAGATGGGGCATGAAGTTTTTTCTAGGAGTTGGACACATACCAAGTTTAGCTCAGTTCTGGGCATCTTTGAAATACCTATACAAACTTGTTCCTACATAGTAACTTGCAACTTTGAATGAGAATGTGCTTGCTTACAGCAACGTGCTATATGTTCTGAATGCCCGAATTGGGAATCTGTGTCAAAACTTTGTTAGGAATTATGTGATCCTTACTAGCTGGAAGTAAGGGAGATGGGGCATGAAGTTATTTCTAGGAGTTGGACACATACCAAGTTTAGCTCAGTTCTGGGCATCTTTGAAATACCTATACAAACTTGTTCCTACATAGTAACTTGCATCTTTGAATGAGAATCTGCTTGCTTACAGCAACGTGCTATATGTTCTGAATGCCCGAATTGGGAATCTGTGTCAAAACTTTGTTAGGAATTATGTGATCCTTACTAGCTGGAAGTAAGGGAGATGGGGCATGAAGTTATTTCTAGGAGTTGGACACATACCAAGTTTAGCTCAGTTCTGGGCATCTTTGAAATACCTATACAAACTTGTTCCTACATAGTAACTTGCAACTTTGAATGAGAATGTGCTTGCTTACAGCAACGTGCTATATGTTCTGAATGCCCGAATTGGGAATCTGTGTCAAAACTTTGTTAGGAATTATGTGATCCTTACTAGCTGGAAGTAAGGGAGATGGGGCATGAAGTTATTTCTTGGAGTTGGACACATACCAAGTTTAGCTCAGTTCTGGGCATCTTTGAAATACCTATACAAACTTGTTCCTACATAGTAACTTGCAACTTTGAATGAGAATGTGCTTGCTTACAGCAACGTGCTATATGTTCTGAATTCCCGAATTTGGAATCTGTGTCAAAACTTTGTTAGGAATTATGTGATCCTTACTAGCTGGAAGTAAGGGAGATGGGGCATGAAGTTATTTCTTGGAGTTGGAGACATACCAAGTTTAGCTCAGTTCTGGGCATCTTTCAAATACCTATACAAACTTGTTCCTACATAGTAACTTGCAACTTTGAATGAGAATGTGCTTGCTTGCAGCACCGTGCTATATGTTCTGAATGCCCGATTTGGGAATCTGTGTCAAAACTTTGTTAGGAATTATGTGATCCTTACTAGCTGGAAGTAAGGGAGGTGGGGCATGAAGTTATTTCTAGGAGTTGGACACATACCAAGTTTAGCTCAGTTCTGGGCATCTTTGAAATACCTATACAAACTTGTTCCTACATAGTAACTTGCATCTTTGAATGAGAATCTGCTTGCTTACATCAACGTGCTATATGTTCTGAATGCCCGAATTGGGAATCTGTGTCAAAACTTTGTTAGGAATTATGTGATCCTTACTAGCTGGAAGTAAGGGAGATGGGGCATGAAGTTATTTCTAGGAGTTGGACACATACCAAGTTTAGCTGAGTTCTGGGCATCTTTGAAATACCTATACAAACTTGTTCCTACATAGTAACTTGCATCTTTGAATGAGAATCTGCTTGCTTACAGCAACGTGCTATATGTTCTGAATGCCCGAATTGGGAATCTGTGTCAAAACTTTGTTAGGAATTATGTGATCCTTACTAGCTGGAAGTAAGGGAGATGGGGCATGAAGTTATTTCTAGGAGTTGGATACATACCAAGTTTAGCTCAGTTCTGGGCATCTTTGAAATACCTATACAAACTTGTTCCTACATAGTAACTTGCAACTTTGAATGAGAATGTGCTTGCTTACAGCAACGTGCTATATGTTCTGAATGCCCGAATTGGGAATCTGTGTCAAAACTTTGTTAGGAATTATGTGATCCTTACTAGCTGGAAGTAAGGGAGATGGGGCATGAAGTTATTTCTAGGAGTTGGACACATACCAAGTTTAGCTCAGTTCTGGGCATCTTTGAAATACCTATACAAACTTGTTCCTACATAGTAACTTGCAACTTTAAATGAGAATGTGCTTGCTTACAGCAACGTGCTATATGTTCTGAATGCCCGAATTGGGAATCTGTGTCAAAACTTTGTTAGGAATTATGTGATCCTTACTAGCTGGAAGTAAGGGAGATGGGGCATGAAGTTTTTTCTAGGAGTTGGACACATACCAAGTTTAGCTCAGTTCTGGGCATCTTTGAAATACCTATACAAACTTGTTCCTACATAGTAACTTGCAACTTTGAATGAGAATGTGCTTGCTTACAGCAACGTGCTATATGTTCTGAATGCCCGAATTGGGAATTTGTGTCAAAACTTTGTTAGGAATTATGTGATCCTTACTAGCTGGAAGTAAGGGAGATGGGGCATGAAGTTATTTCTAGGAGTTGGACACATACCAAGTTTAGCTCAGTTCTGGGCATCTTTGAAATACCTATACAAACTTGTTCCTACATAGTAACTTGCATCTTTGAATGAGAATGTGCTTGCTTACAGCAACGTGCTATATGTTCTGATTGCCCGAATTGGCAATCTGTGTCAAAACTTTGTTAGGAATTATGTGATCCTTACTAGCTGGAAGTAAGGGAGATGGGGCATGAAGTTATTTCTAGGAGTTGGACACATACCAAGTTTAGCTCAGTTCTGGGCATCTTTGAAATACCTATACAAACTTGTTCCTACATAGTAACTTGCATCTTTGAATGAGAATGTGCTTGCTTACAGCAACGTGCTATATGTTCTGAATGCCCGAATTGGGAATCTGTGTCATAACTTTGTTAGGAATTATGTGATCCTTACTAGCTGGAAGTAAGGGAGATGGGGCATGAAGTTATTTCTAGGAGTTTGACACATACCAAGTTTAGCTCAGTTCTGGGCATCTTTGAAATACCTATACAAACTTGTTCCTACATAGTAACTTGCATCTTTGAATGAGAATCTGCATGCTTACAGCAACGTGCTATATGTTCTGAATGCCCGAATTGGGAATCTGTGTCAAAACTTTGTTAGGAATTATGTGATCCTTACTAGCTGGAAGTAAGGGAGATGTGGCATGAAGTTATTTCTAGGAGTTGGACACATACCAAGTTTAGCTCAGTTCTGGGCATCTTTGAAATACCTATACAAACTTGCTGCTACATGGTAACTTGCATCATTAATGAGAATGTGCTTGCTTACAGCAACGTGCTATATGTTCTGAATGCCCGAATTGGGAATCTGTGTCAAAACTTTGTTAGGAATTATGTGATCCTTACTATCTGGAAGTAAGGGAGATGGGGCATGAAGTTATTTCTAGGAGTTGGACACATACCAAGTTTAGCTCAGTTCTGGGCATCTTTGAAATACCTATACAAACTTGTTCCTACATAGTAACTTGCATCTTTGAATGAGAATCTGCTTGCTTACAGCAACGTGCTATATGTTCTGAATGCGCGAATTGGGAATCTGTGTCAAAACTGTTAGGAATTATGTGATCCTTACTAGCTGGAAGTAAGGGAGATGGGGCATGAAGTTATTTCTAGGAGTTGGACACATACCAAGTTTAGCTCAGTTCTGGGCATCTTTGAAATACCTATACAAACTTGTTCCTACATAGTAACTTGCAACTTTGAATGAGAATGTGCTTGCTTACAGCAACGTGCTATATGTTCTGAATTCCCGAATTTGGAATCTGTGTCAAAACTTTGTTAGGAATTATGTGATCCTTACTAGCTGGAAGTAAGGGAGATGGGGCATGAAGTTATTTCTTGGAGTTGGAGACATACCAAGTTTAGCTCAGTTCTGGGCATCTTTGAAATACCTATACAAACTTGTTCCTACATAGTAACTTGCAACTTTGAATGAGAATGTGCTTGCTTGCAGCACCGTGCTATATGTTCTGAATGCCCGATTTGGGAATCTGTGTCAAAACTTTGTTAGGAATTATGTGATCCTTACTAGCTGGAAGTAAGGGAGGTGGGGCATGAAGTTATTTCTAGGAGTTGGACACATACCAAGTTTAGCTCAGTTCTGGGCATCTTTGAAATACCTATACAAACTTGTTCCTACATAGTAACTTGCATCTTTGAATGAGAATCTGCTTGCTTACAGCAACGTGCTATATGTTCTGAATGCCCGAATTGGGAATCTGTGTCAAAACTTTGTTAGGAATTATGTGATCCTTACTAGCTGGAAGTAAGGGAGATGGGGCATGAAGTTATTTCTAGGAGTTGGACACATACCAAGTTTAGCTCAGTTCTGGGCATCTTTGAAATACCTATACAAACTTGTTCCTACATAGTAACTTGCATCTTTGAATGAGAATCTGCTTGCTTACAGCAACGTGCTATATGTTCTGAATGCCCGAATTGGGAATCTGTGTCAAAACTTTGTTAGGAATTATGTGATCCTTACTAGCTGGAAGTAAGGGAGATGGGGCATGAAGTTATTTCTAGGAGTTGGATACATACCAAGTTTAGCTCAGTTCTGGGCATCTTTGAAATACCTATACAAACTTGTTCCTACATAGTAACTTGCAACTTTGAATGAGAATGTGCTTGCTTACAGCAACGTGCTATATGTTCTGAATGCCCGAATTGGGAATCTGTGTCAAAACTTTGTTAGGAATTATGTGATCCTTACTAGCTGGAAGTAAGGGAGATGGGGCATGAAGTTATTTCTAGGAGTTGGACACATACCAAGTTTAGCTCAGTTCTGGGCATCTTTGAAATACCTATACAAACTTGTTCCTACATAGTAACTTGCAACTTTGAATGAGAATGTGCTTGCTTACAGCAACGTGCTATATGTTCTGAATGCCCGAATTGGGAATCTGTGTCAAAACTTTGTTAGGAATTATGTGATCCTTACTAGCTGGAAGTAAGGGAGATGGGGCATGAAGTTTTTTCTAGGAGTTGGACACATACCAAGTTTAGCTCAGTTCTGGGCATCTTTGAAATACCTATACAAACTTGTTCCTACATAGTAACTTGCAACTTTGAATGAGAATGTGCTTGCTTACAGCAACGTGCTATATGTTCTGAATGCCCGAATTGGGAATTTGTGTCAAAACTTTGTTAGGAATTATGTGATCCTTACTAGCTGGAAGTAAGGGAGATGGGGCATGAAGTTATTTCTAGGAGTTGGACACATACCAAGTTTAGCTCAGTTCTGGGCATCTTTGAAATACCTATACAAACTTGTTCCTACATAGTAACTTGCATCTTTGAATGAGAATGTGCTTGCTTACAGCAACGTGCTATATGTTCTGATTGCCCGAATTGGCAATCTGTGTCAAAACTTTGTTAGGAATTATGTGATCCTTACTAGCTGGAAGTAAGGGAGATGGGGCATGAAGTTATTTCTAGGAGTTGGACACATACCAAGTTTAGCTCAGTTCTGGGCATCTTTGAAATACCTATACAAACTTGTTCCTACATAGTAACTTGCATCTTTAATGAGAATCTGCTTGCTTACAGCAACGTGCTATATGTTCTGAATGCCCGAATTGGCAATCTGTGTCAAAACTTTGTTAGGAATTATGTGATCCTTACTAGCTGGAAGTAAGGGAGATGGGGCATGAAGTTATTTCTAGGAGTTGGACACATACCAAGTTTAGCTCAGTTCTGGGCATCTTTGAAATACCTATACAAACTTGTTCCTACATAGTAACTTGCATCTTTGAATGAGAATGTGCTTGCTTACAGCAACGTGCTATATGTTCTGAATGCCCGAATTGGGAATCTGTGTCAAAACTTTGTTAGGAATTATGTGATCCTTACTAGCTGGAAGTAAGGGAGATGGGGCATGAAGTTATTTCTAGGAGTTGGACACATACCAAGTTTAGCTCAGTTCTGGGCATCTTTGAAATACCTATACAAACTTGTTCCTACATGGTAACTTGCAGCTTTGAATGAAAATGTGCTTGCTTACAGCAACGTGCTATATCTTCTGAATGCCCGAATTGGGAATCTGTGTCAAAACTTTGTTAGGAATTATGTGATCCTTACTAGCTGGAAGTAAGGGAGATGGGGCATGAAGTTATTTCTAGGAGTTGGACACATACCAAGTTGAGCTCAGTTCTGGGCATCTTTGAAATACCTATACAAACTTGTTCCTACATGGTAACTTGCATCTTTGATTGAGAATCTGCTTGCTTACAGCAACGTGCTATATGTTCTGAATGCCCGAATTGGGAATCTGTGTCAAAACTTTGTTAGGAATAATGTGATCCTTACTAGCTGGAAGTAAGGGAGATGGGGCATGAAGTTATTTCTAGGAGTTGGACACATACCAAGTTTAGCTCAGTTCTGGGCATCTTTGAAATACCTATACAAACTTGTTCCTACATAGTAACTTGCATCTTTGAATGAGAATGTGCTTGCTTACAGCAACGTGCTATATGTTCTGAATGCCCGAATTGGCAATCTGTGTCAAAACTTTGTTAGGAATTATGTGATGCTTACTAGCTGGAAGTAAGGGAGATGGGGCATGAATTTATTTCTAGGAGTTGGACACATACCAAGTTTAGCTCAGTTCTGGGCCTCTTTGAAATACCTATACAAACTTGTTGCTACATAGTAACTTGCATCATTAATGAGAATGTGCTTGCTTACAGCAACGTGCTATATGTTCTGAATGCCCGAATTGGGAATCTGTGTCAAAACTTTGTTAGGAATTATGTGATCCTTACTAGCTGGAAGTAAGGGAGATGGGGCATGAAGTTATTTCTAGGAGTTGGACACATACCAAGTTTAGCTCAGTTCTGGGCATCTTTGAAATACCTATACAAACTTGTTCCTACATAGTAACTTGCAACTTTGAATGAGAATCTGCTTGCTTACAGCAACGTGCTATATGTTCTGAATGCCCGAATTGGGAATCTGTGTCAAAACTTTGTTAGGAATTATGTGATCCTTACTAGCTGGAAGTAAGGGAGATGGGGCATGAAGTTATTTCTAGGAGTTGGACACATACCAAGTTTAGCTCAGTTCTGGGCATCTTTGAAATACCTATACAAACTTGTTCCTACATAGTAACTTGCATCTTTGAATGAGAATCTGCTTGCTTACAGCAACGTGCTATATGTTCTGAATGCCCGAATTGGGAATCTGTGTCAAAACTTTGTTAGGAATTATGTGATCCTTACTAGCTGGAAGTAAGGGAGATGGGGCATGAAGTTATTTCTAGGAGTTGGACACATACCAAGTTTAGCTCAGTTCTGGGCATCTTTGAAATACGTATACAAACTTGTTCCTACATAGTAACTTGCATCTTTGAATGAGAATGTGCTTGCTTACAGCAACGTGCTATATGTTCTGAATGCCCGAATTGGGAATCTGTGTCAAAACTTTGTTAGGAATTATGTGATCCTTACTAGCTGGAAGTAAGGGAGATGGGGCATGAAGTTATTTCTAGGAGATGGACACATACCAAGTTTAGCTCAGTTCTGGGCATCTTTGAAATACCTATACAACCTTGTTCCTACATAGTAACTTGCATCTTTGAATGAGAATGTGCTTGCTTACAGCAACGTGCTATATGTTCTGAATGCCCGAATTGGGAATCTGTGTCAAAACTTTGTTAGGAATTATGTGATCCTTACTAGCTGGAAGTAAGGGAGATGGGGCATGAAGTTATTTCTAGGAGTTGGACACATACCAAGTTTAGCTCAGTTCTGGGTATCTTTGAAATACCTATACAAACTTGTTCCTACATAGTAACTTGCAACATTGAATGAAAATGTGCTTGCTTACAGCAACGTGCTATATGTTCTGAATGCCCGAATTGGGAATCTGTGTCAAAACTTTGTTAGGAATTATGTGATCCTTACTAGCTGGAAGTAAGGGAGATGGGGCATGAAGTTATTTCTAGGAGTTGGAGACATACCAAGTTTAGCTCAGTTCTGGGCATCTTTGAAATACCTATACAAACTTGTTCCTACATAGTAACTTGCAACTTTGAATGAGAATGTGCTTGCTTGCAGCAACGTGCTATATGTTCTGAATGCCCGATTTGGGAATCTGTGTCAAAACTTTGTAAGGAATTATGTGATCCTTACTAGCTGGAAGTAAGGGAGATGGAGCATGAAGTTATTTCTAGGAGTTGGACACATACCAAGTTTAGCTCAGTTCTGGGCATCTTTGAAATACCTATACAAACTTGTTCCTACATAGTAACTTGCAACTTTGAATGAGAATCTGCTTGCTTACAGCAACGTGCTATATGTTCTGAATGCCCGAATTGGCAATCGGTGTCAAAACTTTGTTAGGAATTATGTGATCCTTACTAGCTGGAAGTAAGGGAGATGGGGCATGAAGTTATTTCTAGGAGTTGGACACATACCAAGTTTAGCTCAGTTCTGGGCATCTTTGAAATACCTATACAAACTTGTTCCTACATAGTAACTTGCATCTTTGAATGAGAATCTGCTTGCTTACAGCAACGTGCTATATGTTCTGAATGCCCGAATTGGGAATCTGTGTCAAAACTTTGTTAGGAATTATGTGATCCTTACTAGCTGGAAGTAAGGGAGATGGGGCATGAAGTTATTTCTAGGAGTTGGACACATACCAAGTTTAGCTCAGTTCTGGGCATCTTTGAAATACGTATACAAACTTGTTCCTACATAGTAACTTGCATCTTTGAATGAGAATGTGCTTGCTTACAGCAACGTGCTATATGTTCTGAATGCCCGAATTGGGAATCTGTGTCAAAACTTTGTTAGGAATTATGTGATCCTTACTAGCTGGAAGTAAGGGAGATGGGGCATGAAGTTATTTCTAGGAGTTGGACACATACCAAGTTTAGCTCAGTTCTGGGCATCTTTGAAATACCTATACAAACTTGTTCCTACATAGTAACTTGCATCTTTGAATGAGAATGTGCTTGCTTACAGCAACGTGCTATATGTTCTGAATGCCCGAATTGGGAATCTGTGTCAAAACTTTGTTAGGAATTATATGATCCTTACTAGCTGGAAGTAAGGGACATGGGGCAAGAAGTTATTTCTAGGAGTTGGACACATACCAAGTTTAGCTCAGTTCTGGGCATCTTTGAAATACCTATACAAACTTGTTCCTACATAGTAACTTGCAACTTTGAATGAAAATGTGCTTGCTTACAGCAACGTGCTATATGTTCTGAATGCCCGAATTGGGAATCTGTGTCAAAACTTTGTTAGGAATTATGTGATCCTTACTAGCTGGAAGTAAGGGAGATGGGGCACGAAGATATTTCTAGGAGTTGGACACATACCAAGTTTAGCTCAGTTCTGGGCATCTTTGAAATACCTATACAAACTTGTTCCTACATAGTAACTTGCATCTTTGAATGAGAATGTGCTTGCTTACAGCAACGTGCTATATGTTCTGAATGCCCGAATTGGGAATCTGTGTCAAAACTTTGTTAGGAATTATGTGATCCTTACTAGCTGGAAGTAAGGGAGATGGGGCATGAAGTTATTTCTAGGAGTTGGAGACATACCAAGTTTAGCTCAGTTCTGGGCATCTTTGAAATACCTATACAAACTTGTTCCTACATAGTAACTTGCATCTTTGAATGAGAATGTGCTTGCTTACAGCAACGTGCTATATGTTCTGAATGCCCGAATTGGGAATCTGTGTCAAAACTTTGTTAGGAATTATGTGATCCTTAATAGCTGGAAGTAAGGGAGATCGGGCATGATGTTATTTCTAGGAGTTGGACACAGACCAAGTTTAGCTCAGTTCTGGGCATCTTTGAAATACCTATACAAACTTGTTCCTACATAGTAACTTGCATCTTTGAATGAGAATGTGCTTGCTTACAGCAACGTGCTATATGTTCTGAATGCCCGAATCGGGAATCTGTGTCAAAACTTTGTTAGGAATTATGTGATGCTTACTAGCTGGAAGTAAGGGAGATGGGGCATGAAGTTATTTCTAGGAGTTGGACACATACCAAGTTTAGCTCAGTTCTGGGCCTCTTTGAAATACCTATACAAACTTGTTGCTACATAGTAACTTGCATCATTAATGAGAATGTGCTTGCTTACAGCAACGTGCTATATGTTCTGAATGCCCGAATTGGGAATCTGTGTCAAAACTTTGTTAGGAATTATGTGATCCTTACTAGCTGGAAGTAAGGGAGATGGGGCATGAAGTTATTTCTAGGAGTTGGACACATACCAAGTTTAGCTCAGTTCTGGGCATCTTTGAAATACCTATACAAACTTGTTCCTACATAGTAACTTGCAACTTTGAATGAGAATCTGCTTGCTTACAGCAACGTGCTATATGTTCTGAATGCCCGAATTGGGAATCTGTGTCAAAACTTTGTTAGGAATTATGTGATCCTTACTAGCTGGAAGTAAGGGAGATGGGGCATGAAGTTATTTCTAGGAGTTGGACACATACCAAGTTTAGCTCAGTTCTGGGCATCTTTGAAATACCTATACAAACTTGTTCCTACATAGTAACTTGCATCTTTGAATGAGAATGTGCTTGCTTACAGCAACGTGCTATATGTTCTGAATGCCCGAATTGGGAATCTGTGTCAAAACTTTGTTAGGAATTATGTGATCCTTACTAGCTGGAAGTAAGGGAGATGGGGCATGAAGTTATTTCTAGGAGTTGGACACATACCAAGTTTAGCTCAGTTCTGGGCATCTTTGAAATACCTATACAAACTTGTTCCTACATAGTAACTTGCAACTTTGAATGAGAATCTGCTTGCTTACAGCAACGTGCTATATGTTCTGAATGCCCGAATTGGGAATCTGTGTCAAAACTTTGTTAGGAATTATGTGATCCTTACTAGCTGGAAGTAAGGGAGATGGGGCATGAAGTTATTTCTAGGAGTTGGACACATACCAAGTTTAGCTCAGTTCTGGGCATCTTTGAAATACCTATACAAACTTGTTCCTACATAGTAACTTGCATCTTTGAATGAGAATCTGCTTGCTTACAGCAACGTGCTATATGTTCTGAATGCCCGAATTGGGAATCTGTGTCAAAACTTTGTTAGGAATTATGTGATCCTTACTAGCTGGAAGTAAGGGAGATGGGGCATGAAGTTATTTCTAGGAGTTGGACACATACCAAGTTTAGCTCAGTTCTGGGCATCTTTGAAATACCTATACAAACTTGTTCCTACATAGTAACTTGCATCTTTGAATGAGAATGTGCTTGCTTACAGCAACGTGCTATATGTTCTGAATGCCCGAATTGGGAATCTGTGTCAAAACTTTGTTAGGAATTATGTGATCCTTACTAGCTGGAAGTAAGGGAGATGGGGCATGAAGTTATTTCTAGGAGATGGACACATACCAAGTTTAGCTCAGTTCTGGGCATCTTTGAAATACCTATACAACCTTGTTCCTACATAGTAACTTGCATCTTTGAATGAGAATGTGCTTGCTTACAGCAACGTGCTATATGTTCTGAATGCCCGAATTGGGAATCTGTGTCAAAACTTTGTTAGGAATTATGTGATCCTTACTAGCTGGAAGTAAGGGAGATGGGGCATGAAGTTATTTCTAGGAGTTGGACACATACCAAGTTTAGCTCAGTTCTGGGTATCTTTGAAATACCTATACAAACTTGTTCCTACATAGTAACTTGCAACATTGAATGAAAATGTGCTTGCTTACAGCAACGTGCTATATGTTCTGAATGCCCGAATTGGGAATCTGTGTCAAAACTTTGTTAGGAATTATGTGATCCTTACTAGCTGGAAGTAAGGGAGATGGGGCATGAAGTTATTTCTAGGAGTTGGAGACATACCAAGTTTAGCTCAGTTCTGGGCATCTTTGAAATACCTATACAAACTTGTTCCTACATAGTAACTTGCAACTTTGAATGAGAATGTGCTTGCTTGCAGCAACGTGCTATATGTTCTGAATGCCCGATTTGGGAATCTGTGTCAAAACTTTGTAAGGAATTATGTGATCCTTACTAGCTGGAAGTAAGGGAGATGGAGCATGAAGTTATTTCTAGGAGTTGGACACATACCAAGTTTAGCTCAGTTCTGGGCATCTTTGAAATACCTATACAAACTTGTTCCTACATAGTAACTTGCAACTTTGAATGAGAATCTGCTTGCTTACAGCAACGTGCTATATGTTCTGAATGCCCGAATTGGCAATCGGTGTCAAAACTTTGTTAGGAATTATGTGATCCTTACTAGCTGGAAGTAAGGGAGATGGGGCATGAAGTTATTTCTAGGAGTTGGACACATACCAAGTTTAGCTCAGTTCTGGGCATCTTTGAAATACCTATACAAACTTGTTCCTACATAGTAACTTGCATCTTTGAATGAGAATCTGCTTGCTTACAGCAACGTGCTATATGTTCTGAATGCCCGAATTGGGAATCTGTGTCAAAACTTTGTTAGGAATTATGTGATCCTTACTAGCTGGAAGTAAGGGAGATGGGGCATGAAGTTATTTCTAGGAGTTGGACACATACCAAGTTTAGCTCAGTTCTGGGCATCTTTGAAATACGTATACAAACTTGTTCCTACATAGTAACTTGCATCTTTGAATGAGAATGTGCTTGCTTACAGCAACGTGCTATATGTTCTGAATGCCCGAATTGGGAATCTGTGTCAAAACTTTGTTAGGAATTATGTGATCCTTACTAGCTGGAAGTAAGGGAGATGGGGCATGAAGTTATTTCTAGGAGTTGGACACATACCAAGTTTAGCTCAGTTCTGGGCATCTTTGAAATACCTATACAAACTTGTTCCTACATAGTAACTTGCATCTTTGAATGAGAATGTGCTTGCTTACAGCAACGTGCTATATGTTCTGAATGCCCGAATTGGGAATCTGTGTCAAAACTTTGTTAGGAATTATGTGATCCTTACTAGCTGGAAGTAAGGGAGATGGGGCATGAAGTTATTTCTAGGAGTTGGACACATACCAAGTTTAGCTCAGTTCTGGGCATCTTTGAAATACCTATACAAACTTGTTCCTACATAGTAACTTGCATCTTTGAATGAGAATGTGCTTGCTTACAGCAACGTGCTATATGTTCTGAATGCCCGAATTGGGAATCTGTGTCAAAACTGTTAGGAATTATGTGATCCTTACTAGCTGGAAGTAAGGGAGATGGGGCATGAAGTTATTTCTAGGAGTTGGACACATACCAAGTTTAGCTCAGTTCTGGGCATCTTTGAAATACCTATACAAACTTGTTCCTACATAGTAACTTGCAACTTTGAATGAGAATGTGCTTGCTTACAGCAACGTGCTATATGTTCTGAATGCCCGAATTGGGAATCTGTGTCAAAACTTTGTTAGGAATTATGTGATCCTTACTAGCTGGAAGTAAGGGAGATGGGGCATGAAGTTATTTCTAGGAGTTGGACACATACCAAGTTTAGCTCAGTTCTGGGCCTCTTTGAAATACCTATACAAACTTGTTCCTACATAGTAACTTGCATCTTTGAATGAGAATCTGCTTGCTTACAGCAAGGTGCTATATGTTCTGAATGCCCGAATTGGGAATCTGTGTCAAAACTTTGTTACTAATTATGTGATCCTTACTAGCTGGAAGTAAGGGAGATGGGGCATGAAGTTATTTCTAGAAGTTGGACACATACCAAGTTTAGCTCAGTTCTGGGCATCTTTGAAATACCTATACAAACTTGTTCCTACATAGTAACTTGCATCTTTGAATGAGAATGTGCTTGCTTACAGCAACGTGCTATATGTTCTGAATGCCCGAATCGGCAATCTGAGTCAAAACTTTGTTAGGAATTATGTGATGCTTACTAGCTGGAAGTAAGGGAGATGGGGCATGAAGTTATTTCTAGGAGTTGGACACATACCAAGTTTAGCTCAGTTCTGGGCCTCTTTGAAATACCTATACAAACTTGTTGCTACATAGTAACTTGCATCATTAATGAGAATGTGCTTGCTTACAGCAACGTGCTATATGTTCTGAATGCCCGAATTGGGAATCTGTGTCAAAACTTTGTTAGGAATTATGTGATCCTTACTAGCTGGAAGTAAGGGAGATGGGGCATGAAGTTATTTCTAGGAGTTGGACACATACCAAGTTTAGCTCAGTTCTGGGCATCTTTGAAATACCTATACAAACTTGTTCCTACATAGTAACTTGCAACTTTGAATGAGAATCTGCTTGCTTACAGCAACGTGCTATATGTTCTGAATGCCCGAATTGGGAATCTGTGTCAAAACTTTGTTAGGAATTATGTGATCCTTACTAGCTGGAAGTAAGGGAGATGGGGCATGAAGTTATTTCTAGGAGTTGGACACATACCAAGTTTAGCTCAGTTCTGGGCATCTTTGAAATACCTATACAAACTTGTTCCTACATAGTAACTTGCATCTTTGAATGAGAATGTGCTTGCTTACAGCAACGTGCTATATGTTCTGAATGCCCGAATTGGGAATCTGTGTCAAAACTTTGTTAGGAATTATGTGATCCTTACTAGCTGGAAGTAAGGGAGATGGGGCATGAAGTTATTTCTAGGAGTTGGACACATACCAAGTTTAGCTCAGTTCTGGGCATCTTTGAAATACGTATACAAACTTGTTCCTACATAGTAACTTGCATCTTTGAATGAGAATGTGCTTGCTTACAGCAACGTGCTATATGTTCTGAATGCCCGAATTGGGAATCTGTGTCAAAACTTTGTTAGGAATTATGTGATCCTTACTAGCTGGAAGTAAGGGAGATGGGGCATGAAGTTATTTCTAGGAGATGGACACATACCAAGTTTAGCTCAGTTCTGGGCATCTTTGAAATACCTATACAACCTTGTTCCTACATAGTAACTTGCATCTTTGAATGAGAATGTGCTTGCTTACAGCAACGTGCTATATGTTCTGAATGCCCGAATTGGGAATCTGTGTCAAAACTTTGTTAGGAATTATGTGATCCTTACTAGCTGGAAGTAAGGGAGATGGGGCATGAAGTTATTTCTAGGAGTTGGACACATACCAAGTTTAGCTCAGTTCTGGGTATCTTTGAAATACCTATACAAACTTGTTCCTACATAGTAACTTGCAACATTGAATGAAAATGTGCTTGCTTACAGCAACGTGCTATATGTTCTGAATGCCCGAATTGGGAATCTGTGTCAAAACTTTGTTAGGAATTTTGTGATCCTTACTAGCTGGAAGTAAGGGAGATGGGGCATGAAGTTATTTCTAGGAGTTGGAGACATACCAAGTTTAGCTCAGTTCTGGGCATCTTTGAAATACCTATACAAACTTGTTCCTACATAGTAACTTGCAACTTTGAATGAGAATGTGCTTGCTTGCAGCAACGTGCTATATGTTCTGAATGCCCGATTTGGGAATCTGTGTCAAAACTTTGTTAGGAATTATGTGATCCTTACAAGCTGGAAGTAAGGGAGATGGAGCATGAAGTTATTTCTAGGAGTTGGACACATACCAAGTTTAGCTCAGTTCTGGGCATATTTGAAATACCTATACAAACTTGTTCCTACATAGTAACTTGCAACTTTGAATGAGAATCTGCTTGCTTACAGCAACGTGCTATATGTTCTGAATGCCCGAATTGGGAATCTGTGTCAAAACTTTGTTAGGAATTATGTGATCCTTACTAGCTGGAAGTAAGGGAGATGGGGCATGAAGTTATTTCTAGGAGTTGGACACATACCAAGTTTAGCTCAGTTCTGGGCATCTTTGAAATACCTATACAAACTTGTTCCTACATAGTAACTTGCATCTTTGAATGAGAATCTGCTTGCTTACAGCAACGTGCTATATGTTCTGAATGCCCGAATTGGGAATCTGTGTCAAAACTTTGTTAGGAATTATGTGATCCTTACTAGCTGGAAGTAAGGGAGATGGGGCATGAAGTTATTTCTAGGAGTTGGACACATACCAAGTTTAGCTCAGTTCTGGGCATCTTTGAAATACGTATACAAACTTGTTCCTACATAGTAACTTGCATCTTTCAATGAGAATGTGCTTGCTTACAGCAACGTGCTATATGTTCTGAATGCCCGAATTGGGAATCTGTGTCAAAACTTTGTTAGGAATTATGTGATCCTTACTAGCTGGAAGTAAGGGAGATGGGGCATGAAGTTATTTCTAGGAGATGGACACATACCAAGTTTAGCTCAGTTCTGGGCATCTTTGAAATACCTATACAACCTTGTTCCTACATAGTAACTTGCATCTTTGAATGAGAATGTGCTTGCTTACAGCAACGTGCTATATGTTCTGAATGCCCGAATTGGGAATCTGTGTCAAAACTTTGTTAGGAATTATGTGATCCTTACTAGCTGGAAGTAAGGGAGATGGGGCATGAAGTTATTTCTAGGAGTTGGACACATACCAAGTTTAGCTCAGTTCTGGGCATCTTTGAAATACCTATACAAACTTGTTCCTACATAGTAACTTGCAACATTGAATGAAAATGTGCTTGCTTACAGCAACGTGCTATATGTTCTGAATGCCCGAATTGGGAATCTGTGTCAAAACTTTGTTAGGAATTATGTGATCCTTACTAGCTGGAAGTAAGGGAGATGGGGCATGAAGTTATTTCTAGGAGTTGGAGACATACCAAGTTTAGCTCAGTTCTGGGCATCTTTGAAATACCTATACAAAGTTGTTCCTACATAGTAACTTGAAACTTTGAATGAGAATGTGCTTGCTTGCAGCAACGTGCTATATGTTCTGAATGCCCGATTTGGGAATCTGTGTCAAAACTTTGTTAGGAATTATGTGATCCTTACAAGCTGGAAGTAAGGGAGATGGAGCATGAAGTTATTTCTAGGAGTTGGACACATACCAAGTTTAGCTCAGTTCTGGGCATCTTTGAAATACCTATACAAACTTGTTCCTACTTAGTAACTTGCATCTTTGAATGAGAATGTGCTTGCTTACAGCAACGTGCTATATGTTCTGAATGCCCGAATTGGGAATCTGTGTCAAAACTTTGTTAGGAATTATGTGATCCTTACTAGCTGGAAGTAAGGGAGATGGGGCATGAAGTTATTTCTAGGAGTTGGACAAATACCAAGTTTAGATCAGTTCTGGGCATCTTTGAAATACCTATACAAACTTGTTCCTACATAGTAACTTGCATCTTTGAATGAGAATGTGCTTGCTTACAGCAACGTGCTATCTGTTCTGAATGCCCGAATTGGGAATCTGTGTCAAAACTTTGTTAGGAATGATGTGATCCTTACTAGCTGGAAGTAAGGGAGATGGGGCATGAAGTTATTTCTAGGAGTTGGACACATACCAAGTTTAGCTCAGTTCTGGGCATCTTTGAAATACCTATACAAACTTGTTCCTACATAGTAACTTGCATCTTTGAATGAGAATCTGCATGCTTACAGCAACGTGCTATATGTTCTGAATGCCCGAATTGGGAATCTGTGTCAAAACTTTGTTAGGAATTATGTGATCCTTACTAGCTGGAAGTAAGGGAGATGGGGCATGAAGTTATTTCTAGGAGTTGGACACATACCAAGTTTAGCTCAGTTCTGGGCATCTTTGAAATACCTATACAAACTTGTTCCTACATAGTAACTTGCAACTTTGAATGAGAATGTGCTTGCTTACAGCAACGTGCTATATGTGCTGAATGCCCGAATTGGGAATCTGTGTCAAAACTTTGTTAGGAATTATGTGATCCTTACTAGCTGGAAGTAAGGGAGATGGGGCATGAAGTTATTTCTAGGAGTTGGACACATACCAAGTTTAGCTCAGTTCTGGGCATCTTTGAAATACCTATACAAACTTGTTCCTACATAGTAACTTGCAACTTTGAATGAGAATGTGCTTGCTTACAGCAACGTGCTATATGTTCTGAATGCCCGAATTGGGAATCTGTGTCAAAACTTTGTTAGGAATTATGTGATCCTTACTAGCTGGAAGTAAGGAAGATGGGGCATGAAGTTATTTCTAGGAGTTGGAGACATACCAAGTTTAGCTCAGTTCTGGGCATCTTTGAAATACCTATACAAACTTGTTCCTACATAGTAACTTGCAACTTTGAATGAGAATGTGCTTGCTTGCAGCAACGTGCTATATGTTCTGAATGCCCGATTTGGGAATCTGTGTCAAAACTTTGTTAGGAATTATGTGATCCTTACTAGCTGGAAGTAAGGGAGATGGAGCATGAAGTTATTTCTAGGAGTTCGACAAATACCAAGTTTAGCTCAGTTCTGAGCATCTTTGAAATACCTATACAAACTTGTTCCTACATAGTAACTTGCATCTTTGAATGAGAATGTGCTTGCTTACAGCAACGTGCTATATGTTCTGAATGCCCGAATTGGCAATCGGTGTCAAAACTTTGTTAGGAATTATGTGATCCTTACTAGCTGGAAGTAAGGGAGATGGGGCATGAAGTTATTTCTAGGAGTTGGACACATACCAAGTTTAGCTCAGTTCAGGGCATCTTTGAAATACCTATACAAACTTGTTGCTACATGGTAACTTGCATCATTAATGAGAATGTGCTTGCTTACAGCAACGTGCTATATGTTCTGAATGCCCGAATTGGGAATCTGTGTCAAAACTTTGTTAGGAATTATGTGATCCTTACTAGCTGGAAGTAAGGGAGATGGAGCATGAAGTTATTTCTAGGAGTTGGACACATACCAAGTTTAGCTGAGTTCTGGGCATCTTTGAAATACCTATACAAACTTGCTCCTACATAGTAACTTGCATCTTTGAATGAGAATCTGCTTGCTTACAGCAACGTGCTATATGTTCTGAATGCCCGAATTGGGAATCTGTGTCAAAACTTTGTTAGGAATTATGTGATCCTTACTAGCTGGAAGTAAGGGAGATGGGGCATGAAGTTATTTCTAGGAGTTGGACACATACCAATTTTAGCTCAGTTCTGGGCATCTTTGAAATACCTATACAACCTTGTTCCTACATAGTAACTTGCATCTTTGAATGAGAATGTGCTTGCTTACAGCAACGTGCTATATGTTCTGAATGCCCGAATTGGGAATCTGTGTCAAAACTTTGTTAGGAATTATGTGATCCTTACTAGCGGGAAGTAAGGGAGATGGGGCATGAAGTTATTTCTAGGAGTTGGACACATACCAAGTTTAGCTCAGTTCTGGGCATCTTTGAAATACCTATACAAACTTGTTCCTACATAGTAACTTGCATCTTTGAATGAGAATGTGCTTGCTTACTGCAACGTGCTATATGTTCTGAATGCCCGAATTGGGAATCTGTGTCAAAACTTTGTTAGGAATTATGTGATCCTTACTAGCTGGAAGTAAGGGAGATGGGGCATGAATTTATTTCTAGGACTTGGACACATACCAAGTTTAGCTCAGTTCTGGGCATCTTTGAAATACCTATACAAACTTGTTCCTACATAGTAACTTGCATCTTTAATGAGAATGTGCTTGCTTACAGCAACGTGCTATATGTTCTGAATGCCCGAATTGGGAATCTGTGTCAAAACTTTGTTAGGAATTATGTGATCCTTACTAGCTGGAAGTAAGGGAGATGGGGCATGAAGTTATTTCTAGGAGTTGGACACATACCAAGTTTAGCTCAGTTCTGGGCATCTTTGAAATACCTATACAAACTTGTTGCTACATAGTAACTTGCATCATTAATGAGAATGTGCTTGCTTACAGCAACGTGCTATATGTTCTGAATGCCCGAATTGGGAATCTGTGTCAAAACTTTGTTAGGAATTATGTGATCCTTACTAGCTGGAAGTAAGGGAGATGGGGCATGAAGTTATTTCTAGGAGTTGGACACATACCAAGTTTAGCTCAGTTCTGGGCATCTTTGAAATACCTATACAAACTTGTTCCTACATAGTAACTTGCAACTTTGAATGAGAATCTGCTTGCTTACAGCAACGTGCTATATGTTCTGAATGCACGATTTGGGAATCTGTGTCAAAACTTTGTTAGGAATTATGTGATCCTTACTAGCTGGAAGTAAGGGAGATGGGGCATGAAGTTATTTCTAGGAGTTGGACACATACCAAGTTTAGCTCAGTTCTGGGCATCTTTGAAATACCTATACAAACTTGTTCCTACATAGTAACTTGCATCTTTCAATGAGAATGTGCTTGCTTACAGCAACGTGCTATATGTTCTGAATGCCCGAATTGGCAATCTGTGTCAAAACTTTGTTAGGAATTATGTGATCCTTACTAGCTGGAAGTAAGGGAGATGGGGCATGAAGTTATTTCTAGGAGTTGGACACATACCAAGTTTAGCTCAGTTCTGGGCATCTTTGAAATACCTATACAAACTTGTTCCTACATAGTAACTTGCATCTTTGAATGAGAATGTGCTTGCTTACAGCAACGTGCTATATGTTCTGAATGCCCGAATTGGGAATCTGTGTCAAAGCTTTGTTAGGAATTATGTGATCCTTACTAGCTGGAAGTAAGGGAGATGGGGCATGAAGTTATTTCTAGGAGTTGGACACATACCAAGTTTAGCTCAGTTCTGGGCATCTTTGAAATACCTATACAAACTTGTTCCTACATAGTAACTTGCATCTTTGAATGAGAATGTGCTTGCTTACAGCAACGTGCTATATGTTCTGAATGCCCGAATTGGGAATCTGTGTCAAAGCTTTGTTAGGAATTATGTGATCCTTACTACCTGGAAGTAAGGGAGATGGGGCATGAAGTTATTTCTAGGAGTTGGACACATACCAAGTTTAGCTCAGTTCTGGGCATCTTTGAAATACCTATACAAACTTGTTCCTACATAGTAACTTGCATCTTTGAATGAGAATGTGCTTGCCTACAGCAACGTGCTATATGTTCTGAATGCCCGAATTGGGAATCTGTGTCAAAACTTTGTTAGGAATTATGTGATCCTTACTAGCTGGAAGTAAGGGAGATGGGGCATGAAGTTATTTCTAGGAGTTGGACACATACCAAGTTTAGCTCAGTTCTGGGCATCTTTGAAATACCTATACAAACTTGTTCCTACATAGTAACTTGCAACTTTGAATGAGAATGTGCTTGCTTACAGCAACGTGCTATATGTTCTGAATGCCCGAATTGGGAATCTGTGTCAAAACTTTGTTAGGAATGATGTGATCCTTACTAGCTGGAAGTAAGGGAGATGGGGCATGAAGTTATTTCTAGGAGTTGGACACTACCAAGTTTAGCTCAGTTCTGGGCATCTTTGAAATACCTATACAAACTTGTTCCTACATAGTAACTTGCAACTTTGAATGAGAATGTGCTTGCTTACAGCAACGTGCTATATGTTCTGAATGCCCGAATTGGGAATCTGTGTCAAAACTTTGTTAGGAATTATGTGAGCCTTACTAGCTGGAAGTAAGGGAGATGGGGCATGAAGTTATTTCTTGGAGTTGGAGACATACCAAGTTTAGCTCAGTTCTGGGCATCTTTGAAATACCTATACAAACTTGTTCCTACATAGTAACTTGCAACTTTGAATGAGAATGTGCTTGCTTGCAGCAACGTGCTATATGTTCTGAAGGCCCGATTTGGGAATCTGTGTCAAAACTTTGTTAGGAATTATGTGATCCTTACTAGCTGGAAGTAAGGGAGATGGGGCATGAAGTTATTTCTAGGAGTTGGACACATACCAAGTTTAGCTCAGTTCTGGGCATCTTTGAAATACCTATACAAACTTGTTCCTACATAGTAACTTGCATCTTTGAATGAGAATCTGCTTGCTTACAGCAACGTGCTATATGTTCTGAATGCCCGAATTGGGAATCTGTGTCAAAACTTTGTTAGGAATTATGTGATCCTTACTAGCTGGAAGTAAGGGAGATGGGGCATGAAGTTATTTCTAGGAGTTGGACACATACCAAGTTTAGCTCAGTTCTGGGCATCTTTGAAATACCTATACAACCTTGTTCCTACATAGTAACTTGCATCTTTGAATGAGAATGTGCTTGCTTACAGCAACGTGCTCTATGTTCTGAATGCCCGAATTGGGAATCTGTGTCAAAACTTTGTTAGGAATTATGTGATCCTTACTAGCTGGAAGTAAGGGAGATGGGGCATGAAGTTATTTCTAGGAGTTGAACACATACCAAGTTTAGCTCAGTTCTGGGCATCTTTGAAATACCTATACAACCTTGTTCCTACATAGTAACTTGCATCTTTGAATGAGAATGTGCTTGCTTACAGCAACGTGCTATATGTTCTGAATGCCCGAATTGGGAATCTGTGTCAAAGCTTTGTTAGGAATTATGTGATCCTTACTACCTGGAAGTAAGGGAGATGGGGCATGAAGTTATTTCTAGGAGTTGGACACATACCAAGTTTAGCTCAGTTCTGGGCATCTTTGAAATACCTATACAAACTTGTTCCTACATAGTAACTTGCAACTTTGAATGAGAATGTGCTTGCTTACAGCAACGTGCTATATGTTCTGAATGCCCGAATTGGGAATCTGTGTCAAAACTTTGTTAGGAATTATGTGATCCTTACTAGCTGGAAGTAAGGGAGATGGGGCATGAAGTTATTTCTAGGAGTTGGACACATACCAAGTTTAGCTCAGTTCTGGGCATCTTTGAAATACCTATACAAACTTGTTCCTACATAGTAACTTGCAACTTTGAATGAGAATGTGCTTGCTTACAGCAACGTGCTATATGTTCTGAATGCCCGAATTGGGAATCTGTGTCAAAACTTTGTTAGGAATTATGTGAGCCTTACTAGCTGGAAGTAAGGGAGATGGGGCATGAAGTTATTTCTTGGAGTTGGAGACATACCAAGTTTAGCTCAGTTCTGGGCATCTTTGAAATACCTATACAAACTTGTTCCTACATAGTAACTTGCAACTTTGAATGAGAATGTGCTTGCTTGCAGCAACGTGCTATATGTTCTGAATGCCCGATTTGGGAATCTGTGTCAAAACTTTGTTAGGAATTATGTGATCCTTACTAGCTGGAAGTAAGGGAGATGGAGCATGAAGTTATTTCTAGGAGTTGGACACATACCAAGTTTAGCTCAGTTCTGGGCATCTTTGAAATACCTATACAAACTTGTTCCTACATAGTAACTTGCATCTTTGAATGAGAATCTGCTTGCTTACAGCAACGTGCTATATGTTCTGAATGCCCGAATTGGGAATCTGTGTCAAAACTTTGTTAGGAATTATGTGATCCTTACTAGCTGGAAGTAAGGGAGATGGGGCATGAAGTTATTTCTAGGAGTTGGACACATACCAAGTTTAGCTCAGTTCTGGGCATCTTTGAAATACCTATACAACCTTGTTCCTACATAGTAACTTGCATCTTTGAATGAGAATGTGCTTGCTTACAGCAACGTGCTCTATGTTCTGAATGCCCGAATTGGGAATCTGTGTCAAAACTTTGTTAGGAATTATGTGATCCTTACTAGCTGGAAGTAAGGGAGATGGGGCATGAAGTTATTTCTAGGAGTTGAACACATACCAAGTTTAGCTCAGTTCTGGGCATCTTTGAAATACCTATTAAACCTTGTTCCTACATAGTAACTTGCATCTTTGAATGAGAATGTGCTTGCTTACAGCAACGTGCTATATGTTCTGAATGCCCGAATTGGGAATCTGTGTCAAAACTTTGTTAGGAATTATGTGATCCTTACTAGCTGGAAGTAAGGGAGATGGGGCATGAAGTTATTTCTAGGAGTTGGACACATACCAAGTTTAGCTCAGTTCTGGGCATCTTTGAAATACCTATACAAACTTGTTCCTACATAGTAACTTGCATCTTTGAATGAGAATGTGCTTGCTTACAGCAACGTGCTATAAGTTCTGAATGCCCGAATTGGGAATCTGTGTCAAAACTTTGTTAGGAATTCTGTGATCCTTACTAGCTGGAAGTAAGGGAGATGGGGCATGAAGCTATTTCTAGGAGTTGGACACATACCAAGTTTAGTTCAGTTCTCGGCATCTTTGAAATACCTATACAAACTTGTTCCTACATAGTCACTTGCAACATTGAATGAAAATGTGCTTGCTTACAGCAACGTGCTATATGTTCTGAATGCCCGAATTGGGAATCTGTGTCAAAACTTTGTTAGGAATTATGTGATCCTTACTAGCTGGAAGTAAGGGAGATGGGGCATGAAGTTATTTCTAGGAGTTGGAGACATACCAAGTTTAGCTCAGTTCTGGGCATCCTTGAAATACCTATACAAACTTGTTCCTACATAGTAACTTGCAACTTTGTATGAGAATGTGCTTGCTTGCAGCAACGTGCTATATGTTCTGAATGCCCGATTTGGGAATCTGTGTCAAAATTTTGTTAGGAATTATGTGATCCTTACAAGCTGGAAGTAAAGGAGATCGAGCATGAAGTTATTTCTAGGAGTTGGACACATACCAAGTTTAGCTCAGTTCTGGGCATCTTTGAAATACCTATACAAACTTGTTCCTACATAGTAACTTGCATCTTTGAATGAGAATGTGCTTGCTTACAGCAACGTGCTATATGTTCTGAATGCCCGAATTGGGAATCTGTGTCAAAACTTTGTTAGGAATTATGTGATCCTTACTAGCTGGAAGTAAGGGAGATGGGGCATGAAGTTATTTCTAGGAGTTGGACACATACCAAGTTTAGCTCAGTTCTGGGCATCTTTGAAATACCTATACAAACTTGTTCCTACATAGTAACTTGCTACTTTGAATGAGAATGTGCTTGCTTACAGCAACGTGCTATATGTTCTGAATGCCCGAATTGGGAATCTGTGTCAAAACTTTGTTAGGAATTATGTGATCCTTACTAGCTGGAAGTAAGGGAGATGGGGCATGAAGTTATTTCTAGGAGTTGGACACATACCAAGTTTAGCTCAGTTCTGGGCATCTTTGAAATACCTATACAAACTTGTTCCTACATAGTAACTTGCATCTTTGAATGAGAATGTGCTTGCTTACAGCAACGTGCTATATGTTCTGAATGCCCGAATTGGGAATCTGTGTCAAAACTTTGTTAGGAATTATGTGATCCTTACTAGCTGGAAGTAAGGGAGATGGGGCATGAAGTTATTTCTAGGAGTTGGACACATAGCAAGTTTAGCTCAGTTCTGGGCATCTTTGAAATACCTATACAAACTTGTTCCTACATAGTAACTTGCTACTTTGAATGAGAATGTGCTTGCTTACAGCAACGTGCTATATGTTCTGAATGCCCGAATTGGGAATCTGTGTCAAAACTTTGTTAGGAATTATGTGATCCTTACTAGCTGGAAGTAAGGGAGATGGGGCATGAAGTTATTTCTAGGAGTTGGACACATACCAAGTTTAGCTCAGTTCTGGGCATCTTTGAAATACCTATACAAACTTGTTCCTACATAGTAACTTGCATCTTTGAATGAGAATCTGCTTGCTTACAGCAACGTGCTATATGTTCTGAATGCCCGAATTGGGAATCTGTGTCAAAACTTTGTTAGGAATTATGTGATCCTTACTAGCTGGAAGTAAGGGAGATGGGGCATGAAGTTATTTCTAGGAGTTGGACACATACCAAGTTTAGCTCAGTTCTGGGCATCTTTGAAATACCTATACAAACTTGTTCCTACATAGTAACTTGCAACTTTGAATGAGAATGTGCTTGCTTACAGCAACATGCTATATGTTCTGAATGCCCGAATTGGGAATCTGTGTCAAAACTTTGTTAGGAATTATGTGATCCTTACTAGCTGGAAGTAAGGGAGATGGGGCATGAAGTTATTTCTAGGAGTTGGACACATAACAAGTTTAGCTCAGTTCTGGGCATCTTTGAAATACCTATACAAACTTGTTCCTACATAGTAACTTGCAACTTTGAATGAGAATGTGCTTGCTTACAGCAACGTGCTATATGTTCTGAATGCCCGAATTGGGAATCTGTGTCAAAACTTTGGTAGGAATTATGTGATCCTTACTAGCTGGAAGTAAGGGAGATGGGGCATGAAGTTATTTCTTGGAGTTGGAGACATACCAAGTTTAGCTCAGTTCTGGGCATCTTTGAAATACCTATACAAACTTGTTCCTACATAGTAACTTGCAACTTTGAATGAGAATGTGCTTGCTTGCAGCAACGTGCTATATGTTCTGAATGCCCGATTTGGGAATCTGTGTCAAATCTTTGTTAGGAATTATGTGATCCTTACTAGCTGGAAGTAAGGGAGATGGAGCATGAAGTTATTTCTAGGAGTTCGACAAATACCAAGTTTAGCTCAGTTCTGGGCATCTTTGAAATACCTATACAAACTTGTTCCTACATAGTAACTTGCATCTTTGAATGAGAATGTGCTTGCTTACAGCAACGTGCTATATGTTCTGAATGCCCGAATAGGGAATCTGTGTCAAAACTTTGTTAGTAATTATGTGATCCTTACTAGCTGGAAGTAAGGGAGATGGGGCATGAAGTTATTTCTAGGAGTTGGACAAATACCAAGTTTAGATCAGTTCTGGGCATCTTTGAAATACCTATACAAACTTGTTCCTACATAGTAACTTGCAACTTTGAATGAGAATGTGCTTGCTTACAGCAACGTGCTATATGTTCTAAATGCCCGAATTGGGAATCTGTGTCAAAACTTTGTTAGGAATTATGTGATCCTTACTAGCTGGAAGTAAGGGAGATGGGGCATGAAGTTATTTCTTGGAGTTGGAGACATACCAAGTTTAGCTCAGTTCTGGGCATCTTTGAAATACCTATACAAACTTGTTCCTACATAGTAACTTGCAACTTTGAATGAGAATGTGCTTGCTTGCAGCAACGTGCTATATGTTCTGAATGCCCGAATAGTGAATCTGTGTCAAAACTTTGTTAGGAATTATGCGATCCTTACTAGCTGGAAGTAAGGGAGATGGGGCATGAAGTTATTTCTAGGAGTTGGACACATACCAAGTTTAGCTCAGTTCTGGGCATCTTTGAAATACCTATACAAACTTGTTCCTACATAGTAACTTGCATCTTTGAATGAGAATGTGCTTGCTTACAGCACCGTGCTATATGTTCTGAATGCCCGAATTGGCAATATGTGTCAAAACTTTGTTAGGAATTATGTGATCCTTACTAGCTGGAAGTAAGGGAGATGGGGCATGAAGTTATTTCTAGGAGTTGGACACATACCAAGTTTAGCTCAGTTCTGGGCATCTTTGAAATACCTATACAAACTTGTTCCTACATAGTAACTTGCAACTTTGAATGAAAATGTGCTTGCTTACAGCAACGTGCTATATGTTCTGAATGCCCGAATTGGGAATCTGTGTCAAAACTTTGTTAGGAATTATGTGATCCTTACTAGCTGGAAGTAAGGGAGATGGGGCATGAAGTTATTTCTAGGAGTTGGACACATACCAAGTTTAGCTCAGTTCTGGGCATCTTTGAAATACCTATACAAACTTGTTCCTACATAGTAACTTGCAACTTTGAATGAGAATGTGCTTGCTTACAGCAACGTGCTATATGTTCTGAATGCCCGAATTGGGATTCTGTGTCAAAACTTTGTTAGGAATTATGTGATCCTTACTAGCTGGAAGTAAGGGAGATGGGGCATGAAGTTATTTCTAGGAGTTGGACACATACCAAGTTTAGCTCAGTTCTGGGCATCTTTGAAATACCTATACAAACTTGTTCCTACATAGTAACTTGCAACTTTGAATGAGAATGTGCTTGCTTACAGCAACGTGCTATATGTTCTGAATGCCCGAATTGGGAATCTGTGTCAATACTTTGTTAGGAATTACGTGATCCTTACTAGCTGGAAGTAAGGGAGATGGGGCATGAAGATATTTCTTGGAGTTGGAGACATACCAAGTTTAGCTCAGTTCTGGGCATCTTTGAAATACCTATACAAACTTGTTCCTGCATAGTAACTTGCAACTTTGAATGAAAATGTGCTTGCTTGCAGTAACGTGCTATATGTTCTGAATGCCCGATTTGGGAATCTGTGTCAAAACTTTGTTAGGAATTATGTGATCCTTACGAGCTGGAAGTAAGGGAGGTGGAGCATGAAGTTATTTCTAGGAGTTGGACACAAACCAAGTTTAGCTCAGTTCTGGGCATCTTTGAAATACCTATACAAACTTGTTCCTATATAGTAACTTGCAACTTTGAATGAGAATGTGCTTGCTTACAGCAACGTGCTATATGTTCTGAATGCCCGAATTGGGAATCTGTGTCAAAACTTTGTTAGGAATTATGTGAGCCTTACTAGCTGGAAGTAAGGGAGATGGGGCATGAAGTGATTTCTTGGAGTTGGAGACATACCAAGTTTAGCTCAGTTCTGGGCATCTTTGAAATACCTATACAAACTTGTTCCTACATAGTAACTTGCAACTTTGAATGAGAATGTGCTTGCTTGCAGCAACGTGCTATATGTTCTGAATGCCCGATTTGGGAATCTGTGTCAAAACTTTGTTAGGAATTATGTGATCCTTACTAGCTGGAAGTAAGGGAGATGGAGCATGAAGTTATTTCTAGGAGTTGGACACATACCAAGTTTAGCTCAGTTCTGGGCATCTTTGAAATACCTATACAAACTTGTTCCTACATAGTAACTTGCATCTTTGAATGAGAATCTGCTTGCTTACAGCAACGTGCTATATGTTCTGAATGCCCGAATTGGGAATCTGTGTCAAAACTTTGTTAGGAATTATGTGATCCTTACTAGCTGGAAGTAAGGGAGATGGGGCATGAAGTTATTTCTAGGAGTTGGACACATACCAAGTTTAGCTCAGTTCTGGGCATCTTTGAAATACCTATACAACCTTGTTCCTACATAGTAACTTGCATCTTTGAATGAGAATGTGCTTGCTTACAGCAACGTGCTATATGTTCTGAATGCCCGAATTGGGAATCTGTGTCAAAACTTTGTTAGGAATTATGTGATCCTTACTAGCTGGAAGTAAGGGAGATGGGGCATGAAGTTATTTCTAGGAGTTGGACACATACCAAGTTTAGCTCAGTTCTGGGCATCTTTGATATACCTATACAACCTTGTTCCTACATAGTAACTTGCATCTTTGAATGAGAATGTGCTTGCTTACAGCAACGTGCTATATGTTCTGAATGCCCGAATTGGGAATCTGTGTCAAAACTTTGTTAGGAATTATGTGATCCTTACTAGCTGGAAGTAAGGGAGATGGGGCAGGAAGTTATTTCTAGGAGTTGGACACATACCAAGTTTAGCTCAGTTCTGGGCATCTTTGAAATACCTATACAACCTTGTTCCTACATAGTAACTTGCATCTTTGAATGAGAATGTGCTTGCTTACAGCAACGTGCTATAAGTTCTGAATGCCCGAATTGGGAATCTGTGTCAAAACTTTGTTAGGAATTCTGTGATCCTTACTAGCTGGAAGTAAGGGAGATGGGGCATGAAGTTATTTCTAGGAGTTGGACACATACCAAGTTTAGCTCAGTTCTGGGCATCTTTGAAATACCTATACAAACTTGTTCCTACATAGTAACTTGCAACATTGAATGAAAATGTGCTTGCTTACAGCAACGTGCTATATGTTCTGAATGCCCGAATTGGGAATCTGTGTCAAAACTTTGTTAGGAATTATGTGATCCTTACTAGCTGGAAGTAAGGGAGATGGGGCATGAAGTTATTTCTAGGAGTTGGACACATACCAAGTTTAGCTCAGTTCTGGGCATCTTTGAAATACCTATACAAACTTGTTCCTACATAGTAACTTGCATCTTTGAATGAGAATGTGCTTGCTTACAGCAACGTGCTATATGTTCTGAATGCCCGAATTGGCAATCGGTGTCAAAACTTTGTTAGGAATTATGTGATCCTTACTAGCTGGAAGTAAGGGAGATGGGGCATGAAGTTATTTCTAGGAGTTGGACACATACCAAGTTTAGCTCAGTTCTGGGCATCTTTGAAATACCTATACAAACTTGTTCCTACATAGTAACTTGCATCTTTGAATGAGAATGTGCTTGCTTACAGCAACGTGCTATATGTTCTGAATGCCCGAATTGGGAATCTGTGTTAAAACTTTGTTAGGAATTATGTGATCCTTACTAGCTGGAAGTAAGGGAGATGGGGCATGAAGTTATTTCTAGGAGTTGGACAAATACCAAGTTTAGATCAGTTCTGGGCATCTTTGAAATACCTATACAAACTTGTTCATACATAGTAACTTGCAACTTTGAATGAGAATGTGCTTGCTTGCAGCAACGTGCTATATGTTCTGAATGCCCGAATAGTGAATCTGTGTCAAAACTTTGTTAGGAATTATGCGATCCTTACTAGCTGGAAGTAAGGGAGATGGGGCATGAAGTTATTTCTAGGAGTTGGACACATACCAAGTTTAGCTCAGTTCTGGGCATCTTTGAAATACCTATACAAACTTGTTCCTACATAGTAACTTGCATCTTTGAATGAGAATGTGCTTGCTTACAGCAACGTGCTATATGTTCTGAATGCCCGAATTGGCAATCTGTGTCAAAACTTTGTTAGGAATTATGTGATCCTTACTAGCTGGAAGTAAGGGAGATGGGGCATGAAGTTATTTCTAGGAGTTGGACACATACCAAGTTTAGCTCAGTTCTGGGCATCTTTGAAATACCTATACAAACTTGTTCCTACATAGTAACTTGCAACTTTGAATGAGAATGTGCTTGCTTACAGCAACGTGCTATATGTTCTGAATGCCCGAATTGGGAATCTGTGTCAAAACTTTGTTAGGAATTATGTGATCCTTACTAGCTGGAAGTAAGGGAGATGGGGCATGAAGTTATTTCTTGGAGTTGGAGACATACCAAGTTTAGCTCAGTTCTGGGCATCTTTGAAATACCTATACAAACTTGTTCCTACCTAGTAACTTCCAACTTTGAATGAGAATGTGCTTGCTTGCAGCAACGTGCTATATGTTCTGAATGCCCGATTTGGGAATCTGTGTCAAAACTTTGTTAGGAATTATGTGATCCTTACTAGCTGGAAGTAAGGGAGGTGGGGCATGAAGTTATTTCTAGGAGTTGGACACATACCAAGTTTAGCTCAGTTCTGGGCATCTTTGAAATACCTATACAAACTTGTTCCTACATAGTAACTTGCATCTTTGAATGAGAATGTGCTTGCTTACAGCAACGTGCTATATGTTCTGAATGCCCGAATTGGCAATCTGTGTCAAAACTTTGTTAGGAATTATGTGATCCTTACTAGCTGGAAGTAAGGGAGATGGGGCATGAAGTTATTTCTAGGAGTTGGACACATACCAAGTTTAGCTCAGTTCTGGGCATCTTTGAAATACCTATACCTACTTGTTCCTACATAGTAACTTGCATCTTTGAATGAGAATCTGCTTGCTTACAGCAACGTGCTATATGTTCTGAATGCCCGAATTGGGAATCTGTGTCAAAACTTTGTTAGGAATTATGTGATCCTTACTAGCTGGAAGTAAGGGAGATGGGGCATGAAGTTATTTCTAGGAGTTGGACACATACCAAGTTTAGCTCAGTTCTGGGCATCTTTGAAATACCTATACAAACTTGTTCCTACATAGTAACTTGCAACTTTGAATGAGAATGTGCTTGCTTACAGCAACGTGCTATATGTTCTGAATGCCCGAATTGGGAATCTGTGTCAAAACTTTGTTAGGAATTATGTGATCCTTACTAGCTGGAAGTAAGGGAGATGGGGCATGAAGTTATTTCTAGGAGTTGGACACATACCAAGTTTAGCTCAGTTCTGGGCATCTTTGAAATACCTATACAAACTTGTTCCTACATAGTAACTTGCAACTTTGAATGAGAATGTGCTTGCTTACAGCAACGTGCTATATGTTCTGAATGCCCGAATTGGGAATCTGTGTCAAAACTTTGTTAGGAATTATGTGATCCTTACTAGCTGGAAGTAAGGGAGATGGGGCATGAAGTTATTTCTAGGAGTTGGACACATACCAAGTTTAGCTCAGTTCTGGGCATCTTTGAAATACCTATACAAACTTGTTCCTACATAGTAACTTGCATCTTTGAATGAGAATGTGCTTGCTTAAAGCAACGTGCTATATGTTCTGAATGCCCGAATTGGGAATCTGTGTCAAAACTTTGTTAGGAATTATGTGATCCTTACTAGCTGGAAGTAAGGGAGATGGGGCATGAAGTTATTTCTAGGAGTTGGACACATACCAAGTTTAGCTCAGTTCTGGGCATCTTTGAAATACCTATACAAACTTGTCCCTACATAGTAACTTGCATCTTTAATGAGAATGTGCTTGCTTACAGCAACGTGCTATATGTTCTGAATGCCCGAATTGGCAATCTGTGTCAAAACTTTGTTAGGAATTATGTGATCCTTACTAGCTGGAAGTAAGGGAGATGGGGCATGAAGTTATTTCTAGGAGTTGGACACATACCAAGTTTAGCTCAGTTCTGGGCATCTTTGAAATACCTATACAAACTTGTTGCTACATAGTAACTTGCATCATTAATGAGAATGTGCTTGCTTACAGCAACGTGCTATATGTTCTGAATGCCCGAATTGGGAATCTGTGTCAAAAATTTGTTAGGAATTATGTGATCCTTACTAGCTGGAAGTAAGGGAGATGGGGCATGAAGTTATTTCTAGGAGTTGGACACATACCAAGTTTAGCTCAGTTCTGGGCATCTTTGAAATACCTATACAAACTTGTTCCTACATAGTAACTTGCAACTTTGAATGAGAATCTGCTTGCTTACAGCAACGTGCTAAATGTTCTGAATGCCCGAATTGGGAATCTGTGTCAAAACTTTGTTAGGAATTATGTGATCCTTACTAGCTGGAAGTAAGGGAGATGGGGCATGAAGTTATTTCTAGGAGTTGGACACATACCAAGTTTAGCTCAGTTCTGGGCATCTTTGAAATACCTATACAAACTTGTTCCTACATAGTAACTTGCATCTTTGAATGAGAATCTGCTTGCTTACAGCAACGTGCTATATGTTCTGAATGCCCGAATTGGGAATCTGTGTCAAAACTTTGTTAGGAATTATGTGATCCTTACTAGCTGGAAGTAAGGGAGATGGGGCATGAAGTTATTTCTAGGAGTTGGACACATACCAAGTTTAGCTCAGTTCTGGGCATCTTTGAAATACCTATACAAACTTGTTCCTACATAGTAACTTGCATCTTTGAATGAGAATGTGCTTGCTTACAGCAACGTGCTATATGTTCTGAATGCCCGAATTGGGAATCTGTGTCAAAACTTTGTTAGGAATTATGTGATCCTTACTAGCTGGAAGTAAGGGAGATGGGGCATGAAGTTATTTCTAGGAGTTGGACACATACCAAGTTTAGCTCAGTTCTATGCATCTTTGAAATACCTATACAAACTTGTTCCTACATAGTAACTTGCATCTTTGAATGAGAATGTGCTTGCTTACAGCAACGTGCTGTATGTTCTGAATGCCCGAATTGGGAATCTGTGTCAAAACTTTGTTAGGAATTATGTGATCCTTACTAGCTGGAAGTAAGGGAGATGGGGCATGAAGTTATTTCTAGGAGTTGGACACATACCAAGTTTAGCTCAGTTCTGGGCATCTTTGAAATACCTATGCAAACTTGTTCCTACATAGTAACTTGCATCTTTGAATGAGAATGTGCTTGCTTACAGCAACGTGCTATATGTTCTGAATGCCCGAATTGGCAATCTGTGTCAAAACTTTGTTAGGAATTATGTGATCCTTACTAGCTGGAAGTAAGGGAGATGGGGCATTAAGTTATTTCTAGGAGTTGGACACATACCAAGTTTAGCTCAGTTCTGGGCATCTTTGAAATACCTATACAAACTTGTTCCTACATAGTAACTTGCATCTTTGAATGAGAATCTGCTTGCTTACAGCAACGTGCTATATGTTCTGAATGCCCGATTTGGGAATCTGTGTCAAAACTTTTTTAGGAATTATGTGATCCTTACTAGCTGGAAGTAAGGGAGATGGGGCATGAAGTTATTTCTGGAGTTGGACACATACCAAGTTTAGCTCAGTTCTGTGCATCTTTGAAATACCTATACAAACTTGTTCCTACATAGTAACTTGCAACTTTGAATGAGAATGTGCTTGCTTACAGCAACGTGCTATATGTTCTGAATGCCCGATTTGGGAATCTGTGTCAAAACTTTGTTAGGAATTATGTGATCCTTACTAGCTGGAAGTAAGGGAGATGGGGCATGAAGTTATTTCTAGGAGTTGGACACATACCAAGTTTAGCTCAGTTCTGGGCATCTTTGAAATACCTATACAAACTTGTTGCTACATAGTAACTTGCATCTTTGAATGAGAATCTGCTTGCTTACAGCAACGTGCCATATGTTCTGAATGCCCGATTTGGGAATCTGTGTCAAAACTTTGTTAGGAATTATGTGATCCTTACTAGCTGGAAGTAAGGGAGATGGGGCATGAAGTTATTTCTAGGAGTTGGACACATGCCAAGTTTAGCTCAGTTCTGGGCATCTTTGAAATACCTATACAAACTTGTTCCTACTTAGTAACTTGCATCTTTGAATGAGAATGTGCTTGCTTACAGCAACGTGCTATATGTTCTGAATGCCCGAATAGGGAATCTGTGTCAAAACTTTGTTAGGAATTATGTGATCCTTACTTGCTGGAAGTAAGGGAGATGGGGCATGAAGTTATTTCTAGGAGTTGGAGACATACCAAGTTTAGCTCAGTTCTGGGCATCTTTGAAATACCTATACAAACTTGTTCCTACATAGTTACTTGCATCTTTGAATGAGAATGTGCTTGCTTACAGCAACGTGCTATATGTTCTGAATGCCCGAATTGGGAATCTGTGTCAAAAATTTGTTAGGAATTATGTGGTCCTTACTAGCTGGAAGTAAGGGAGATGGGGCATGAAGTTATTTCTTGGAGTTGGACACATACCAAGTTTAGCTCAGTTCTGGGCATCTTTGAAATACCTATACAAACTTATTCCTACATAGTAAGTTGCAACTTTGAATGAGAATGTGCTTGCTTACAGCAATGTGCTATATGTTCTGAATGCCCGAATTGGGAATCTGTGTCAAAACTTTGTTAGGAATTATGTGATCCTTACTAGCTGGAAGTAAGGGAGATGGGGCATGAAGGTATTTCTTGGAGTCGGAGACATACCAAGTTTAGCTCAGTTCTGGGCATCTTTGAAATACCTATATAAATTTGTTCCTACATAGTAACTTGCAACTTTGAATGAGAATGTGCTTGCTTGCAGCAACGTGCTATATGTTCTGAATGCCCGAATTGGGAATCTGTGTCAAAACTTTGTTAGGAATTATGTGGTCCTTACTAGCAGGAAGTAAGGGAGATGGGGCATGAAGGTATTTCTTGGAGTTGGACACATACCAAGTTTAGCTCAGTTCTGGGCATCTTTGAAATACCTATACAAACTTGTTCCTACATAGTAAGTTGCAACTTTGAATGAGAATGTGCTTGCTTACAGCAACGTGCTATATGTTCTGAATGCCCGAATTGGGAATCTGTGTCAAAACTTTGTTAGGAATGATGTGATCCTTACTAGCTGGAAGTAAGGGAGATGGGGCATGAAGTTATTTCTAGGAGTTGGACACATACCAAGTTTAGCTCAGTTCTGGGCATCTTTGAAATACCTATACAAACTTGTTCCTACATAGTAAGTTGCAACTTTGAATGAAAATGTGCTTGCTTACAGCAACGTGCTATATGTTCTGAATGCCCAAATTGGGAATCTGTGTCAAAACTTTGTTAGGAATTATGTGATCCTTACTAGCTGGAAGTAAGGGAGATGGGGCATGAAGTTATTTCTAGGAGTTGGACACATACCAAGTTTAGCTCAGTTCTGGGCATCTTTGAAATACCTATACAAACTTGTTCCTACATAGTAACTTGCAACATTGAATGAGAATGAGCTTGCTTACAGCAACGTGCTATATGTTCTGAATGCCCGAATTGGGAATCTGTGTCAAAACTTTGTTAGGAATTATGTGATCCTTACTAGCTGGAAGTAAGGGAGATGGGGCATGAAATTATTTCTAGGAGTTGGACACATACCAAGTTTAGCTCAGTTCTGGGCATCTTTGAAATACCTAAACAAACTTGTTCCTACATAGTAACTTGCAACTTTGAATGAGAATGTGCTTGCTTACAGCAACATGCTATATGTTCTGAATGCCCGAATTGGGAATCTGTGTCAAAACTTTGTTAGGAATTATGTGATCCTTACTAGCTGGAAGTAAGGGAGGTGGGGCATGAAGTTATTTCTTGGAGTTGGAGACATACCAAGTTTAGCTCAGTTCTGGGCATCTTTGAAATACCTATACAAACTTGTTCCTACATAGTAACTTGCAACTTTGAATGAGAATGTGCTTGCTTGCAGCAACGTGCTATATGTTCTGAATGCCCGATTTGGGAATCTGTGTCAAAACTTTGTTAGGAATTATGTGATCCTTACTAGCTGGAAGTAAGGGAGATGGAGCATGAAGTTATTTCTAGGAGTTGGACACATACCAAGTTTAGCTCAGTTCTGGGCATCTTTGAAATACCTATACAAACTTGTTCCTACATAGTAACTTGCATCTTTGAATGAGAATGTGCTTGCTTACAGCAACGTGCTATATGTTCTGAATGCCCGAATTGGCAATCTGTGTCAAAACTTTGTTAGGAATTATGTGATCCTTACTAGCTGGAAGTAAGGGAGATGGGGCATGAAGTTATTTCTAGGAGTTGGACACATGCCAAGTATAGCTCAGTTCTGGGCATCTTTGAAATACCTATACAAACTTGTTCCTACATAGTAACTTGCATCTTTGAATGAGAATCTGCTTGCTTACAGCAACGTGCTATATGTTCTGAATGCCCGAATTGGGAATCTGTGTCAAAACTTTGTTAGGAATTATGTGATCCTTACTAGCTGGAAGTAGGGGAGATGGGGCATGAAGCTATTTCTAGGAGTTGGACACATGCCAAGTTTAGCTCAGTTCTGGGCATCTTTGAAATACCTATACAAACTTGTTCCTACATAGTAACTTGCAACTTTTAATGAGAATGTGCTTGCTTACAGCAACGTGCTATATGTTCTGAATGCCCGAATTGGGAATCTGTGTCAAAACTTTGTTAGGAATTATGTGATCCTTACTAGCTGGAAGTAAGGGAGATGGGGCATGAAGTTATTTCTAGGAGTTGGAGACATACCAAGTTTAGCTCAGTTCTGGGCATCTTTGAAATACCTATACAAACTTGTTCCTACATAGTAACTTGCAACTTTGAATGAGAATATGCTTGCTTGCAGCAACGTGCTATATGTTCTGAATGCCCGATTTGGGAATCTGTGTCAAAACTTTGTTAGGAATTATGTGATCCTTACTAGCTGGAAGTAAGGGAGATGGAGCATGAAGTTATTTCTAGGAGTTGGACACATACCAAGTTTAGCTCAGTTCTGGGCATCTTTGAAATACCTATACAAACTTGTTCCTACATAGTAACTTGCATCTTTGAATGAGAATGTGCTTGCTTACAGCAACGTGCTATATGTTCTGATTGATCGAATTGGGAATCTGTGTCAAAACTTTGTTAGGAATTATGTGATCCTTACTAGCTGGAAGTAAGGGAGATGGGGCATGAAGTTATTTCTAGAAGTTGGACACATACCAAGTTTAGCTCAGTTCTGGGCATCTTTGAAATACCTATACAAACTTGTTCCTACATAGTAACTTGCAACTTTGAATGAAAATGTGCTTGCTTACAGCAACGTGCTATATGTTCTCAATGCCCGAATTGGGAATCTGTGTCAAAACTTTGTTAGGAATTATGTGATCCTTACTAGCTGGAAGTAAGGGAGATGGGGCATGAAGTTATTTCTAGGAGTTGGACATATACCAAGTTTAGCTCAGTTCTGGGCATCTTTGAAATAGCTATACAAACTTGTTCCCACATAGTAACTTGCAACTTTGAACGAAAATGTGCTTGCTTACAGCAACGTGCTATATGTTCTGAATGCCCGAATTGGGAATCTGTGTCAAAACTTTGTTAGGAATTATGTGATCCTTACTAGCTGGAAGTAAGGGAGATGGGGCATGAAGTTATTTCTAGGAGTTCGACACATACCAAGTTTAGCTCAGTTCTGGGCATCTTTGAAATAACTATACAAACTTGTTCCTACATAGTAACTTGCATCTTTGAATGAGAATGTGCTTGCTTACAGCAACGTGCTATATGTTCTGAATGCCCGAATTGGGAATCTGTGTCAAAACTTTGTTAGGAATTATGTGATCCTTACTAGCTGGAAGTAAGGGAGATGGGGCATGAAGTTATTTCTAGGAGTTGGACACATACCAAGTTTAGCTCAGTTCTATGCATCTTTGAAATACCTATACAAACTTGTTCCTACATAGTAACTTGCATCTTTGAATGAGAATGTGCTTGCTTAGAGCAACGTGCTATATGTTCTGAATGCCCGAATAGGGAATCTGTGTCAAAACTTTGTTAGGAATTATGTGATCCTTACTTGCTGGAAGTAAGGGAGATGGGGCATGAAGTTATTTCTAGGAGTTGGAGACATACCAAGTTTAGCTCAGTTCTGGGCATCTTTGAAATACCTATACAAACTTGTTCCTACATAGTAACTTGCATCTTTGAATCAGAATGTGCTTGCTTAGAGCAACGTGCTATATGTTCTGAATGCCCGAATTGGGAACCTGTGTCAAAATTTGTTAGGAATTATGTGATCCTTACTAGCTGGAAGTAAGGGAGATGGGGCATGAAGTTATTTCTAGGAGTTGGACACATACCAAGTTTAGCTCAGTTCTGGGCATCTTTGAAATACCTATACAAACTTGTTCCTACATAGTTACTTGCATCTTTGAATGAGAATGTGCTTGCTTACAGCAACGTGCTATATGTTCTGAATGCCCGAATTGGGAATCTGTGTCAAAACTTTGTTAGGAATTATGTGGTCCTTACTAGCTGGAAGTAAGGGAGATGGGGCATGAAGTTATTTCTTGGAGTTGGACACATACCAAGTTTAGCTCAGTTCTGGGCATCTTTGAAATACCTATACAAACTTGTTCCTACATAGTAAGTTGCAACTTTGAATGAGAATGTGCTTGCTTACAGCAACGTGCTATATGTTCTGAATGCCCGAATTGGGAATCTGTGTCAAAACTTTGTTAGGAATTATGTGAGCCTTACTAGCTGGAAGTAAGGGAGATGGGGCATGAAGGTATTTCTTGGAGTCGGAGACATACCAAGTTTAGCTCAGTTCTGGGCATCTTTGAAATACCTATATAAATTTGTTCCTACATAGTAACTTGCAACTTTGAATGAGAATGTGCTTGCTTGCAGCAACGTGCTATATGTTCTGAATGCCCGAATTGGGAATCTGTGTCAAAACTTTGTTAGGAATTATGTGGTCCTTACTTGCTGGAAGTAAGGGAGATGGGGCATGAAGGTATTTCTTGGAGTTGGACACATACCAAGTTTAGCTCAGTTCTGGGCATCTTTGAAATACCTATACAAACTTGTTCCTACATAGTAAGTTGCAACTTTGAATGAGAATGTGCTTGCTTACAGCAACGTGCTATATGTTCTGAATGCCCGAATTGGGAATCTGTGTCAAAACTTTGTTAGGAATTATGTGATCCTTACTAGCTGGAAGTAAGGGAGATGGGGCATGAAGTTATTTCTAGGAGTTGGACACATACCAAGTTTAGCTCAGTTCTGGGCATCTTTGAAATACCTATACAAACTTGTTCCTACATAGTAAGTTGCAACTTTGAATGAAAATGTGCTTGCTTACAGCAACGTGCTATATGTTCTGAATGCCCAAATTGGGAATCTGTGTCAAAACTTTGTTAGGAATTATGTGATCCTTACTAGCTGGAAGTAAGGGAGATGGGGCATGAAGTTATATCTAGGAGTTGGACACATACCAAGTTTAGCTCAGTTCTGGGCATCTTTGAAATACCTATACAAACTTGTTCCTACATAGTAACTTGCAACATTGGCTGAGAATGAGCTTGCTTACAGCAACGTGCTTATATGTTCTGAATGCCCGAATTGGGAATCTGTGTCAAAACTTTGTTAGGAATTATGTGATCCTTACTAGCTGGAAGTAAGGGAGATGGGGCATGAAGTTATTTCTTGGAGTTGGAGACATACCAAGTTTAGCTCAGTTCTGGGCATCTTTGAAATACCTATACAAACTTGTTCCTACATAGTAACTTGCAACTTTGAATGAAAATGTGCTTGCTTACAGCAACGTGCTATATGTTCTGAATGCCCGATTTGGGAATCTGTGTCAAAACTTTGTTAGGAATTATGTGATCCTTACTAGCTGGAAGTAAGGGAGATGGAGCATGAAGTTATTTCTAGGAGTTGGACACATACCAAGTTTAGCTCAGTTCTGGGCATCTTTGAAATACCTATACAAACTTGTTCCTACATAGTAACTTGCATCTTTGAATGAGAATGTGCTTGCTTGCAGCAACGTGCTATATGTTTTGAATGCCCGAATTGGCAATCTGTGTCAAAACTTTGTTAGGAATTATGTGATCCTTACTAGCTGGAAGTAAGGGAGATGGGGCATGTAGTTATTTCTAGGAGTTGGACACATACCAAGTTTAGCTCAGTTCTGGGCATCTTTGAAATACCTATACAATCTTGCTCCTACATAGTAACTTGCAACTTTGAATGAAAATGTGCTTGCTTACAGCAACGTGCTATATGTTCTGAATGCCCGAATTGGGAATCTGTGTCAAAACTTTGTTAGGAATTATGTGATCCTTACTAGCTGGAAGTAAGGGAGATGGGGCATGAAGTTATTTCTAGGAGTTGGACACATACCAAGTTTAGCTCAGTTCTGTGCATCTTTGAGATACCTATACAAACTTGTTCCTACATAGTAACTTGCATCTTTGAATGAGAATGTGCTTGCTTACAGCAACGTGCTATATGTTCTGAATGCCCGAATTGGCAATCTGTGTCAAAACTTTGTTAGGAATTATGTGATCCTTACTAGCTGGAAGTAAGGGAGATGGGGCATGAAGTAATTTCTAGGAGTTGGACACATACCAAGTTTAGCTCATTTCTGGGCATCTTCGAAATACCTATACAAACTTGTACCTACATATTAACTTGCAACTTTGAATGAGAATGTGCTTGCTTACAGCAACGTGCTATATGTTCTGAATGCCCGAATTGGGAATCTGTGTCAAAACTTTGTTAGGAATTATGTGATCCTTACTAGCTGGAAGTAAGGGAGATGGGGCATGAAGTTATTTCTAGGAGTTGGACACATACCAAGTTTAGCTCAGTTCTGGGCATCTTTGAAATACCTATACAAACTTGTTCCTACATAGTAACTTGCATCTTTGAATGAGAATGTGCTTGCTTACAGCAACGTGCTATATGTTCTCAATGCCCGAATTGGGAATCTGTGTCAAAACTTTGTTAGGAATTATGTGATCCTTACTAGCTGGAAGTAAGGGAGATGGGGCATGAAGTTATTTCTAGGAGTTCGACACATACCAAGATTAGCTCAGTTCTGGGCATCTTTGAAATACCTATACAAACTTGTTCCTACATAGTAACTTGCATCTTTGAATGAGAATGTGCTTGCTTACAGCAACGTGCTATATGTTCTGAATGCCCGAATTGGGAATCTGTGTCAAAACTTTGTTAGGAATTATGTGATCCTTACAAGCTGGAAGTAAGGGTTATGGGGCATGAAGTTATTTCTAGGAGTTGGACACATACCAAGTTTGGCTCAGTTCTGGGCATCTTTGAAATACCTATACAAACTTGTTCCTACATAGTAACTTGCATCTTTGAATGAGAATGTGCTTGCTTACAGCAACGTGCTATATGTTCTGAATGCCCGAATTGGGAATCTGTGTCAAAATTTGTTAGGAATTATGTGATCCTTACTAGCTGGAAGTAAGGGAGATGGGGCATGAAGTTATTTCTAGGAGTTGGACACATACCAAGTTTAGCTCAGTTCTGGGCATCTTTGAAATACCTATACAAACTTGTTACTACATAGTAACTTGCAACTTTGAATGAAAATGTGCTTGCTTACAGCAACGTGCTATATGTTCTGAATGCCCGAATTTGGAATCTGTGTCAAATTTTGTTAGGAATTATGTGATCCTTACTAGCTGGAAGTAAGGGAGATGGGGCATGAAGTTATTTCTAGGAGTTGGACACATACCAAGTTTAGCTCATTTCTGGGCATCTTCGAAATACCTATACAAACTTGTACCTACATAGTAACTTGCAACTTTGAATGAGAATGTGCTTGCTTACAGCAACGTGCTATATGTTCTGAATGCCCGAATTGGGAATCTGTGTCAAAACTTTGTTAGGAATTATGTGATCCTTACTAGCTGGAAGTAAGGGAGATGGGGCATGAAGTTATTTCTAGGAGTTGGACACATACCAAGTTTAGCTCAGTTCTGTGCATCTTTGAAATACCTATACAAACTTGTTCCTACATAGTAACTTGCATCTTTGAAGGAGAATCTGGTTGCTTACAGCAACGTGCTATATGTTCTGAATGCCCGAATTGGGAATCTGTGTCAAAACTTTGTTAGGAATTTTGTGATCCTTACTAGCTGAAAGTAAGGGAGATGGGGCATGAAGTTATTTCTAGGAGTTGGACACATACCAAGTTTAGCTCAGTTCTGGGCATCTTTGAAATACCTATACAAACTTGTTCCTACATAGTAACTTGCATCTTTGAATGAGAATGTGCTTGCTTACAGCAACGTGCTATATGTTCTGAATGCCCGAATTGGGAATCTGTGTCAAAACTTTGTTAGGAATGATGTGATCCTTACTAGCTGGAAGTAAGGGAGATGGGGCATGAAGTTATTTCTAGGAGTTGGACACATACCAAGTTTAGCTCAGTTCTGGGCATCTTTGAAATACCTATACAAACTTGTTCCTACATAGTAACTTGCATCTTTGAATGAGAATCTGCTTGCTAACAGCAACGTGCCATATGTTCTGAATGCCCGAATTGGGAATCTGTGTCAAAACTTTGTTAGGAATTATGTGATCCTTACTAGCTGGAAGTAAGGGAGATGGGGCATGAAGTTATTTCTAGGTGTTGGACACATACCAAGTTTAGCTCAGTTCTGGGCATCTTTGAAATACCTATACAAACTTGTTCCTACATAGTAACTTGCAACTTTGAATGAAAATGTGCTTGCTTACAGCAACGTGCTATATGTTCTGAATGCCCGAATTGGGAATCTGTGTCAAAACTTTGTTAGGAATTATGTGATCCTTACTAGATGGAATTAAGGGAGTTGGGGCATGAAGGTATTTCTAGGAGTTGGACACATACCAAATTTAGCACAGTTCTGGGCATCTTTGAAATACCTATACAACTTGTTCCTACATAGGAACTTGCAACTTTGAATGAGAATGTGCTTGCTTACAGCAACGTGCTATATGTTTTGAATGCCCGAATAGGGAATCTGTGTCAAAACTTTGTTAGGAATTATGTGATCCTTACTAGCTGGAAGTAAGGGAGATGGAGCATGAAATTATTTCTAGGAGTTGGACACATACCAAGTTTAGCTCAGTTCTGGGCATCTTTGAAATACCTATACAAACTTGTTCCTACATAGTAACTTGCAACTTTGAATGAGAATGTGCTTGCTTACAGCAACGTGCTGTATGTTCTGAATGCCCGATTTGGGAATCTGTGTCAAAACTTTGTTAGGAATTATGTGATCCTTACTAGCTGGAAGTAAGGGAGATGGGGCATGAAGTTATTTCTTGGAGTTGGACACATACCAAGTTTAGCTCAGTTCTGGGCATCTTTGAAATACCTATACAAACTTGTTCCTACATAGTAACTTGCAACTTTGAATGAGAATGTGCTTGCTTACAGCAACGTGCTATATGTTCTGAATGCCCGAATTGGGAATCTGTGTCAAAACTTTGTTAGGAATTTTGTGATCCTTACTAGCTGGAAGTAAGGGCGATGGGGCATGAAATTATTTCTAGGAGTTGGACACATACCAAGTTTAGCTCAGTTCTGGGCATCTTTGAAATACCTATACAAACTTGTTCCTACATAGTAACTTGCAACTTTGAATGAGAATGTGCTTGCTTACAGCAACGTGCTATATGTTCTGAATGCCCGAATTGGCAATCTGTGTCAAAACTTTGTTAGGAATTATCTGATCCTTACTAGCTGGAAGTAAGGGAGATGGGGCATGAAGTTATTTCTAGGAGTTGGACACATACCAAGTTTAGCTCAGTTCTGGGCATCTTTGAAATACCTATACAAACTTGTTCCTACATAGTAACTTGCAACTTTGAATGAGAATGTGCTTGCTTACAGCAACGTGCTATATGTTCTGAATGCCCGATTTGGGAATCTGTGTCAAAACTTTGTTAGGAATTATGTGATCCTTACTAGCTGGAAGTAAGGGAGATGGGGCATGAAGTTATTTCTTGGAGTTGGAGACATACCAAGTTTAGCTCAGTTCTGGGCATCTTTGAAATACCTATACAAACTTGTTCCTACATAGTAACTTGCAACTTTGAATGAGAATGTGCTTGCTTGCAGCAACGTGCTATATGTTCTGAATGCCCGATTTGGGAATCTGTGTCAAAACTTTGTTAGGAATTATGTGATCCTTACTAGCTGGAAGTAAGGGAGATGGGGCATGAAGTTATTTCTAGGAGTTGGACACATACCAAGTTTAGCTCAGTTCTGGGCATTTTTGAAATACCTATACAAACTTGTTCCTACATAGTAACTTGCAACTTTGAATGAGAATGTGCTTGCTTACAGCAACGTGCTATATGTTCTGAATGCCCGAATTGGGAATCTGTGTCAAAACTTTGTTAGGAATGATGTGATCCTTACTAGCTGGAAGTAAGGGAGATGGGGCATGAAGTTATTTCTAGGAGTTGGACACATACCAAGTTTAGCTCAGTTCTGGGCATCTTTGAAATACCTATACAAACTTGTTCCTACATAGTAACTTGCATCTTTGAATGAGAATGTGCTTACTTGCAGCAACATGCTATATGTTCTGAATGCCCGAATTGGGAATCTGTGTCAAAACTTTCTTAGGAATTATGTGATCCTTACTAGCTGGAAGTAAGGGAGATGGGGCATGAAATTATTTCTAGGAGTTGGACACATACCAAGTTTAGCTCAGTTCTGGGCATCTTTGAAATACCTATACAAACTTGTTCCTACATAGTAACTTGCAACTTTGAATGAGAATGTGCTTGCTTACAGCAACGTGCTATATGTTCTGAATGCCCGATTTGGGCATCTGTGTCAAAACTTTGTTAGGAATTATGTGATCCTTACTAGCTGGAAGTAAGGGAGATGGGGCATGAAGTTATTTCTTGGAGTTGGACACATACCAAGTTTAGCTCAGTTCTGGGCATCTTTGAAATACCTATACAAACTTGTTCCTACATAGTAACTTGCAACTTTGAATGAGAATGTGCTTGCTTACAGCAACGTGCTATATGTTGTGAATGCCCGATTTGGGAATCTGTGTCAAAACTTTGTTAGGAATTATGTGATCCTTACTACCTGGAAGTAAGGGAGATGGGGCATGAAGTTATTTCTTGGAGTTGGAGACATACCAAGTTTAGCTCAGTTCTGGGCATCTTTGAAATACCTATACAAACTTGTTCCTACATAGTAACTTGCAACTTTGAATGAGAATGTGCTTGCTTGCAGCAACGTGCTATATGTTCTGAATGCCCGAATTGGGAATCTGTGTCAAAACTTTGTTAGGAATTTTGTGATCCTTACTAGCTGGAAGTAAGGGCGATGGGGCATGAAATTATTTCTAGGAGTTGGACACATACCAAGTTTAGCTCAGTTCTGGGCATCTTTGAAATACCTATACAAACTTGTTCCTACATAGTAACTTGCAACTTTGAATGAGAATGTGCTTGCTTACAGCAACGTGCTATATGTTCTGAATGCCCGAATTGGCAATCTGTGTCAAAACTTTGTTAGGAATGCTGTGATCCTTACTAGCTGGAAGTAAGGGAGATGGAGCATGAAGTTATTTCTAGGAGTTGGACACATACCAACTTTAGCTCAGTTCTGGGCATCTTTGAAATACCTATACAAACTTGTTCCTACATAGTAACTTGCATCTTTGAATGAGAATCTGCTTGCTTACAGCAACGTGCCATATGTTCTGAATGCCCGAATTGGGAATCTGTGTCAAAACTTTGTTAGGAATTATGTGATCCTTACTAGCTGGAAGTAAGGGAGATGGGGCATGAAGTTATTTCTAGGAGTTGGACACATACCAACTTTAGCTCAGTTCTGGGCATCTTTGAAATACCTATACAAACTTGTTCCTACATAGTAACTTGCATCTTTGAATGAGAATGTGCTTGCTTACAGCAACGTACTATATGTTCTGAATGCCCGAATTGGGAATCTGTGTCAAAACTTTGTTAGGAATGATGTGATCCTTACTAGCTGGAAGTAAGGGAGATGGGGCATGAAGTTATTTCTAGGAGTTGGACACATACCAAGTTTAGCTCAGTTCTGGGCATCTTTGAAATACCTATACAAACTTGTTCCTACATAGTAACTTGCATCTTTGAATGAGAATCTGCTTGCTTACAGCAATGTGCCATATGTTCTGAATGCCCGAATTGGGAATCTGTGTCAAAACTTTGTTAGGAATTATGTGATCCTTACTAGATGGAAGTAAGGGAGATGGGGCATGAAGTTATTTCTAGGAGTTGGACACATACCAAGTTTAGCTCAGTTCTGGGCATCTTTGAAATACCTATACAAACTTGTTCCTACATAGTAACTTGCAACTTTGAATGAAAATGTGCTTGCTTACAGCAACGTGCTATATGTTCTGAATGCCCGAATTGGGAATCTGCGTCAAAACTTTGTTAGGAATTATGTGATCCTTACTAGATGGAAGTAAGGGAGTTGGGGCATGAAGGTATTTCTAGGAGTTGGACACATACCAAGTTTAGCACAGTTCTGGGCATCTTTGAAATACCTATACAACTTGTTCCTACATAGGAACTTGCAACTTTGAATGAGAATGTGCTTGCTTACAGCAACGTGCTATATGTTTTGAATGCCCGAATAGGGAATCTGTGTCAAAACTTTGTTAGGAATTATGTGATCCTTACTAGCTGGAAGTAAGGGAGAGGGAGCATGAAGTTATTTCTAGGAGTTCGACACATACCAAGTTTAGCTCAGTTCTGGGCATCTTTGAAATACCTATACAAACTTGTTCCTACATAGTAACTTGCAACTTTGAATGAGAATGTGCTTACTTGCAGCAACGTGCTATATGTTCTGAATGCCCGAATTGGGAATCTGTGTCAAAACTTTGTTAGGAATTATGTGATCCTTACTAGCTGGAAGTAAGGGAGATGGGGCATGAAATTATTTCTAGGAGTTGGACACATACCAAGTTTAGCTCAGTTCTGGGCATCTTTGAAATACCTATACAAACTTGTTCCTACATAGTAACTTGCAACTTTGAATGAGAATGTGCTTGCTTACAGCAACGTGCTATATGTTCTGAATGCCCGATTTGGGAATCTGTGTCAAATCTTTGTTAGGAATTATGTGATCCTTACTAGCTGGAAGTAAGGGAGATGGGGCATGAAGTTATTTCTTGGAGTTGGACACATACCAAGTTTAGCTCAGTTCTGGGCATCTTTGAAATACCTATACAAACTTGTTCCTACATAGTAACTTGCAACTTTGAATGAGAATGTGCTTGCTTACAGCAACGTGCTATATGTTCTGAATGCCCGATTTGGGAATCTGTGTCAAAACTTTGTTAGGAATTATGTGATCCTTACTAGCTGGAAGTAAGGGAGATGGGGCATGAAGTTATTTCTTGGAGTTGGAGACATACCAAGTTTAGCTCAGTTCTGGGCATCTTTGAAATACCTATACAAACTTGTTCCTACATAGTAACTTGCAACTTTGAAAGAGAATGTGCTTGCTTGCAGCAACGTGCTATATGTTCTGAATGCCCGAATTGGGAATCTGTGTCAAAACTTTGTTAGGAATTTTGTGATCCTTACTAGCTGGAAGTAAGGGCGATGGGGCATGAAATTATTTCTAGGAGTTGGACACATACCAAGTTTAGCTCAGTTCTGGGCATCTTTGAAATACCTATACAAACTTGTTCCTACATAGTAACTTGCAACTTTGAATGAGAATGTGCTTGCTTACAGCAACGTGCTATATGTTCTGAATGCCCGAATTGGCAATCTGTGTCAAAACTTTGTTAGGAATTATGTGATCCTTACTAGCTGGAAGTAAGGGAGATGGGGCATGAAGTTATTTCTTGGAGTTGGACACATACCAAGTTTAGCTCAGTTCTGGGCATCTTTGAAATACCTATACAAACTTGTTCCTACATAGTAACTTGCAACTTTGAATGAGAATGTGCTTGCTTACAGCAACGTGCTATATGTTGTGAATGCCCGATTTGGGAATCTGTGTCAAAACTTTGTTAGGAATTATGTGATCCTTACAACCTGGAAGTAAGGGAGATGGGGCATGAAGTTATTTCTAGGAGTTGGACACATACCAACTTTAGCTCAGTTCTGGGCATCTTTGAAATACCTATACAAACTTGTTCCTACATAGTAACTTGCAACTTTGAATGAGAATGTGCTTGCTTGCAGCAACGTGCTATATGTTCTGAATGCCCGAATTGGGAATCTGTGTCAAATCTTTGTTAGGAATTTTGTGATCCTTACTAGCTGGAAGTAAGGGCGATGGGGCATGAAATTATTTCTAGGAGTTGGACACATACCAAGTTTAGCTCAGTTCTGGGCATCTTTGAAATACCTATACAAACTTGTTCCTACATAGTAACTTGCAACTTTGAATGAGAATGTGCTTGCTTACAGCAACGTGCTATATGTTCTGAATGCCCGAATTGGCAATCTGTGTCAAAACTTTGTTAGGAATGGTGTGATCCTTACTAGCTGGAAGTAAGGGAGATGGAGCATGAAGTTATTTCTAGGAGTTGGACACATACCAAGTTTAGCTCAGTTCTGGGCATCTTTGAAAAACCTATACAAACTTGTTCCTACATAGTAACTTGCATCTTTGAATGAGAATCTGCTTGCTTACAGCAACGTGCCATATGTTCTGAATGCCCGAATTGGGAATCTGTGTCAAAACTTTGTTAGGAATTATGTGATCCTTACTAGCTGGAAGTAAGGGAGATGGGGCATGAAGTTATTTCTAGGAGTTGGACACATACCAACTTTAGCTCAGTTCTGGGCATCTTTGAAATACCTATACAAACTTGTTCCTACATAGTAACTTGCATCTTTGAATGAGAATCTGCTTGCTTACAGCAACGTGCTATATGTTCTGAATGCCCGAATTGGGAATCTGTGTCAAAACTTTGTTAGGAATGATGTGATCCTTACTAGCTGGAAGTAAGTGAGATGGGGCATGAAGTTATTTCTAGGAGTTGGACACATACCAAGTTTAGCTCAGTTCTGGGCATCTTTGAAATACCTATACAAACTTGTTCCTACATAGTAACTTGCATCTTTGAATGAGAATCTGCTTGCTTACAGCAATGTGCCATATGTTCTGAATCCCCGAATTGGGAATCTGTGTCAAAACTTTGTTAGGAATTATGTGATCCTTACTAGATGGAAGTAAGGGAGATGGGGCATGAAGTTATTTCTAGGAGTTGGACACATACCAAGTTTAGCTCAGTTCTGGGCATCTTTGAAATACCTATACAAACTTGTTCCTACATAGTAACTTGCAACTTTGAATGAAAATGTGCTTGCTTACAGCAACGTGCTATATGTTCTGAATGCCCGAATTGGAAATCTGCGTCAAAACTTTGTTAGGAATTATGTGATCCTTACTAGATGGAAGTAAGGGAGTTGGGGCATGAAGGTATTTCTAGGAGTTGGACACATACCAAGTTTAGCACAGTTCTGGGCATCTTTGAAATACCTATACAACTTGTTCCTACATAGGAACTTGCAACTTTGAATGAGAATGTGCTTGCTTACAGCAACGTGCTATATGTTTTGAATGCCCGAATAGGGAATCTGTGTCAAAACTTTGTTAGGAATTATGTGATCCTTACTAGCTGGAAGTAAGGGAGAGGGAGCATGAAGTTATTTCTAGGAGTTCGACACATACCAAGTTTAGCTCAGTTCTGGGCATCTTTGAAATACCTATACAAACTTGTTCCTACATAGTAACTTGCAACTTTGAATGAGAATGTGCTTACTTGCAGCAACGTGCTATATGTTCTGAATGCCCGAATTGGGAATCTGTGTCAAAACTTTGTTAGGAATTATGTGATCCTTACTAGCTGGAAGTAAGGGAGATGGGGCATGAAATTATTTCTAGGAGTTGGACACATACCAAGTTTAGCTCAGTTCTGGGCATCTTTGAAATACCTATACAAACTTTTTCCTACATAGTAACTTGCAACTTTGAATGAGAATGTGCTTGCTTACAGCAACGTGCTATATGTTCTGAATGCCCGATTTGGGAATCTGTGTCAAATCTTTGTTAGGAATTATGTGATCCTTACTAGCTGGAAGTAAGGGAGATGGGGCATGAAGTTATTTCTTGGAGTTGGACACATACCAAGTTTAGCTCAGTTCTGGGCATCTTTGAAATACCTATACAAACTTGTTCCTACATAGTAACTTGCAACTTTGAATGAGAATGTGCTTGCTTACAGCAACGTGCTATATGTTCTGAATGCCCGATTTGGGAATCTGTGTCAAAACTTTGTTAGGAATTATGTGATCCTTACTAGCTGGAAGTAAGGGAGATGGGGCATGAAGTTATTTCTTGGAGTTGGAGACATACCAAGTTTAGCTCAGTTCTGGGCATCTTTGAAATACCTATACAAACTTGTTCCTAAATAGTAACTTGCAACTTTGAAACAGAATGTGCTTGCTTGCAGCAACGTGCTATATGTTCTGAATGCCCGAATTGGGAATCTGTGTCAAAACTTTGTTAGGAATTTTGTGATCCTTACTAGCTGGAAGTAAGGGCGATGGGGCATGAAATTATTTCTAGGAGTTGGACACATACCAAGTTTAGCTCAGTTCTGGGCATCTTTGAAATACCTATACAAACTTGTTCCTACATAGTAACTTGCAACTTTGAATGAGAATGTGCTTGCTTACAGCAACGTGGTATATGTTCTGAATGCCCGAATTGGCAATCTGTGTCAAAACTTTGTTAGGAATTATGTGATCCTTACTAGCTGGAAGTAAGGGAGATGGGGCATGAAGTTATTTCTAGGAGTTGGACACATACCAAGTTTAGCTCAGTTCTGGGCATCTTTGAAATACCTATACAAACTTGTTCCTACATAGTAACTTGCAACTTTGAATGAGAATGTGCTTGCTTACAGCAACGTGCTATATGTTCTGAATGCCCGATTTGGGAATCTGTGTCAAAACTTTGTTAGTAATTATGTGATCCTTACTAGCTGGAAGTAAGGGAGATGGGGCATGAAGTTATTTCTTGGAGTTGGACACATACCAAGTTTAGCTCAGTTCTGGGCATCTTTGAAATACCTATACAAACTTGTTCCTACATAGTAACTTGCAACTTTGAATGAGAATCTGCTTGCTTGCAGCAACGTGCTATATGTTCTGAATGCCCGAATTGGGAATCTGTGTCAAATCTTTGTTAGGAATTATGTGATCCTTACTAGCTGGAAGTAAGGGAGATGGGGCATGAAGTTATTTCTAGGAGTTGGACACATACCAAGTTTAGCTCAGTTCTGGGCATCTTTGAAATACCTATACAAACTTGTTCCTACATAGTAACTTGCAACATTGAATGAGAATGAGCTTGCTTACAGCAACGTGCTATATGTTCTGAATGCCCGAATTGGGAATCTGTGTCAAAACTTTGTTAGGAATTATGTGATCCTTACTAGCTGGAAGTAAGGGAGATGGGGCATGAAGTTATTTCTTGGAGTTGGAGACATACCAAGTTTAGCTCAGTTCTGGGCATCTTTGAAATACCTATACAAACTTGTTCCTACATAGTAACTTGCAACTTTGAATGAAAATGTGCTTGCTTACAGCAACGTGCTATATGTTCTGAATGCCCGATTTGGGAATCTGTGTCAAAACTTTGTTAGGAATTATGTGATCCTTACTAGCTGGAAGTAAGGGAGATGGAGCATGAAGTTATTTCTAGGAGTTGGACACATACCAAGTTTAGCTCAGTTCTGGGCATCTTTGAAATACCTATACAAACTTGTTCCTACATAGTAACTTGCATCTTTGAATGAGAATGTGCTTGCTTACAGCAACGTGCTATATGTTCTGAATGCCCGAATTGGCAATCTGTGTCAAAACTTTGTTAGGAATGATGTGATCCTTACTAGCTGGAAGTAAGGGAGATGGGGCATGTAGTTATTTCTAGGAGTTGGACACATACCAAGTTTAGCTCAGTTCTGGGCATCTTTGAAATACCTATACAAACTTGTTCCTACATAGTAACTTGCAACTTTGAATGAAAATGTGCTTGCTTACAGCAACGTGCTATATGTTCTGAATGCCCGAATTGGGAATCTGTGTCAAAACTTTGTTAGGAATTATGTGATCCTTACTAGCTGGAAGTAAGGGAGATGGGGCATGAAGTTATTTCTAGGAGTTGGACACATACCAAGTTTAGCTCAGTTCTGTGCATCTTTGAGATACCTATACAAACTTGTTCCTACATAGTAACTTGCATCTTTGAATGAGAATGTGCTTGCTTACAGCAACGTGCTATATGTTCTGAATGCCCGAATTGGCAATCTGTGTCAAAACTTTGTTAGGAATTATGTGATCCTTACTAGCTGGAAGTAAGGGAGATGGGGCCTGAAGTTATTTCTAGGAGTTGGACACATACCAAGTTTAGCTCAGTTCTGGGCATCTTTGAAATACCTATACAAACTTGTTCCTACATAGTAACTTGCATCTTTGAATGAGAATCTGCTTGCTTACAGCAAAGTGCTATATGTTCTGAATGCCCGAATTGGGAATCTGTGTCAAAACTTTGTTAGGAATTATGTGATCCTTACTAGCTGGAAGTAAGGGAGATGGGGCATGAAGTTATTTCTAGGAGTTGGACACATACCAAGTTTAGCTCAGTTCTGGGCATCTTTGAAATACCTATACAAACTTGTTCCTACATAGTAACTTGCAACTTTGAATGAAAATGTGCTTGCTTACAGCAACGTGCTATATGTTCTGAATGCCCGAATTTGGAATCTGTGTCAAATTTTGTTAGGAATTATGTGATCCTTACTAGCTGGAAGTAAGGGAGATGGGGCATGAAGTAATTTGTAGGAGTTGGACACATACCAAGTTTAGCTCATTTCTGGGCATCTTCGAAATACCTATACAAACTTGTACCTACATAGTAACTTGCAACTTTGAATGAGAATGTGCTTGCTTACAGCAACGTGCTATATGTTCTGAATGCCCGAATTGGGAATCTGTGTCAAAACTTTGTTAGGAATTATGTGATCCTTACTAGCTGGAAGTAAGGGAGATGGGGCATGAAGTTATTTCTAGGAGTTGGACACATACCAAGTTTAGCTCAGTTCTGGGCATCTTTGAAATACCTATACAAACTTGTTCCTACATAGTAACTTGCATCTTTGAATGAGAATGTGCTTGCTTACAGCAACGTGCTATATGTTCTGAATGCCCGAATTGGGAATCTGTGTCAAAACTTTGTTAGGAATTATGTGATCCTTACTAGCTGGAAGTAAGGGAGATGGGGCATGAAGTTATTTCTAGGAGTTGGACACATACCAAGTTTAGCTCAGTTCTGGGCATCTTTGAAATACCTATACAAACTTGTTCCTACATAGTAACTTGCATCTTTGAATGAGAATGTGCTTGCTTACAGCAACGTGCTATATGTTCTGAATGCCCGAATTGGGAATCTGTGTCAAAACTTTGTTAGGAATTATGTGATCCTTACTAGCTGGAAGTAAGGGAGATGGGGCATGAAGTTATTTCTAGGAGTTGGACACATACCAAGTTTAGCTCAGTTCTGGGCATCTTTGAAATACCTATACAAACTTGTTCCTACATAGTAACTTGCAACTTTGAATGAAAATGTGCTTGCTTACAGCAACGTGCTATATGTTCTGAATGCCCGAATTGGGAATCTGTGTCAAAACTTTGTTAGGAATTATGTGATCCTTACTAGCTGGAAGTAAGGGAGATGGGGCATGAAGTTATTTCTAGGAGTTGGACACATACCAAGTTTAGCTCAGTTCTGGGCATCTTTGAAATACCTATACAAACTTGTTCCTACATAGTAACTTGCAACTTTGAATGAAAATGTGCTTGCTTACAGCAACGTGCTATATGTTCTGAATGCCCGAATTGGGAATCTGTGTCAAAACTTTGTTAGGAAATTTGTGATCCTTACTAGCTGGAAGTAAGGGAGATGGGGCATGAAGTTATTTCTAGGAGTTGGACACATGCCAAGTTTAGCTCAGTTCTGGGCATCTTTGAAATACCTATACAAACTTGTTCCTACATAGTAACTTGCATCTTTGAATGAGAATGTGCTTGCTTACAGCAACGTGCTATATGTTCGGAATGCCCGAATTGGGAATCTGTGTCAAAACTTTGTTAGGAATTATGTGATCCTTACTAGCTGGAAGTAAGGGAGATGGGGCATGAAGTTATTTCTAGGAGTTGGACACATGCCAAGTTTAGCTCAGTTCTGGGCATCTTTGAAATACCTATACAAACTTGTTCCTACATAGTAAGTTGCAACTTTGAATGAGAATGTGCTTGCTTACAGCAACGTGCTATATGTTCTGAATGCCCGAATTGGGAATCTGTGTCAAAACTTTGTTAGGAATTATGTGATCCTTACTAGCTGGAAGTAAGGGAGATGGGGCATGAAGGTATTTCTTGGAGTTGGAGACATACCAAGTTTAGCTCAGTTCTGGGCATCTTTGAAATACCTATACAAACATGTTCCTACATAGTAACTTGCAACTTTGAATGAGAATGTGCTTGCTTGCAGCAACGTGCTATATGTTCTGAATGCCCGAATTGGGAATCTGTGTCAAAACTTTGTTAGGAATTATGTGGTCCTTACTAGCTGGAAGTAAGGGAGATGGGGCATGAAGTTATTTCTAGGAGTTGGACACATACCAAGTTTAGCTCAGTTCTGGGCATCTTTGAAATACCTATACAAACTTGTTCCTACATAGTAAGTTGCAACTTTGAATGAGAATGTGCTTGCTTACAGCAACGTGCTATATGTTCTGAATGCCCGAATTGGGAATCTGTGTCAAAACTTTGTTAGGAATTATGTGATCCTTACTAGCTGGAAGTAAGGGAGATGGGGCATGAAGTTATTTCTAGGAGTTGGACACATACCAAGTTTAGCTCAGTTCTGGGCATCTTTGAAATACCTATACAAACTTGTTCCTACATAGTAACTTGCAACTTTGAATGAGAATGTGCTTGCTTACAGCAACGTGCTATATGTTCTGAATGCCCGAATTGGCAATCTGTGTCAAAACTTTGTTAGGAATTATGTGATCCTTACTAGCTGGAAGTAAGGGAGATGGGGCATGTAGTTATTTCTAGGAGTTGGACTCATACCAAGTTTAGCTCAGTTCTGGGCATCTTTGAAATACCTATACAAACTTGTTCCTACATAGTAACTTGCAACTTTGAATGAAAATGTGCTTGCTTACAGCAACGTGCTATATGTTCTGAATGCCCGAATTGGGAATCTGTGTCAAAACTTTGTTAGGAATTATGTGATCCTTACTAGCTGGAAGTAAGGGAGATGGGGCATGAAGTTATTTCTAGGAGTTGGACACATACCAAGTTTAGCTCAGTTCTGTGCATCTTTGAAATACCTATACAAACTTGTTCCTACATAGTAACTTGCATCTTTGAATGAGAATGTGCTTGCTTACAGCAACGTGCTATATGTTCTGAATGCCCGAATTGGCAATCTGTGTCAAAACTTTGTTAGGAATTATGTGATCCTTACTAGCTGGAAGTAAGGGAGATGGGGCATGAAGTTATTTCTAGGAGTTGGACACATACCAACTTTAGCTCAGTTCTGGGCATCTTTGAAATACCTATACAAACTTGTTCCTACATAGTAACTTGCATCTTTGAATGAGAATCTGATTGCTTACAGCAACGTGCCATATGTTCTGAATGCCCGAATTGGGAATCTGTGTCAAAACTTTGTTAGGAATTATGTGATCCTTACTAGATGGAAGTAAGGGAGTTGGGGCATGAAGGTATTTATAGGAGTTGGACACATACCAAGTTTAGCACAGTTCTGGGCATCTCTGAAATACCTATACAACTTGTTCCTACATAGGAACTTGCAACTTTGAATGAGAATGTGCTTGCTTGCAGCAACGTGCTATATGTTTTGAATGCCCGAATAGGGAATCTGTGTCAAAACTTTGTTAGGAATTATGTGATCCTTACTAGCTGGAAGTAAGGGAGAAGGAGCATGAAGTTATTTCTAGGAGTTCGACACATACCAAGTTTAGCTCAGTTCTGGGCATCTTTGAAATACCTATACAAACTTGTTCCTACATAGTAAGTTGCAACTTTGAATGAGAATGTGCTTACTTGCAGCAACGTGCTATATGTTCTGAATGCCCGAATTGGGAATCTGTGTCAAAACTTTGTTAGGAATTATGTGATCCTTACTAGCTGGAAGTAAGGGAGATGGGGCATGAAATTATTTCCAGGAGTTGGACACATACCAAGTTTAGCTCAGTTCTGGGCATCTTTGAAATACCTATACAAACTTGTTCCTACATAGTAACTTGCAACTTTGAATGAGAATGTGCTTGCTTACAGCAACGTGCTATATGTTCCGAATGCCCGATTTGGGAATCTGTGTCAAAACTTTGTTAGGAATTATGTGATCCTTACTAGCTGGAAGTAAGGGAGATGGGGCATGAAGTTATTTCTTGGAGTTGGACACATACCAAGTTTAGCTCAGTTCTGGGCATCTTTGAAATACCTATACAAACTTGTTCCTACATAGTAACTTGCAACTTTGAATGAGAATGTGCTTGCTTACAGCAACGTGCTATATGTTCTGAATGCCCGATTTGGGAATCTGTGTCAAAACTTTGTTAGGAATTATGTGATCCTTACTAGCTGGAAGTAAGGGAGATGGGGCATGAAGTTATTTCTTGGAGTTGGAGACATACCAAGTTTAGCTCAGTTCTGGGCATCTTTGAAACACCTATACAAACTTGTTCCTACATAGTAACTTGCAACTTTGAATGAGAATGTGCTTGCTTGCAGCAACGTGCTATATGTTCTGAATGCCCGAATTGGGAATCTGTGTCAAAACTTTGTTAGGAATTTTGTGATCCTTACTAGCTGGAAGTAAGGGCGATGGGGCATGAAATTATTTCTAGGAGTTGGACACATACCAAGTTTAGCTCAGTTCTGGGCATCTTTGAAATACCTATACAAACTTGTTCCTACATAGTAACTTGCAACTTTGAATGAGAATGTGCTTGCTTACAGCAACGTGCTATATGTTCTGAATGCCCGAATTGGCAATCTGTGTCAAAACTTTGTTAGGAATTATGTGATCCTTACTAGCTGGAAGTAAGGGAGATGGGGCATGAAGTTATTTCTAGGAGTTGGACACATACCAAGTTTAGCTCAGTTCTGTGCATCTTTGAAATACCTATACAAACTTGTTCCTACATAGTAACTTGCAACTTTGAATGAGAATGTGCTTGCTTACAGCAACGTGCTATATGTTCTGAATGCCCGATTTGGGAATCTGTGTCAAAACTTTGTTAGGAATTATGTGATCCTTACTAGCTGGAAGTAAGGGAGATGGGGCATGAAGTTATTTCTTGGAGTTGGAGACATACCAAGTTTAGCTCAGTTCTGGGCATCTTTGAAATACCTATACAAACTTGTTCCTACATAGTAACTTGCAACTTTGAATGAGAGTGTGCTTGCTTGCAGCAACGTGCTATATGTTCTGAATGCCCGATTTGGGAATCTGTGTCAAAACTTTGTTAGGAATTATGTGATCCTTACTAGCTGGAAGTAAGGGAGATGGGGCATCAAGTTATTTCTAGGAGTTGGACACATACCAAGTTTAGCTCAGTTCTGGGCATCTTTGAAATACCTATACAAACTTGTTCCTACATAGTAACTTGCAACTTTGAATGAGAATGTGCTTGCTTACAGCAACGTGCTATATGTTCTGAATGCCCGATTTGGGAATCTGTGTCAAAACTTTGTTAGGAATTATGTGATCCTTACTAGCTGGAAGTAAGGGAGATGGGGCATGAAGTTATTTCTTGGAGTTGGAGACATACCAAGTTTAGCTCAGTTCTGGGCATCTTTGAAATACCTATACAAACTTGTTCCTACATAGTAACTTGCAACTTTGAATGAGAATGTGCTTGCTTGCAGCAACGTGCTATATGTTCTGAATGCCCGAATTGGGAATCTGTGTCAAAACTTTGTTAGGAATTATGTGATCCTTACTAGCTGGAAGTAAGGGAGATGGGGCATGAAATTATTTCTAGGAGTTGGAGACATACCAAGTTTAGCTCAGTTCTGGGCATCTTTGAAATACCTATACAAACTTGTTCCTACATAGTAACTTGCAACTTTGAATGAGAATGTGCTTGCTTACAGCAACGTGCTATATGTTCTGAATGCCCGAATTGGCAATCTGTGTCAAAACTTTGTTAGGAATTATGTGATCCTTACTAGCTGGAAGTAAGGGAGATGGGGCATGAAGTTATTTCTAGGAGTTGGACACATACCAAGTTTAGCTCAGTTCTGGGCATCTTTGAAATACCTATACAAACTTGTTCCTACATAGTAACTTGCAACTTTGAATGAGAATGTGCTTGCTTACAGCAACGTGCTATATGTTCTGAATGCCCGATTTGGGAATCTGTGTCAAAACTTTGTTAGGAATTATGTGATCCTTACTAGCTGGAAGTAAGGGAGATGGGGCATGAAGTTATTTCTAGGAGTTGGACACATACCAAGTTTAGCTCAGTTCTGGGCATCTTTGAAATACCTATACAAACTTGTTCCTACATAGTAACTTGCAACTTTGAATGAGAATGTGCTTGCTTACAGCAACGTGCTATATGTTCTGAATGCCCGAATTGGGAATCTGTGTCAAAACTTTGTTAGGAATTATGTGATCCTTACTAGCTGGAAGTAAGGGAGATGGGGCATGAAGTTATTTCTTGGAGTTGGACACATACCAAGTTTAGCTCAGTTCTGGGCATCTTTGAAATACCTATACAAACTTGTTCCTACATAGTAACTTGCAACTTTGAATGAGAATGTGCTTGCTTACAGCAACGTGCTATATGTTCTGAATGCCCGATTTGGGAATCTGTGTCAAAACTTTGTTAGGAATTATGTGATCCTTACTAGCTGGAAGTAAGGGAGATGGGGCATGAAGTTATTTCTTGGAGTTGGAGACATACCAAGTTTAGCTCAGTTCTGGGCATCTTTGAAATACCTATACAAACTTGTTCCTACATAGTAACTTGCAACTTTGAATGAGAATGTGCTTGCTTGCAGCAACGTGCTATATGTTCTGAATGCCCGAATTGGGAATCTGTGTCAAAACTTTGTTAGGAATTATGTGATCCTTACTAGCTGGAAGTAAGGGAGATGGGGCATGAAATTATTTCTAGGAGTTGGACACATACCAAGTTTAGCTCAGTTCTGGGCATCTTTGAAATACCTATACAAACTTGTTCCTTCATAGTAACTTGCAACTTTGAATGAGAATGTGCTTGCTTACAGCAACGTGCTATATGTTCTGAATGCCCGAATTGGGAATCTGTGTCAAAACTTTGTTAGGAATTATGTGATCCTTACTAGCTGGAAGTAAGGGAGATGGGGCATGAAGTTATTTCTAGGAGTTGGACACATACCAAGTTTAGCTCAGTTCTGGGCATCTTTGAAATACCTATACAAACTTGTTCCTACATAGTAACTTGCAACTTTGAATGAGAATGTGCTTGCTTACAGCAACGTGCTATATGTTCTGAATGCCCGATTTGGGAATCTGTGTCAAAACTTTGTTAGGAATTATGTGATCCTTACTAGCTGGAAGTAAGGGAGATGGGGCATGAAATTATTTCTAGGAGTTGGACACATACCAAGTTTAGCTCAGTTCTGGGCATCTTTGAAATACCTATACAAACTTGTTCCTACATAGTAACTTGCAACTTTGAATGAGAATGTGCTTGCTTACAGCAACGTGCTATATGTTCTGAATGCCCGATTTGGGAATCTGTGTCAAAACTTTGTTAGGAATTATGTGATCCTTACTAGCTGGAAGTAAGGGAGATGGGGCATGAAGTTATTTCTTGGAGTTGGAGACATACCAAGTTTAGCTCAGTTCTGGGCATCTATGAAATACCTATACAAACTTGTTCCTACATAGTAACTTGCAACTTTGAATGAGAATGTGCTTGCTTGCAGCAACGTGCTATATGATCTGAATACCCGATTTGGGAATCTGTGTCAAAGCTTTGTTAGGAATTATGTGATCCTTACTAGCTGGAAGTAAGTGAGATGGGGCATCAAGTTATTTCTAGGAGTTGGACACATACCAAGTTTAGCTCAGTTCTGGGCATTTTTGAAATACCTATACAAACTTGTTCCTACATAGTAACTTGCAACTTTGAATGAGAATGTGCTTGCTTACAGCAACGTGCTATATGTTCTGAATGCCCGAATTGGGAATCTGTGTCAAAACTTTGTTAGGAATGATGTGATCCTTACTAGCTGGAAGTAAGGGAGATGGGGCATGAAGTTATTTCTAGGAGTTGGACACATACCAAGTTTAGCTCAGTTCTGGGCATCTTTGAAATACCTATACAAACTTGTTCCTACATAGTAACTTGCATCTTTGAATGAGAATCTGCTTGCTTACAGCAACGTGCCATATGTTCTGAATGCCCGAATTAGGATCTGTGTCAAAACTTTGTTAGGAATTATGTGATCCTTACTAGCTGGAAGTAAGGGAGAAGGGGCATGAAGTTATTTCTAGGAGTTGGACACATACCAAGTTTAGCTCACTTCTGGGCATCTTTGAAATACCTATACAAACTTGTTCCTACATAGTAACTTGCAACTTTGAATGAGAATGTGCTTGCTTACAGCAACGTGCTATATGTTCTGAATGCCCGAATTGGGAATCTGTGTCAAAACTTTGTTAGGAATTATGTGATCCTTACTAGCTGGAAGTAAGGGAGATGGGGCATGAAGTTATTTCTTGGAGTTGGAGACATACCAAGTTTAGCTCAGTTCTGGGCATCTTTGAAATACCTATACAAACTTGTTCCTACATAGTAACTTGCAACTTTGAATGAGAATGTGCTTGCTTGCAGCAACGTGCTATATGTTCTGAATGCCCGAATTGGGAATCTGTGTCAAAACTTTGTTAGGAATTATGTGATCCTTACTAGCTGGAAGTAAGGGAGATGGGGCATGAAATTATTTCTAGGAGTTGGAGACATACCAAGTTTAGCTCAGTTCTGGGCATCTTTGAAATACCTATACAAACTTGTTCCTACATAGTAACTTGCAACTTTGAATGAGAATGTGCTTGCTTACAGCAACGTGCTATATGTTCTGAATGCCCGAATTGGCAATCTGTGTCAAAACTTTGTTAGGAATTATGTGATCCTTACTAGCTGGAAGTAAGGGAGATGGGGCATGAAGTTATTTCTAGGAGTTGGACACATACCAAGTTTAGCTCAGTTCTGGGCATCTTTGAAATACCTATACAAACTTGTTCCTACATAGTAACTTGCAACTTTGAATGAGAATGTGCTTGCTTACAGCAACGTGCTATATGTTCTGAATGCCCGATTTGGGAATCTGTGTCAAAACTTTGTTAGGAATTATGTGATCCTTACTAGCTGGAAGTAAGGGAGATGGGGCATGAAGTTATTTCTAGGAGTTGGACACATACCAAGTTTAGCTCAGTTCTGGGCATCTTTGAAATACCTATACAAACTTGTTCCTACATAGTAACTTGCATCTTTGAATGAGAATCTGCTTGCTTACAGCAACGTGCCATATGTTCTGAATGCCCGAATTGGGAATCTGTGTCAAAACTTTGTTAGGAATTATGTGATCCTTACTAGCTGGAAGTAAGGGAGATGGGGCATGAAGTTATTTCTAGGAGTTGGACACATACCAAGTTTAGCTCAGTTCTGGGAATCTTTGAAATACCTATACAAACTTGTTCCTACATAGTAACTTGCAACTTTGAATGAAAATGTGCTTGCTTACAACAACGTGCTATATGTTCTGAATGCCCGAATTGGGAATCTGTGTCAAAACTTTGTTAGGAATTATGTGATCCTTACTAGATGGAAGTAAGGGAGTTGGGGCATGAAGGTATTTCTAGGAGTTGGACACATACCAAGTTTAGCACAGTTCTGGGCATCTTTGAAATACCTATACAACTTGTTCCTACATAGGAACTTGCAACTTTGAATGAGAATGTGCTTGCTTACAGCAACGTGCTATATGTTTTGAATGCCCGAATAGGGAATCTGTGTCAAAACTTTGTTAGGAATTATGTGATCCTTACTAGCTGGAAGTAAGGGAGATGGGGCATGAAGTTATTTCTAGGAGTTGGACACATACCAAGTTTAGCTCAGTTCTGGGCATCTTTGAAATACCTATACAAACTTGTTCCTACATAGTAACTTGCAACTTTGAATGAGAATGTGCTTGCTTACAGCAACGTGCTATATGTTCTGAATGCCCGAATAGGGAATCTGTGTCAAAACTTTGTTAGAAATTATGTGATCCTTACTAGATGGAAGTAAGGGAGTTGGGTCATGAAGGTATTTCTAGGAGTTGGACACATACCAAGTTTAGCACAGTTCTGGGCATCTTTGAAATACCTATACAAACTTGTTCCTACATAGTAACTTCCAACTTTGAATGAGAATGTGCTTGCTTACAGCAACGTGCTGTATGTTCTGAATGCCCGAATTGGGAATCTGTGTCAAAACTTTGTTAGGAATTATGTGATCCTTACTAGCTGGAAGTAAGGGAGATGGGGCATGAAGTTATTTCTAGGAGTTGGAGACATACCAAGTTTAGCTCAGTTCTGGGCATCTTTGAAATACCTATACAAACTTGTTCCTACATAGTAACTTGCATCTTTGAATGAGAATGTGCTTGCTTACAGCAACGTGCTATATGTTTTGAATGCCCGAATAGGGAATCTGTGTCAAAACTTTGTTAGGAATTATGTGATCCTTACTAGCTGGAAGTAAGGGAGATGGGGCATGAAGTTATTTCTAGGAGTTGGACACATACCAAGTTTAGCTCAGTTCTGGGCATCTTTGAAATACCTATACAAACTTGTTCCTACATAGTAACTTGCATCTTTGAATGAGAATGTGCTTGCTTACAGCAACGTGCTATATGTTCTGAATGCCCGAATTGGGAATATGTGTGAAATATTTGTTAGGAATTATGTGATCCTTACTAGCTGGAAGTAAGGGAGATGGGGCATGAAGTTATTTCTAGGAGTTGGACACATACCAAGTTTAGCTCAGTTCTGGGCATCTTTGAAATACCTATACAAACTTGTTCCTACATATTAACTTGCAACTTTGAATGAGAATGTGCTTGCTTTCAGCAACGTGCTATATATTCTGAATGCCCGAATTGGGAATCTGTGTCAAAATTTGTTAGGAATTATGTGATCCTTACTAGCTGGAAGTAAGGGAGATGGGGCATGAAGTTATTTCTAGGAGTTGAACACATACCAACTTTAGCTCAGTTCTGGGCATCTTTGAAATACCTATGCAAACTTTTTCCTACATACTATCTTGCAACTTTGAATGAGAATGTGCTTGCTTACAGCAACGTGCTATATGTTCTGAATGCCCGAATTGGGAATCTGTGTCAAAACTTTGTTAGGAATTATGTGATCCTTACTGGCTGGAAGTAAGTGAGATTGGGCATGAAATTATTTCTAGGAGTTGGACACATACCAAGTTTAGCTCAGTTCTGGGCATCTTTGAAATACCTATACAAACTTGTTCCTACATAGTAACTTGCAACTTTGAATGAGAATGTGCTTGCTTACAGCAACGTGCTATATGTTCTGAATGCCCGATTTGGGAATCTGTGTCAAATCTTTGTTAGGAATTATGTGATCCTTACTAGCTGGAAGTAAGGGAGATGGGGCATGAAGTTATTTCTTGGAGTTGGAGGCATACCAAGTTTAGCTCAGTTCTGGGCATCTTTGAAATACCTATACAAACTTGTTCCTACATAGTAACTTGCAACTTTGAATGAGAATGTGCTTGCTTGCAGCAACGTGCTATATGTTCTGAATGCCCGATTTGGGAATCTGTGTCAAAACTTTGTTAGGTATTATGGGATCCTTACTAGCTGGAAGTAAGGGAGATAGAGCATGAAGTTATTTCTAGGAGTTGGACACATACCAAGTTTAGCTCAGTTCTGGGCATCTTTGAAATACCTATACAAACTTGTTCCTACATAGAAACTTGCAACTTTGACTGAGAATGTGCTTGCTTACAGCAACGTGCTATATGTTCTGAATGCCCGAATTGGGAATCTGTGTCAAAACTTTGTTAGGAATTATGTGATCCTTACTAGCTGGAAGTAAGGGAGATGGGGCATGAAGTTATTTCTTGGAGTTGGAGACATACCAAGTTTAGCTCAGTTCTGGGCATCTTTGAAATACCTATACAAACTTGTTCCTACATAGTAACTTGCAACTTTGAATGAGAATGTGCTTGCTTGCAGCAACGTGCTATATGTTCTGAATGCCCAATTTGGGAATCTGTGTCAAAACTTTGTTAGGAATTATGTGATCCTTACTAGCTGGAAGTAAGGGAGATGGGGCATGAAGTTATTTCTAGGAGTTGGACACATACCAAGTTTAGCTCGGTTCTGGGCATCTTTGAAATACCTATACAAACTTGTTCCTACATAGTAACTTGCAACTTTGAATGAGAATGTGCTTGCTTGCAGCAACGTGCTATATGTTCTGAATGCCCGAATTGGGAATCTGTGTCAAAACTTTGTTAGGAATTATGTGATCCTTACTAGCTGGAAGTAAGGGAGATGGGGCATGAAGTTATTTCTAGGAGTTGGACACATACCAAGTTTAGCTCAGTTCTGGGCATCTTTGAAATACCTATACAAACTTGTTCCTACATAGTAACTTGCAACTTTGAATGAGAATGTGCTTGCTTGCAGCAACGTGCTATATGTTCTGAATGCCCGAATTGGGAATCTGTGTCAAAACTTTGTTAGGAATTATGTGATCCTTACTAGCTGGAAGTAAGGGAGATGGGGCATGAAGTTATTTCTAGGAGTTGGACACATACCAAGTTTAGCTCAGTTCTGGGCATTTTTGAAATACCTATAGAAACTTGTTCCTACATAGTAACTTGCAACTTTGAATGAGAATGTGCTTGCTTACAGCAACGTGCTATATGTTCTGAATGCCCGAATTGGGAATCTGTGTCAAAACTTTGTTAGGAATGATGTGATCCTTACTAGCTGGAAGTAAGGGAGATGGGGCATGAAGTTATTTCTAGGAGTTGGACACATACCAAGTTTAACTCAGTTCTGGGCATCTTTGAAATACCTATACAAACTTGTTCCTACATAGTAACTTGCATCTTTGAATGAGAATCTGCTTGCTTACAGCAACGTGCCATATGTTCTGAATGCCCGAATTGGGAATCTGTGTCAAAACTTTGTTAGGAATTATGTGATCCTTACTAGCTGGAAGTAAGGGAGATGGGGCATGAAGTTATTTCTAGGAGTTGGACACATACCAAGTTTAGCTCAGTTCTGGGCATCTTTGAAATACCTATACAAACTTGTTCCTACATAGTAACTTGCAACTTTGAATGAAAATGTGCTTGCTTACAACAACGTGCTATATGTTCTGAATGCCCGAATTGGGAATCTGTGTCAAAACTTTGTTAGGAATTATGTGATCCTTACTAGATGGAAGTAAGGGAGTTGGGGCATGAAGGTATTTCTAGGAGTTGGACACATACCAAGTTTAGCACAGTTCTGGGCATCTTTGAAATACCTATACAACTTGTTCCTACATAGGAACTTGCAACTTTGAATGAGAATGTGCTTGCTTACAGCAACGTGCTATATGTTTTGAATGCCCGAATAGGGAATCTGTGTCAAAACTTTGTTAGGAATTATGTGATCCTTACTAGCTGGAAGTAAGGGAGATGGGGCATGAAGTTATTTCTAGGAGTTGGACACATACCAAGTTTAGCTCAGTTCTGGGCATCTTTGAAATACCTATACAAACTTGTTCCTACATAGTAACTTGCAACTTTGAATGAGAATGTGCTTGCTTACAGCAACGTGCTATATGTTCTGAATGCCCGAATAGGGAATCTGTGTCAAAACTTTGTTAGAAATTATGTGATCCTTACTAGATGGAAGTAAGGGAGTTGGGGCATGAAGGTATTTCTAGGAGTTGGACACATACCAAGTTTAGCACAGTTCTGGGCATCTTTGAAATACCTATACAAACTTGTTCCTACATAGTAACTTCCAACTTTGAATGAGAATGTGCTTGCTTACAGCAACGTGCTGTATGTTCTGAATGCCCGAATTGGGAATCTGTGTCAAAACTTTGTTAGGAATTATGTGATCCTTACTAGCTGGAAGTAAGGGAGATGGGGCATGAAGTTATTTCTAGGAGTTGGAGACATACCAAGTTTAGCTCAGTTCTGGGCATCTTTGAAATACCTATACAAACTTGTTCCTACATAGTAACTTGCATCTTTGAATGAGAATGTGCTTGCTTACAGCAACGTGCTATATGTTTTGAATGCCCGAATAGGGAATCTGTGTCAAAACTTTGTTAGGAATTATGTGATCCTTACTAGCTGGAAGTAAGGGAGATGGGGCATGAAGTTATTTCTAGGAGTTGGACACATACCAAGTTTAGCTCAGTTCTGGGCATCTTTGAAATACCTATACAAACTTGTTCCTACATAGTAACTTGCATCTTTGAATGAGAATGTGCTTGCTTACAGCAACGTGCTATATGTTCTGAATGCCCGAATTGGGAATATGTGTGAAATATTTGTTAGGAATTATGTGATCCTTACTAGCTGGAAGTAAGGGAGATGGGGCATGAAGTTATTTCTAGGAGTTGGACACATACCAAGTTTAGCTCAGTTCTGGGCATCTTTGAAATACCTATACAAACTTGTTCCTACATATTAACTTGCAACTTTGAATGAGAATGTGCTTGCTTTCAGCAACGTGCTATATGTTCTGAATGCCCGATTTGGGAATCTGTGTCAAATCTTTGTTAGGAATTATGTGATCCTTACTAGCTGGAAGTAAGGGAGATGGGGCATGAAGTTATTTCTTGGAGTTGGAGGCATACCAAGTTTAGCTCAGTTCTGGGCATCTTTGAAATACCTATACAAACTTGTTCCTACATAGTAACTTGCAACTTTGAATGAGAATGTGCTTGCTTGCAGCAACGTGCTATATGTTCTGAATGCCCGATTTGGGAATCTGTGTCAAAACTTTGTTAGGTATTATGGGATCCTTACTAGCTGGAAGTAAGGGAGATAGAGCATGAAGTTATTTCTAGGAGTTGGACACATACCAAGTTTAGCTCAGTTCTGGGCATCTTTGAAATACCTATACAAACTTGTTCCTACATAGAAACTTGCAACTTTGACTGAGAATGTGCTTGCTTACAGCAACGTGCTATATGTTCTGAATGCCCGAATTGGGAATCTGTGTCAAAACTTTGTTAGGAATTATGTGATCCTTACTAGCTGGAAGTAAGGGAGATGGGACATGAAGTTATTTCTTGGAGTTGGAGACATACCAAGTTTAGCTCAGTTCTGGGCATCTTTGAAATACCTATACAAACTTGTTCCTACATAGTAACTTGCAACTTTGAATGAGAATGTGCTTGCTTGCAGCAACGTGCTATATGTTCTGAATGCCCAATTTGGGAATCTGTGTCAAAACTTTGTTAGGAATTATGTGATCCTTACTAGCTGGAAGTAAGGGAGATGGGGCATGAAGTTATTTCTAGGAGTTGGACACATACCAAGTTTAGCTCGGTTCTGGGCATCTTTGAAATACCTATACAAACTTGTTCCTACATAGTAACTTGCAACTTTGAATGAGAATGTGCTTGCTTGCAGCAACGTGCTATATGTTCTGAATGCCCGAATTGGGAATCTGTGTCAAAACTTTGTTAGGAATTATGTGATGCTTACTAGCTGGAAGTAAGGGAGATGGGGCATGAAGTTATTTCTAGGAGTTGGACACATACCAAGTTTAGCTCAGTTCTGGGCATCTTTGAAATACCTATACAAACTTGTTCCTACATAGTAACTTGCAACTTTGAATGAGAATGTGCTTGCTTGCAGCAACGTGCTATATGTTCTGAATGCCCGAATTGGGAATCTGTGTCAAAACTTTGTTAGGAATTATGTGATCCTTACTAGCTGGAAGTAAGGGAGATGGGGCATGAAGTTATTTCTAGGAGTTGGACACATACCAAGTTTAGCTCAGTTCTGGGCATTTTTGAAATACCTATAGAAACTTGTTCCTACATAGTAACTTGCAACTTTGAATGAGAATGTGCTTGCTTACAGCAACGTGCTATATGTTCTGAATGCCCGAATTGGGAATCTGTGTCAAAACTTTGTTAGGAATGATGTGATCCTTACTAGCTGGAAGTAAGGGAGATGGGGCATGAAGTTATTTCTAGGAGTTGGACACATACCAAGTTTAACTCAGTTCTGGGCATCTTTGAAATACCTATACAAACTTGTTCCTACATAGTAACTTGCATCTTTGAATGAGAATCTGCTTGCTTACAGCAACGTGCCATATGTTCTGAATGCCCGAATTGGGAATCTGTGTCAAAACTTTGTTAGGAATTATGTGATCCTTACTAGCTGGAAGTAAGGGAGATGGGGCATGAAGTTATTTCTAGGAGTTGGACACATACCAAGTTTAGCTCAGTTCTGGGCATCTTTGAAATACCTATACAAACTTGTTCCTACATAGTAACTTGCAACTTTGAATGAAAATGTGCTTGCTTACAGCAACGTGCTATATGTTCTGAATGCCCGAATTGGGAATCTGTGTCAAAACTTTGTTAGGAATTATGTGATCCTTACTAGATGGAAGTAAGGGAGTTGGGGCATGAAGGTATTTCTAGGAGTTGGACACATACCATGTTTAGCACAGTTCTGGGCATCTTTGAAATACCTATACAACTTGTTCCTACATAGGAACTTGCAACTTTGAATGAGAATGTGCTTGCTTACAGCAACGTGCTATATGTTCTGAATGCCCGAATTGGGAATCTGTGTCAAAACTTTGTTAGTAATTATGTGATCCTTACTAGCTGGAAGTAAGGGAGATGGGGCATGAAGTTATTTCTAGGAGTTGGACACATACCAAGTTTAGCTCAGTTCTGGGCATCTTTGAAATACCTATACAAACTTGTTCCTACATAGTAACTTGCAACTTTGAATGAAAATGTGCTTGCTTACAGCAACGTGCTATATGTTCTGAATGCCGAATTGGGAATCTGTGTCAAAACTTTGTTAGGAATTATGTGATCCTTACTAGCTGGAAGTAAGGGAGATGGGGCATGAAGTTGTTTCTAGGAGTTGGACACATACCAAGTTTAGCTCAGTTCTGGGCATCTTTGAAATACCTATACAAACTTGTTCCTACATAGTAACTTGCAACTTTGAATGAAAATGTGCTTGCTTACAGCAACGTGCTATATGTTCTGAATGCCCGATTTGGGAATCTGTGTCAAAACTTTGTTAGGAATTATGTGATCCTTACTAGCTGGAAGTAAGGGAGATGGGGCATGAAGTTATTTCTTGGAGTTGGAGACATACCAAGTTTAGCTCAGTTCTGGGCATCTTTGAAATACCTATACAAACTTGTTCCTACATAGTAACTTGCAACTTTGAATGAGAATGTGCTTGCTTACAGCAACGTGCTATATGTTCTGAATGCCCGAATTGGGAATCTGTGTCAAAACTTTGTTAGGAATTATGTGATCCTTACTAGCTGGAAGTAAGGGAGATGGGGCATGAAATTACTTCTAGGAGTTGGACACATACCAAGTTTAGCTCAGTTCTGGGCATCTTTGAAATACCTATACAAACTTGTTCCTACATAGTAACTTGCAACTTTGAATGAGAATGTGCTTGCTTACAGCAACGTGCTATATGTTCTGAATGCCCGAATTGGGAATCTGTGTCAAAACTTTGTTAGGAATTATGTGATCCTTACTAGCTGGAAGTAAGGGAGATGGGGCATGAAGTTATTTCTTGGAGTTGGACACATACCAAGTTTAGCTCAGTTCTGGGCATCTTTGAAATACCTATACAAACTTGTTCCTACATAGTAACTTGCAACTTTGAATGAGAATGTGCTTGCTTACAGTAACGTGCTATATGTTCTGAATGCCCGATTTGGGAATCTGTGTCAAAACTTTGTTAGGAATTATGTGATCCTTACTAGCTGGAAGTAAGGGAGATGGGGCATGAAGTTATTTCTTGGAGTTGGAGACATACCAAGTTTAGCTCAGTTCTGGGCATCTTTGAAATACCTATACAAACTTGTTCCTACATAGTAACTTGCAACTTTGAATGAGAATGTGCTTGCTTGCAGCAACGTGCTATATGTTCTGAATGCCCGATTTGGGAATCTGTGTCAAAACTTTGTTAGTAATTATGTGATCCTTACTAGCTGGAAGTAAGGGAGATGGGGCATGAAGTTATTTCTAGGAGTTGGACACATACCAAGTTTAGCTCAGTTCTGGGCATCTTTGAAATACCTATACAAACTTGTTCCTACATAGTAACTTGCAACTTTGAATGAAAATGTGCTTGCTTACAGCAACGTGCTATATGTTCTGAATGCCGAATTGGGAATCTGTGTCAAAACTTTGTTAGGAATTATGTGATCCTTACTAGCTGGAAGTAAGGGAGATGGGGCATGAAGTTATTTCTAGGAGTTGGACACATACCAATTTTAGCTCAGTTCTGGGCATCTTTGAAATACCTATACAAACTTGTTCCTACATAGTAACTTGCAACTTTGAATGAGAATGTGCTTGCTTACAGCAACGTGCTATATGTTCTGAATGCCCGATTTGGGAATCTGTGTCAAAACTTTGTTAGGAATGATGTGATCCTTACTAGCTGGAAGTAAGGGAGATGGGGCATGAAGTTATTTCTAGGAGTTGGACACATACCAAGTTTAACTCAGTTCTGGGCATCTTTGAAATACCTATACAAACTTGTTCCTACATAGTAACTTGCATCTTTGAATGAGAATCTGCTTGCTTACAGCAACGTGCCATATGTTCTGAATGCCCGAATTGGGAATCTGTGTCAAAACTTTGTTAGGAATTATGTGATCCTTACTAGCTGGAAGTAAGGGAGATGGGGCATGAAGTTATTTCTAGGAGTTGGACACATACCAAGTTTAGCTCAGTTCTGGGCATCTTTGAAATACCTATACAAACTTGTTCCTACATAGTAACTTGCAACTTTGAATGAAAATGTGCTTGCTTACAGCAACGTGCTATATGTTCTGAATGCCCGAATTGGGAATCTGTGTCAAAACTTTGTTAGGAATTATGTGATCCTTACTAGATGGAAGTAAGGGAGTTGGGGCATGAAGGTATTTCTAGGAGTTGCACACATACCAAGTTTAGCACAGTTCTGGGCATCTTTGAAATACCTATACAACTTGTTCCTACATAGGAACTTGCAACTTTGAATGAGAATGTGCTTGCTTACAGCAACGTGCTATATGTTTTGAATGCCCGAATAGGGAATCTGTGTCAAAACTTTGTTAGGAAATATGTGATCCTTACTAGCTGGAAGTAAGGGAGATGGGGCATGAAGTTATTTCTAGGAGTTGGAGACATACCAAGTTTAGCTCAGTTCTGGGCATCTTTGAAATACCTATACAAACTTGTTCCTACATAGTAACTTGCAACTTTGAATGAGAATGTGCTTGCTTACAGCAACGTGCTATATGTTCTGAATGCCCGAATAGGGAATCTGTGTCAAAACTTTGTTAGAATTTATGTGAAACTTACTAGATGGAAGTAAGGGAGTTGGGGCATGAAGGTATTTCTAGGAGTTGGACACATACCAAGTTTAGCACAGTTCTGGGCATCTTTGAAATACCTATACAAACTTGTTCCTACATAGTAACTTGCAACTTTGAATGAGAATGTGCTTGCTTACAGCAACGTGCTGTATGTTCTGAATGCCCGAATTGGGAATCTGTGTCAAAACTTTGTTAGGAATTATGTGATCCTTACTAGCTGGAAGTAAGGGAGATGGGGCATGAAGTTATTTCTAGGAGTTGGACACATACCAAGTTTAGCTCAGTTCTGGGCATCTTTGAAATACCTATAGAAACTTGTTCCTACATAGTAACTTGCAACTTTGAATGAGAATGTGCTTGCTTACAGCAACGTGCTATATGTTCTGAATGCCGAATTGGGAATCTGTGTCAAAACTTTGTTAGGAATAATGTGATCCTTACTAGCTGGAAGTAAGGGAGATGGAGCATGAAGTTATTTCTAGGAGTTGGACACATACCAAGTTTAGCTCAGTTCTGGGCATCTTTGAAATACCTATACAAACTTGTTCCTACATAGTAACTTGCATCTTTGAATGAGAATGTGCTTGCTTACAGCAACGTGCTATATGTTCTGAATGCCTGAATTGGGAATATGTGTGAAATATTTGTTAGGAATTATGTGATCCTTACTAGCTGGAAGTAAGGGAGATGGGGCATGAAAATATTTCTAGGAGTTGGACACATACCAAGTTTAGCTCAGTTCTGGGCATCTTTGAAATACCTATACAAACTTGTTCCTACATATTAACTTGCAACTTTGAATGAGAATGTGCTTGCTTTCAGCAACGTGCTATATATTCTGAATGCCCGAATTGGGAATCTGTGTCAAAATTTGTTAGGAATTATGTGATCCTTACTAGCTGGAAGTAAGGGAGATGGGGCATGAAGTTATTTCTAGGAGTTGAACACATACCAAGTTTAGCTCAGTTCTGGGCATCTTTGAAATACCTATGCAAACTTTTTCCTACATACTATCTTGCAACTTTGAATGAGAATGTGCTTGCTTACAACAACGTGCTATATGTTCTGAATGCCCGAATTGGGAATCTGTGTCAAAACTTTGTTAGGAATTATGTGATCCTTACTAGCTGGAAGTAAGTGAGATGGGGCATGAAATTATTTCTAGGAGTTGGACACATACCAAGTTTAGCTCAGTTCTGGGCATCTTTGAAATACCTATACAAACTTGTTCCTACATAGTAACTTGCAACTTTGAATGAGAATGTGCTTGCTTACAGCAACGTGCTATATGTTCTGAATGCCCGATTTGGGAATCTGTGTCAAAACTTTGTTAGGAATTATGTGATCCTTACTAGCTGGAAGTAAGGGAGATGGGGTATGAAGTTATTTCTTGGAGTTGGAGACATACCAAGTTTAGCTCAGTTCTGGGCATCTTTGAAATACCTATACAAACTTGTTCCTACATAGTAACTTGCAACTTTGAATGAGAATGTGCTTGCTTGCAGTAACGTGCTATATGTTCTGAATGCCCGATTTGGGAATCTGTGTCAAAACTTTGTTAGGAATTATGTGATCCTTACTAGCTGGAAGCAAGGGAGATGGAGCATGAAGTTATTTCTAGGAGTTGGACACATACCAAGTTTAGCTCAGTTCTGGGCATCTTTGAAATACCTATACAAACTTGTTCCTACATAGTAACTTGCAACTTTGACTGAGAATGTGCTTGCTTACAGCAACGTGCTATATGTTCTGAATGCCCGAATTGGGAATCTGTGTCAAAACTTTGTTAGGAATTATGTGATCCTTACTAGCTGGAAGTAAGGGAGATGGGGCATGAAGATATTTCTTGGAGTTGGAGACATACCAAGTTTAGCTCAGTTCTGGGCATCTTTGAAATACCTATACAAACTTGTTCCTACATAGTAACTTGCAACTTTGAATGAGAATGTGCTTGCTTGCAGCAACGTGCTATATGTTCTGAATGCCCGATTTGGGAATCTGTGTCAAAACTTTGTTAGGAATTATGTGATCCTTACTAGCTGGACGTAAGGGAGATGGGGCATGAAGTTATTTCTAGGAGTTGGACACATACCAAGTTTAGCTCAGTTCTGGGCATCTTTGAAATACCTATACAAACTTGTTCCTACATAGTAACTTGCAACTTTGAATGAGAATGTGCTTGCTTGCAGCAACGTGCTATATGTTCTGAATGCCCGAATTGGGAATCTGTGTCAAAACTTTGTTAGGAATTATGTGATCCTTACTAGCTGGAAGTAAGGGAGATGGGGCATGAAATTATTTCTAGGAGTTGGACACATACCAAGTTTAGCTCAGTTCTGGGCATCTTTGAAATACCTATACAAACTTGTTCCTACATAGTAACTTGCAACTTTGAATGAGAATGTGCTTGCTTACAGCAACGTGCTATATGTTCTGAATGCCCGAATTGGGAATCTGTGTCAAAACTTTGTTAGGAATTATGTGATCCTTACTAGCTGGAAGTAAGGGAGATGGGGCATGAAGTTATTTCTTGGAGTTGGACACATACCAAGTTTAGCTCAGTTCTGGGCATCTTTGAAATACCTATACAAACTTGTTCCTACATAGTAACTTGCAACTTTGAATGAGAATGTGCTTGCTTACAGCAACGTGCTATATGTTCTGAATGCCCGATTTGGGAATCTGTGTCAAAACTTTGTTAGGAATTATGTGATCCTTACTAGCTGGAAGTAAGGGAGATGGGGCATGAAGTTATTTCTTGGAGTTGGAGACATACCAAGTTTAGCTCAGTTCTGGGCATCTTTGAAATACCTATACAAACTTGTTCCTACATAGTAACTTGCAACTTTGAATGAGAATGTGCTTGCTTGCAGCAACGTGCTATATGTTCTGAATGCCCGATTTGGGAATCTGTGTCAAAACTTTGTTAGTAATTATGTGATCCTTACTAGCTGGAAGTAAGGGAGATGGGGCATGAAGTTATTTCTAGGAGTTGGACACATACCAAGTTTAGCTCAGTTCTGGGCATCTTTGAAATACCTATACAAACTTGTTCCTACATAGTAACTTGCAACTTTGAATGAAAATGTCCTTGCTTACAGCAACGTGCTATATGTTCTGAATGCCGAATTGGGAATCTGTGTCAAAACTTTGTTAGGAATTATGTGATCCTTACTAGCTGGAAGTAAGGGAGATGGGGCATGAAGTTATTTCTAGGAGTTGGACACATACCAAGTTTAGCTCAGTTCTGGGCATCTTTGAAATACCTATACAAACTTGTTCCTACATAGTAACTTGCAACTTTGAATGAAAATGTGCTTGCTTACAGCAACGTGCTATATGTTCTGAATGCCCGAATTGGGAATCTGTGTCAAAACTTTGTTAGGAATTATGTGATCCTTACTAGCTGGAAGTAAGGGAGATGGGGCATGAAGTTATTTCTAGGAGTTGGACACATACCAAGTTTAGCTCAGTTCTGTGCATCTTTGAAATACCTATACAAACTTGTTCCTACATAGTAACTTGCAACATTGAATGAGAATGTGCTTGCTTACAGCAACGTGCTATATGTTCTGAATGCCCGAATTGGGAATCTGTGTCAAAACTTTGTTAGGAATTATGTGATCCTTACTAGCTGGAAGTAAGGGAGATGGGGCATGAAGTTATTTCTTGGAGTTGGAGACATACCAAGTTTAGCTCTGTTCTGGGCATCTTTGAAATACCTATACAAACTTTTCCTACATAGTAACTTGCATCTTTGAATGAGAATGTGCTTGCTTACAGCAACGTGCTATATGTTCTGAATGCCCGAATTGGCAATCTGTGTCAAAGCTTTGTTAGGAATTATGTGATCCTTACTAGCTGGAAGTAAGGGAGATGGGGCATGATGTTATTTCTAGGAGTTGGACACATACCAAGTTTAGCTCAGTTCTGGGCATCTTTGAAATACCTATACAAACTTGTTCCTACATAGTAACTTGCATCTTTGAATGAGAATGTGCTTGCTTACAGCAACGTGCTATATGTTCTGAATGCCCGAATTGGGAATCTGTGTCAAAACTTTGTTAGGAATTATGTAATCCTTACTAGCTGGAAGTAAGGGAGATGGGGCATGAAGTTATTTCTAGGAGTTGGACACATACCAAGTTTAGCTCGGTTCTGGGCATCTTTGAAATACCTATACAAACTTGTTCCTACATAGTAACTTGCAACTTTGAATGAGAATGTGCTTGCTTGCAGCAATGTGCTATATGTTCTAAATGCCCGAATTGGGAATCTGTGTCAAAACTTTGTTAGGAATTATGTGATCCTTACTAGCTGGAAGTAAGGGAGATGGGGCATGAAATTATTTCTAGGAGTTGGACACATACCAAGTTTAGCTCAGTTCTGGGCATCTTTGAAATACCTATACAAACTTGTTCCTACATAGTAACTTGCAACTTTGAATGAGAATGTGCTTGCTTACAGCAACGTGCTATATGTTCTGAATGCCCGAATTGGGAATCTGTGTCAAAACTTTGTTAGGAATTATGTGATCCTTACTAGCTGGAAGTAAGGGAGATGGGGCATGAAGTTATTTCTTGGAGTTGGACACATACCAAGTTTAGCTCAGTTCTGGGCATCTTTGAAATACCTATACAAACTTGTTCCTACATAGTAACTTGCAATTTTGAATGAGAATGTGCTTGCTTACAGCAACGTGCTATATGTTCTGAATGCCCGATTTGGGAATCTGTGTCAAAACTTTGTTAGGAATTATGTGATCCTTACTAGCTGGAAGTAAGGGAGATGGGGCATGAAGTTATTTCTTGGAGTTGGAGACATACCAAGTTTAGCTCAGTTCTGGGCATCTTTGAAATACCTATACAAACTTGTTCCTACATAGTAACTTGCAACTTTGAATGAGAATGTGCTTGCTTGCAGCAACGTGCTATATGTTCTGAATGCCCGATTTGGGAATCTGTGTCAAAACTTTGTTAGTAATTATGTGATCCTTACTAGCTGGAAGTAAGGGAGATGGGGCATGAAGTTATTTATAGGAGTTGGACACATACCAAGTTTAGCTCAGTTCTGGGCATCTTTGAAATACCTATACAAACTTGTTCCTACATAGTAACTTGCAACTTTGAATGAAAATGTGCTTGCTTACAGCAACGTGCTATATGTTCTGAATGCCGAATTGGGAATCTGTGTCAAAACTTTGTTAGGAATTATGTTATCCTTACTAGCTGGAAGTAAGGGAGATGGGAAATGAAGTTATTTCTAGGAGTTGGACACATACCAAGTTTAGCTCAGTTCTGGGCATCTTTGAAATACCTATACAAACTTGTTCCTACATAGTAACTTGCAACTTTGAATGAAAATGTGCTTGCTTACAGCAACGTGCTATATGTTCTGAATGCACGATTTGAGAATCTGTGTCAAAACTTTGTTAGGAATTATGTGATCCTTACTAGCTGGAAGTAAGGGAGATGGGGCATGAAGTTATTTCTAGGAGTTGGACACATACCAAGTTTAGCTCAGTTCTGTGCATCTTTGAAATACCTATACAAACTTGTTCCTACATAGTAACTTGCAACTTTGAATGAGAATGTGCTTGCTTACAGCAACGTGCTATATGTTCTGAATGCCCGAATTGGGAATCTGTGTCAAAACTTTGTTAGGAATTATGTGATCCTTACTAGCTGGAAGTAAGGGAGATGGGGCATGAAGTTATTTCTTGGAGTTGGAGACATACCAAGTTTAGCTCTGTTCTGGGCATCTTTGAAATACCTATACAAACTTTTCCTACATAGTAACTTGCATCTTTGAATGAGAATGTGCTTGCTTACAGCAACGTGCTATATGTTCTGAATGCCCGAATTGGGAATATGTGTGAAATATTTGTTAGGAATTATGTGATCCTTACTAGCTGGAAGTAAGGGAGATGGGGCATGAAGTTATTTCTTGGAGTTGGAGACATACCAAGTTTAGCTCAGTTCTGGGCATCTTTGAAATACCTATACAAACTTGTTCCTACATAGTAACTTGCAACTTTGAATGAGAATGTGCTTGCTTGCAGCAACGTGCTATATGTTCTGAATGCCCGATTTGGGAATCTGTGTCAAAACTTTGTTAGTAATTATGTGATCCTTACTAGCTGGAAGTAAGGGAGATGGGGCATGAAGTTATTTCTAGGAGTTGGACACATACCAAGTTTAGCTCAGTTCTGGGCATCTTTGAAATACCTATACAAACTTGTTCCTACATAGTAACTTGCAACTTTGAATGAAAATGTCCTTGCTTACAGCAACGTGCTATATGTTCTGAATGCCGAATTGGGAATCTGTGTCAAAACTTTGTTAGGAATTATGTGATCCTTACTAGCTGGAAGTAAGGGAGATGGGGCATGAAGTTATTTCTAGGAGTTGGACACATACCAAGTTTAGCTCAGTTCTGGGCATCTTTGAAATACCTATACAAACTTGTTCCTACATAGTAACTTGCAACTTTGAATGAAAATGTGCTTGCTTACAGCAACGTGCTATATGTTCTGAATGCCCGATTTGGGAATCTGTGTCAAAACTTTGTTAGGAATTATGTGATCCTTACTAGCTGGAAGTAAGGGAGATGGGGCATGAAGTTATTTCTAGGAGTTGGACACATACCAAGTTTAGCTCAGTTCTGTGCATCTTTGAAATACCTATACAAACTTGTTCCTACATAGTAACTTGCAACATTGAATGAGAATGTGCTTGCTTACAGCAACGTGCTATATGTTCTGAATGCCCGAATTGGGAATCTGTGTCAAAACTTTGTTAGGAATTATGTGATCCTTACTAGCTGGAAGTAAGGGAGATGGGGCATGAAGTTATTTCTTGGAGTTGGAGACATACCAAGTTTAGCTCTGTTCTGGGCATCTTTGAAATACCTATACAAACTTTTCCTACATAGTAACTTGCATCTTTGAATGAGAATGTGCTTGCTTACAGCAACGTGCTATATGTTCTGAATGCCCGAATTGGCAATCTGTGTCAAAGCTTTGTTAGGAATTATGTGATCCTTACTAGCTGGAAGTAAGGGAGATGGGGCATGAAGTTATTTCTAGGAGTTGGACACATACCAAGTTTAGCTCAGTTCTGGGCATCTTTGAAATACCTATACAAACTTGTTCCTACATAGTAACTTGCAACTTTGAATGAGAATGTGCTTGCTTACAGCAACGTGCTATATGTTCTGAATGCCCGATTTGGGAATCTGTGTCAAAACTTTGTTAGGAATTATGTGATCCTTACTAGCTGGAAGTAAGGGAGATGGGGCATGAAGTTATTTCTTGGAGTTGGAGACATACCAAGTTTAGCTCAGTTCTGGGCATCTTTGAAATACCTATACAAACTTGTTCCTACATAGTAACTTGCAACTTTGAATGAGAATGTGCTTGCTTGCAGCAACGTGCTATATGTTCTGAATGCCCGAATTGGGAATCTGTGTCAAAACTTTGTTAGTAATTATGTGATCCTTACTAGCTGGAAGTAAGGGAGATGGGGCATGAAGTTATTTATAGGAGTTGGACACATACCAAGTTTAGCTCAGTTCTGGGCATCTTTGAAATACCTATACAAACTTGTTCCTACATAGTAACTTGCAACTTTGAATGAAAATGTGCTTGCTTACAGCAACGTGCTATATGTTCTGAATGCCGAATTGGGAATCTGTGTCAAAACTTTGTTAGGAATTATGTGATCCTTACTAGCTGGAAGTAAGGGAGATGGGGCATGAAGATATTTCTAGGAGTTGGACACATACCAAGTTTAGCTCAGTTCTGGGCATCTTTGAAATACCTATACAAACTTGTTCCTACATAGTAACTTGCAACTTTGAATGAAAATGTGCTTGCTTACAGCAACGTGCTATATGTTCTGAATGCACGATTTGAGAATCTGTGTCAAAACTTTGTTAGGAATTATGTGATCCTTACTAGCTGGAAGTAAGGGAGATGGGGCATGAAGTTATTTCTAGGAGTTGGACACATACCAAGTTTAGCTCAGTTCTGTGCATCTTTGAAATACCTATACAAACTTGTTCCTACATAGTAACTTGCAACTTTGAATGAGAATGTGCTTGCTTACAGCAACGTGCTATATGTTCTGAATGCCCGAATTGGGAATCTGTGTCAAAACTTTGTTAGGAATTATGTGATCCTTACTAGCTGGAAGTAAGGGAGATGGGGCATGAAGTTATTTCTTAGAGTTGGAGACATACCAAGTTTAGCTCTGTTCTGGGCATCTTTGAAATACCTATACAAACTTTTCCTACATAGTAACTTGCATCTTTGAATGAGAATGTGCTTGCTTACAGCAACGTGCTATATGTTCTGAATGCCCGAATTGGCAATCTGTGTCAAAACTTTGTTAGGAATTATGTGATCCTTACTAGCTGGAAGTAAGGGAGATGGGGCATGAAGTTATTTCAAGGAGTTGGACACATACCAAGTTTAGCTCAGTTCTGGGCATCTTTGAAATACCTATACAAACTTGTTCCTACATAGTAACTTGCATCTTTGAATGAGAATGTGTTTGCTTACAGCAACGTGCTATATGTTCTGAATGCCCGAATTGGCAATCTGTGTCAAAACTTTGTTAGGAATTATGTAATCCTTACTAGCTGGAAGTAAGGGAGATGGGGCATGAAGTTATTTCTAGGAGTTGGACACATACCAAGTTTAGCTCAGTTCTGGGCATCTTTGAAATACCTATACAAACTTGTTCCTACATAGTAACTTGCAACTTTGAATGAAAATGTGCTTGCTTACAGCAACGTGCTATATGTTCTGAATGCCCGAATTGGGAATCTGTGTCAAAACTTTGTTAGGAATTATGTGATCCTTACTAGCTGGAAGTAAGGGAGATGGGGCATGAAGTTATTTCTAGGAGTTGGACACATACCAAGTTTAGCTCAGTTCTGGGCATCTTTGAAATACCTATACAAACTTGTTCCTACATAGTAACTTGCAACTTTGAATGAAAATGTGCTTGCTTACAGCAACGTGCTATATGTTCTGAATGCCCGAATTGGGAATCTGTGTCAAAACTTTGTTAGGAATTATGTGATCCTTACTAGCTGGAAGTAAGGGAGATGGGGCATGAAGTTATTTCTAGGAGTTGGACACATACCAAGTTTAGCTCAGTTCTGTGCATCTTTGAAATACCTATACAAACTTGTTCCTACATAGTAACTTGCATCTTTGAATGAGAATGTGCTTGCTTACAGCAACGTGCTATATGTTCTGAATGCCCGAATTGGGAATCTGTGTCAAAACTTTGTTAGGAATTATGTGATCCTTACTAGCTGGAAGTAAGGGAGATGGGGCATGAAGTTATTTCTAGGAGTTGGACACATACCAAGTTTAGCTCAGTTCTGGGCATCTTTGAAATACCTATACAAACTTGTTCCTACATAGTAACTTGCATCTTTGAATGAGAATGTGCTTGCTTACAGCAACGTGCTATATGATCTGAATGCCCAAATTGGGAATCTGTGTCAAAACTTTGTTCGGAATTATGTGATCATTACTAGCTGGAAGTAAGGGAGATTGGGCATGAAGTTATTTCTAGGAGTTGGACACATACCAAGTTTAGCTCAGTTCTGGGCATATTTGAAATACCTATACAAACTTGTTCCTACATAGTAACTTGCAACTTTGAATGAAAATGTGCTTGCTTACAGCAACGTGCTATATGTTCTGAATGCCCGAATTGGGAATATGTGTCAAAACTTTGTTAGGAATTATGTGATCCTTACTAGATGGAAGTAAGGGAGTTGGGGCATGAAGGTATTTCTAGGAGTTGGAGACATACCAAGTTTAGCACAGTTCTGGGCATCTTTGAAATACCTATACAACTTGTTCCTACATAGTAATTTGCAACTTTGAATGAGAATGTGCTTGCTTACAGCAACGTGCTATATGTTCTGAATGCCCGAATAGGGAATCAGTGTCAAAACTTTGTTAGGAATTATGTGATCCTTACTAGCTGGAAGTAAGGGAGATGGGGCATGAAGTTATTTCTAGGAGTTGGAGACATACCAAGTTTAGCTCAGTTCTGGGCATCTTTGAAATACCTATACAAACTTGTTCCTACATAGTAACTTGCAACTTTGAATGAGAATGTGCTTGCTTACAGCAACGTGCTATATGTTCTGAATGCCCGAATAGGGAATCTGTGTCAAAACTTTGTTAGAAATTATGTGATCCTTACTAGATGGAAGTAAGGGAGTTGGGGCATGAAGGTATTTCTAGGAGTTGGAGACATACCAAGTTTAGCTCAGTTCTGGGCATCTTTGAAATACCTATACATACTTGTTCCTACATAGTAACTTGCAACTTTGAATGAGAATGTGCTTGCTTACAGCAACGTGCTATATGTTCTGAATGCCCGAATTGGGAATCTGTGTCAAAACTTTGTTAGGAATTATGTGATCCTTACTAGCTGGAAGTAAGGGAGATGGGGCATGAAGTTATTTCTAGGAGTTGGACACATACCAAGTTTAGCTCAGTTCTGGGCATCTTTGAAATACCTATACAAACTTGTTCCTACATAGTAACTTGCAACTTTGAATGAAAATGTGCTTGCTTACAGCAACGTGCTATATGTTCTGAATGCCCGATTTGGGAATCTGTGTCAAAACTTTGTTAGGAATTATGTGATCCTTACTAGCTGGAAGTAAGGGAGATGGGGCATGAAGTTATTTCTAGGAGTTGGACACATACCAAGTTTAGCTCAGTTCTGTGCATCTTTGAAATACCTATACAAACTTGTTCCTACATAGTAACTTGCAACATTGAATGAGAATGTGCTTGCTTACAGCAACGTGCTATATGTTCTGAATGCCCGAATTGGGAATCTGTGTCAAAACTTTGTTAGGAATTATGTGATCCTTACTAGCTGGAAGTAAGGGAGATGGGGCATGAAGTTATTTCTTGGAGTTGGAGACATACCAAGTTTAGCTCTGTTCTGGGCATCTTTGAAATACCTATACAAACTTTTCCTACATAGTAACTTGCATCTTTGAATGAGAATGTGCTTGCTTACAGCAACGTGCTATATGTTCTGAATGCCCGAATTGGCAATCTGTGTCAAAGCTTTGTTAGGAATTATGTGATCCTTACTAGCTGGAAGTAAGGGAGATGGGGCATGAAGTTATTTCTAGGAGTTGGACACATACCAAGTTTAGCTCAGTTCTGGGCATCTTTGAAATACCTATACAAACTTGTTCCTACATAGTAACTTGCAACTTTGAATGAGAATGTGCTTGCTTACAGCAACGTGCTATATGTTCTGAATGCCCGATTTGGGAATCTGTGTCAAAACTTTGTTAGGAATTATGTGATCCTTACTAGCTGGAAGTAAGGGAGATGGGGCATGAAGTTATTTCTTGGAGTTGGAGACATACCAAGTTTAGCTCAGTTCTGGGCATCTTTGAAATACCTATACAAACTTGTTCCTACATAGTAACTTGCAACTTTGAATGAGAATGTGCTTGCTTGCAGCAACGTGCTATATGTTCTGAATGCCCGAATTGGGAATCTGTGTCAAAACTTTGTTAGTAATTATGTGATCCTTACTAGCTGGAAGTAAGGGAGATGGGGCATGAAGTTATTTATAGGAGTTGGACACATACCAAGTTTAGCTCAGTTCTGGGCATCTTTGAAATACCTATACAAACTTGTTCCTACATAGTAACTTGCAACTTTGAATGAAAATGTGCTTGCTTACAGCAACGTGCTATATGTTCTGAATGCCGAATTGGGAATCTGTGTCAAAACTTTGTTAGGAATTATGTGATCCTTACTAGCTGGAAGTAAGGGAGATGGGGCATGAAGATATTTCTAGGAGTTGGACACATACCAAGTTTAGCTCAGTTCTGGGCATCTTTGAAATACCTATACAAACTTGTTCCTACATAGTAACTTGCAACTTTGAATGAAAATGTGCTTGCTTACAGCAACGTGCTATATGTTCTGAATGCACGATTTGAGAATCTGTGTCAAAACTTTGTTAGGAATTATGTGATCCTTACTAGCTGGAAGTAAGGGAGATGGGGCATGAAGTTATTTCTAGGAGTTGGACACATACCAAGTTTAGCTCAGTTCTGTGCATCTTTGAAATACCTATACAAACTTGTTCCTACATAGTAACTTGCAACTTTGAATGAGAATGTGCTTGCTTACAGCAACGTGCTATATGTTCTGAATGCCCGAATTGGGAATCTGTGTCAAAACTTTGTTAGGAATTATGTGATCCTTACTAGCTGGAAGTAAGGGAGATGGGGCATGAAGTTATTTCTTAGAGTTGGAGACATACCAAGTTTAGCTCTGTTCTGGGCATCTTTGAAATACCTATACAAACTTTTCCTACATAGTAACTTGCATCTTTGAATGAGAATGTGCTTGCTTACAGCAACGTGCTATATGTTCTGAATGCCCGAATTGGCAATCTGTGTGAAAACTTTGTTAGGAATTATGTGATCCTTACTAGCTGGAAGTAAGGGAGATGGGGCATGAAGTTATTTCAAGGAGTTGGACACATACCAAGTTTAGCTCAGTTCTGGGCATCTTTGAAATACCTATACAAACTTGTTCCTACATAGTAACTTGCATCTTTGAATGAGAATGTGTTTGCTTACAGCAACGTGCTATATGTTCTGAATGCCCGAATTGGCAATCTGTGTCAAAACTTTGTTAGGAATTATGTAATCCTTACTAGCTGGAAGTAAGGGAGATGGGGCATGAAGTTATTTCTAGGAGTTGGACACATACCAAGTTTAGCTCAGTTCTGGGCATCTTTGAAATACCTATACAAACTTGTTCCTACATAGTAACTTGCAACTTTGAATGAAAATGTGCTTGCTTACAGCAACGTGCTATATGTTCTGAATGCCCGAATTGGGAATCTGTGTCAAAACTTTGTTAGGAATTATGTGATCCTTACTAGCTGGAAGTAAGGGAGATGGGGCATGAAGTTATTTCTAGGAGTTGGACACATACCAAGTTTAGCTCAGTTCTGGGCATCTTTGAAATACCTATACAAACTTGTTCCTACATAGTAACTTGCAACTTTGAATGAAAATGTGCTTGCTTACAGCAACGTGCTATATGTTCTGAATGCCCGAATTGGGAATCTGTGTCAAAACTTTGTTAGGAATTATGTGATCCTTACTAGCTGGAAGTAAGGGAGATGGGGCATGAAGTTATTTCTAGGAGTTGGACACATACCAAGTTTAGCTCAGTTCTGTGCATCTTTGAAATACCTATACAAACTTGTTCCTACATAGTAACTTGCATCTTTGAATGAGAATGTGCTTGCTTACAGCAACGTGCTATATGTTCTGAATGCCCGAATTGGGAATCTGTGTCAAAACTTTGTTAGGAATTATGTGATCCTTACTAGCTGGAAGTAAGGGAGATGGGGCATGAAGTTATTTCTAGGAGTTGGACACATACCAAGTTTAGCTCAGTTCTGGGCATCTTTGAAATACCTATACAAACTTGTTCCTACATAGTAACTTGCATCTTTGAATGAGAATGTGCTTGCTTACAGCAACGTGCTATATGATCTGAATGCCCAAATTGGGAATCTGTGTCAAAACTTTGTTCGGAATTATGTGATCATTACTAGCTGGAAGTAAGGGAGATTGGGCATGAAGTTATTTCTAGGAGTTGGACACATACCAAGTTTAGCTCAGTTCTGGGCATATTTGAAATACCTATACAAACTTGTTCCTACATAGTAACTTGCAACTTTGAATGAAAATGTGCTTGCTTACAGCAACGTGCTATATGTTCTGAATGCCCGAATTGGGAATATGTGTCAAAACTTTGTTAGGAATTATGTGATCCTTACTAGATGGAAGTAAGGGAGTTGGGGCATGAAGGTATTTCTAGGAGTTGGAGACATACCAAGTTTAGCACAGTTCTGGGCATCTTTGAAATACCTATACAACTTGTTCCTACATAGTAATTTGCAACTTTGAATGAGAATGTGCTTGCTTACAGCAACGTGCTATATGTTCTGAATGCCCGAATAGGGAATCAGTGTCAAAACTTTGTTAGGAATTATGTGATCCTTACTAGCTGGAAGTAAGGGAGATGGGGCATGAAGTTATTTCTAGGAGTTGGAGACATACCAAGTTTAGCTCAGTTCTGGGCATCTTTGAAATACCTATACAAACTTGTTCCTACATAGTAACTTGCAACTTTGAATGAGAATGTGCTTGCTTACAGCAACGTGCTATATGTTCTGAATGCCCGAATAGGGAATCTGTGTCAAAACTTTGTTAGAAATTATGTGATCCTTACTAGATGGAAGTAAGGGAGTTGGGGCATGAAGGTATTTCTAGGAGTTGGAGACATACCAAGTTTAGCTCAGTTCTGGGCATCTTTGAAATACCTATACATACTTGTTCCTACATAGTAACTTGCAACTTTGAATGAGAATGTGCTTGCTTACAGCAACGTGCTATATGTTCTGAATGCCCGAATTGGGAATCTGTGTCAAAACTTTGTTAGGAATTATGTGATGCTTACTAGCTGGAAGTAAGGGAGAGGGGGCATGAAGTTATTTCTAGGAGTTGGAGACATACCAAGTTTAGCTCAGTTCTGGGCATCTTTGAAATACCTATACAAACTTGTTCACACATAGTAACTTGCAACTTTGAATGAGAATGTGCTTGCTTACAGCAACGTGCTATATGTTCTGAATGCCCGAATTGGGAATCTGTGTCAAAACTTTGTTAGGAATTATGTGATCCTTGCTAGCTGGAAGTAAGGGAGATGGGGCATGACGTTATTTCTAGGAGTTGGACACATACCAAGTTTAGCTCAGTTCTGGGCATCTTTGAAATACCTATACAAACTTGTTCCTACATAGTAACTTGCAACTTTGAATGAGAATGTGCTTGCTTACAGTAACGTGCTATATGTTCTGAATGCCCGAATTGGGAATCTGTGTCAAAACTTTGTTAGGAATTATGTGATCCTTACTAGCTGGAAGTAAGGGAGATGGGGCATGAAGTTATTTCTAGGAGTTGGACACATACCAAGTTTAGCTGAGTTCTGGGCATCTTTGAAATACCTATACAAACTTGTTCCTACATAGTACCTTGCATCTTTGAATGAGAATGTGCTTGCTTACAGCAACGTGCTATATGTTCTGAATGCCCGAATTGGCAATCTGTGTCAAAACTTTGTTAGGAATTATGTGATCCTTACTAGCTGGAAGTAAGGGAGATGGGGCATGAAGTTATTTCTAGGAGTTGGACACATACGAAGTTTAGCTCAGTTCTGGGCATCTTTGAAATACCTATACAAACTTGTTCCTACATAGTAACTTGCATCTTTGAATGACAATCTGCTTGCTTACAGCAACGTGCTATATGTTCTGAATGCCCGAATTGGGAATCTGTGTCAAAACTTTGTTAGGAATTATGTGATCCTTACTAGCTGGAAGTAAGGGAGATGGGGCATGAAGTTATTTCTAGGAGTTGGACACATACCAAGTTTAGCTCAGTTCTGGGCATCTTTGAAATACGTATACAAACTTGTTCCTACATAGTAACTTGCAACTTTGAATGAAAATGTGCTTGCTTACAGCAACGTGCTATATGTTCTGAATGCCCGAATTGGGAATATGTGTCAAATCTTTGTTAGGAATTATGTGATCCTTACTAGATGGAAGTAAGGGAGTTGGGGCATGAAGGTATTTCTAGGAGTTGGACACATACCAAGTTTAGCACAGTTCTGGGCATCTTTGAAATACCTATACAAACTTGTTCCTACATAGTAACTTGCGACTTTGAATGAAAATGTGCTTGCTTACAGCAACGTGCTATATGTTCTGAATGCCCGAATTGGGAATCTGTGTCAAAACTTTGTTAGGAATTATGTGATCCTTACTAGCTGGAGGTAAGGGAGATGGGGCATGAAGTTATTTCTTGGAGTTGGACACATACCAAGTTTAGCTCAGTTCTGGGCATCTTTGAAATACCTATACAAACTTGTTCCTACATAGTAACTTGCACCTTTGAATGAGAATGTGCTTGCTTACAGCAACGTGCTATATGTTCTGAATGCCCGAATTGGCAATCTGTGTCAAAACTTTGTTAGGAATGATGTGATCCTTACTAGCTGGAAGTAAGGGAGATGGGGCATGAAGTTATTTCTAGGAGTTGGACACATACCAAGTTTAGCTCAGTTCTGGGCATCTTTCAAATACCTATACAAACTTGTTCCTACATAGTAACTTGCATCTTTGAATGAGAATCTGCTTGCTTACAGCAACGTGCTATATGTTCTGAATGCCCGAATTGGGAATCTGTGTCAAAACTTTGTTAGGAATTATGTGATCCTTACTAGCTGGAAGTAAGGGAGATGGGGCATGAAGTTATTTCTAGGAGTTGGACACATACCAAGTTTAGCTCAGTTCTGGGCATCTTTGAAATACCTATACAAACTTGTTCCTACATAGTAACTTGCAACTTTGAATGAGAATGTGCTTGCTTACAGCAACGTGCTATATGTTCTGAATGCCCGAATTGGGAATCTGTGTCAAAACTTTGTTAGGAATTATGTGATCCTTACTAGCTGGAAGTAAGGGAGATGGGGCATGAAGTTATTTCTAGGAGTTGGACACATACCAAGTTTAGCTCAGTTCTGGGCATCTTTGAAATACCTATACAAACTTGCTCCTACATAGTAACTTGCATCTTTGAATGAGAATCTGCTTGCTTACAGCAACGTGCTATATGTTCTGAATGCCCGAATTGGGAATCTGTGTCAAAACTTTGTTAGGAATTATGTGATCCTTACTAGCTGGAAGTAAGGGAGATGGGGCATGAAGTTATTTCTAGGAGTTGGACACATACCAAGTTTAGCTCAGTTCTGGGCATCATTGAAATACCTATACAAACTTGTTCCTACATAGTAACTTGCATCTTTGAATGAGAATCTGCTTGCTTACAGCAACGTGCTATATGTTCTGAATGCCCGAATTGGGAATCTGTGTCAAAACTTTGTTAGGAATTATGTGATCCTTACTAGCTGGAAGTAAGGGAGATGGGGCATGAAGTTATTTCTAGGAGTTGGACACATACCAAGTTTAGCTCAATTGTGGGCATCTTTGAAATACGTATACAAACATGTTCCTACATAGTAACTTGCAACTTTGAATGAAAATGTGCTTGCTTACAGCAACGTGCTATATGTTCTGAATGCCCGAATTGGGAATATGTGTCAAAACTTTGTTAGGAATTATGTGATCCTTACTAGATGGAAGTAAGGGAGTTGGGGCATGAAGGTATTTCTAGGAGTTGGACACATACCAAGTTTAGCACAGTTCTGGGCATCTTTGAAATACCTATACAAACTTGTTCCTACATAGTAACTTGCAACTTTGAATGAAAATGTGCTTGCTGACAGCAACGTGCCATATGTTCTGAATGCCTGAATTGGGAATCTGTGTCAAAACTTTGTTAGGAATTATGTGATCCTTACTAGCTGGAAGTAAGGGAGATGGGGCATGAAGTTATTTCTAGGAGTTGGACACATACCAAGTTTAGCTCAGTTCTGGGCATCTTTGAAATACCTATACAAACTTGTTCCTACATAGTAACTTGCAACTTTGAATGAGAATGTGCTTGCTTACAGCAACGTGCTATATGTTCTGAATGCACGAATTGGGAATCTGTGTCAAAACTTTGTTAGGAATTATGTGATCCTTACTAGCTGGAAGTAAGGGAGATGGGGCATGAAGTTATTTCTAGGAGTTGGACACATACCAAGTTTAGCTCAGTTCTGGGCATCTTTGAAATACCTATACAAACTTGTTCCTACATAGTAACTTGCATCTTTGAATGAGAATCTGCTTGCTTACAGCAACGTGCTATATGTTCTGAATGCCCGAATTGGGAATCTGTGTCAAAACTTTGTTAGGAATTATGTGATCCTTACTAGCTGGAAGTAAGGGAGATGGGGCATGAAGTTATTTCTAGGAGTTGGACACATACCAAGTTTAGCTCAGTTCTGGGCATCTTTGAAATACCTATACAAACTTGTTCCTACATAGTAACTTGCAACTTTGAATGAAAATGTGCTTGCTTACAGCAACGTGCTATATGTTCTGAATGCCCGAATTGGGAATCTGTGTCAAAACTTTGTTAGGTTATATGTGATCCTTACTAGATGGAAGTAAGGCAGTTGGGGCATGATGGTATTTCTAGGAGTTGGACACATACCAAGTTTAGCACAGTTCTGGGCATCTTTGAAATACCTATACAACTTGTTCCTACATAGTAACTTGCAACTTTGAATGAGAATGTGCTTGCTTACAGCAACGTGCTATATGTTCTGAATGCCCGAATTGGCAATCTGTGTCAAAACTTTGTTAGGAATTATATGATCCTTACTAGCTGGAAGTAAGGGAGATGGAGCATGAAGTTATTTCTAGGAGTTGGACACATACCATGTTTAGCTCAGTTCTGGGCATCTTTGAAATACCTATACAAACTTGTTCCTACATAGTAACTTGCAACTTAGAATGAGAATGTGCTTGCTTACAGCAACGTGCTATATGCTCTGAATGCCCGAAAAGGGAATCTGTGTCAAAACTTTGTTAGGAATTATGTGATCCTTACTAGCTGGAAGTAAGTGAGATGGGGCATGAAGTTATTTCTAGGAGTTGGAGACATACAACGTTTAGCTCAGTTCTGGGCATCTTTGAAATACCTATACAAACTTGTTCCTACATAGTAACTTGCAACTTTGAATGAGAATGTGCTTGCTTACAGCAACGTGCTATATGTTCTGAATGCCCGAATTGGGAATCTGTGTCAAAACTTTGTTAGTAATTATGTGATCTTTAATAGATGGAAGTAAGTGAGATGGGGCATGAAGTTATTTCTAGGAGTTGGAGACATACAACGTTTAGCTCAGTTCTGGGCATCTTTGAAATACCTATACAAACTTGTTCCTACATAGTAACTTGCAACTTTGAATGAAAATGTGGTTGCTTACAGAAACATGCTATATGTTCTGAATGCCCGATTTGGGAATCTGTGTCAAAACTTTGTTAGGAATTATGTGATCCTTACTAGCTAGAAGTAAGGGAGATGGGGCATGAAGTTATTTCTTGGAGTTGGATACATACCAAGTTTAGCTCAGTTCTGGGCATCTTTGAAATACCAATACAAACTTGTTCCTACATAGTAACTTGCAACTTTGAATGAGATTGTGCTTGCTTACAGCAACGTGATATATGTTCTGAATGCCCGAATTGGGAATCTGTGTCAAAACGTTGTTAGGAATTATGTGATCCTTACTAGCTGGAAGTAAGGGAGATGGGGCATGAAGTTATTTCTTGGAGTTGGAGACATACCAAGTTTAGCTCAGTTCTGGGCATCTTTGAAATACCTATACAAACTTGTTCCTACATAGTAACTTGCATCTTTGAATGAGAATGTGCTTGCTTACAGCAACGTGCTATATGTTCTGAATGCCCGAATTGGCAATCTGTGTCAAAACTTTGTTAGGAATGATGTGATCCTTACTAGCTGGAAGTAAGGGAGATGGAGCATGAAGTTATTTCTAGGAGTTGGACACATACCAAGTTTAGCTCAGTTCTGTGCATCTTTGAAATACCTATACAAACTTGTTCCTACATAGTAACTTGCAACTTTGAATGAAAATGTGCTTGCTTACAGCAACGTGCTATATGTTCTGAATGCCCGAATTGGGAATCTGTGTCAAAACTTTGTTAGGAATTATGTGATCCTTACTAGCTGGAAGTAAGGGAGATGGGGCATGAAGTTATTTCTAGGAGTTGGACACATACCAAGTTTAGCTCAGTTCTGGGCATCTTTGAAATACCTATACAAACTTGTTCCTACATAGTAACTTGCATCTTTGAATGAGAATCTGCTTGCTTACAGCAACGTGCTATATGTTCTGAATGCCCGAATTGGGAATCTGTGTCAAAACTTTGTTAGGAATTATGTGATCCTTACTAGCTGGAAGGAAGGGAGATGGGGCATAAAGTTATTTCTAGGAGTTGGACACATACCAAGTTTAGCTCAGTTCTGGGCATCTTTGAAATACGTATACAAACTTGTTCCTACATAGTAACTTGCAACTTTGAGTGAAAATGTGCTTGCTTACAGCAACGTGCTATATGTTCTGAATGCCCGAATTGGGAATATGTGTCAAAACTTTGTTAGGAATTATGTGATCCTTACTAGATGGAAGTAAGGGAGTTGGGGAATGAAGGTATTTCTAGGAGTTGGACACATACCAAGTTTAGCACAGTTCTGGGCATCTTTGAAATACCTATACAAACTTGTTCCTACATAGTAACTTGCAACTTTGAATGAAAATGTGCTTGCTTACAGCAACGTGCTATATGTTCTGAATGCCCGAATTGGGAATCTGTGTCAAAACTTTGTTAGGAATTATGTGATCCTTACTAGCTGGAAGTAAGGGAGATGGGGCATGAAGTTATTTCTTGGAGTTGGACACATACCAAGTTTAGCTCAGTTCTGGGCATCTTTGAAATACCTATACAAACTTGTTCCTACATAGTAACTTGCATCTTTGAATGAGAATCTGCTTGCTTACAGCAACGTGCTATATGTTCTGAATGCCCGAATTGGCAATCTGTGTCAAAACTTTGTTAGGAATGATGTGATCCTTACTAGCTGGAAGTAAGGGAGATGGGGCATGAAGTTATTTCTAGGAGTTGGACACATACCAAGTTTAGCTCAGTTCTGGGCATCTTTGAAATACCTATACAAACTTGTTCCTACATAGTAACTTGCAACTTTGAATGAGAATGTGCTTGCTTACAGCAACGTGCTATATGATCTGAATGCACGAATTGGGAATCTGTGTCAAAACTTTGTCAGGAATTATGTGATCCTTACTAGCTGGAAGTAAGTGAGATGGGTCATGATGTTATTTCTAGGAGTTGGAGACATACAAAGTTTAGCTCAGTTCTGGGCATCTTTGAAATACCTATACAAACTTGTTCCTACATAGTAACTTGCAACTTTGAATGAGAATGTGCTTGCTTAGAGCAACGTGCTATATGTTCTGAATGCCCGAATTGGGAATCTGTGTCAAAACATCTTTTAGGAATAATGTGATCATTACTAGCTGGAAGTAAGGGAGATAGGGCATGAAGTTATGTCTAGGAGTTGGACACATACCCACTTTAGCTCAGTTCTGGGCATCTTTGAAATACCTATACAAACTTGTTCCTACATAGTAACTTGCTTCTTAGAATGAGAATGTGCTTGCTTACAGCAACGTTCTATATGTTCTGAATGCCCGAATTGGGAATCTGTGTCAAAATTTTGTCAGGAATTATGTGATCCTTACTAGCTGGAAGTAAGGGAGTTGAGGCATGAAGTTATTTCAAGAGGTTGGACACATACCAAGTTTAGCTCAGTTCTGGGCATCTTTGAAATACCTATACAAACTTGTTTCTACATAGTAACTTGCAACTTTGAATCAGAATGTGCTTGGTTACAGCAACGTGCTATATGTTCTGAATGCCCGAATTGGGAATCTGTGTCAAAACTTTGTTAGGAATTATGTGATCCTTACTACCTGGAAGTAAGGGAGATGGGGCATGAAGTTATTTCTAGGAGTTGGAGACATACAACGTTTAGCTCAGTTCTGGGCATCTTTGAAACCCCTATACAAACTTGTTCCTACATAGTAACTTGCAACTTTCAATGAGAATGTGCTTGCTTACAGCAACGTGCTATATGTTCTGAATGCACGAAATGGGAATCTGTGTCAAAACTTTGTTAGGAACTATGTGATCTTTACTAGCTGGAAGTAAGGGAGATGGGGCATGAAGTTATTTCTAGGAGTTGGACACATACCCACTTTATCTCAGTTCTGGGCATCTTTGAAATACCTATACAAACTTGTTCCTACATAGTAACTTGCAACTTTGAATGAGAATGTGCTTGCTTACAGCAACGTGCTATATGTTCTGAATGCCCGAATTGGGCATCTGAGTCAAAACTTTGTTAGGAATTATGTGATCCTTACTGGCTGGAAGTAAGGGAGATGGGGCATGAAGTTATTTCTAGGAGTTGCAAACATACAAACTTCAGCTCAGTTCTGGGCATCATTGAAAGTCCTATACAAACCTTTTCCTACACAGTAACTTCATTTTTGAATGAGAACGTGCTTGCTAACAGCAACGTGCTATATGTTCTGAATGCCCGAATTGGGAATCTGTGTCAAAACTTTGTTAGGAATTATGTGATCCTTACTAGCTGGAAGTAATGGAGATGGGGCATGAAGTTATTTCTAGGAGTTGGAGACATACAACGTTTAGCTCAGTTCTGGGCATCTTTGAAATACCTATACAAACTTGTTCCTACATAGTAACTTGCAACATTGAATGAGAATGTGCTTGCTTACAGCAACGTGCTATATGTTCTGAATACCCGAATTGGGAATCTGTGTCAAAACTTTGTTAGGAATTATGTGATCCTCACTAGCTGGAAGTAAGGGAGAAGGTGCATGAAGTTATTTCTAGGAGTTGGAGACATACAAACTTCAGCTCAGTTCTGGGCATCTTTGAAAGTCCTATACAAACTTGTTCCTACATAGTAACTTGCAACTTTGAATGAGAATGTGCTTGCTTACAGCAACGTGCTATATGTTCTGAATGCCCGAATTGGGAATCTGTGTCAAAACTTTGTTAGGAATTATGTGATCATTACTAGCTGGAAGTAAGGGAGATGGGGCACGAAGTTATTTCTAGGAGTTGGAGACATACAACGTTTAGCTCAGTTCTGGGCATCTTTGAAATACCTATACAAACTTGTTCCTACATAGTAACTTGCAACTTTGAATGAGAATGTGCTTGCTTACAGCAACGTGCTATATGTTCTGAATGCCCGAATTGGGAATCTGTGTCAAAACTTTGTTAGGAATTATGTGATCCTTACTAGCTGGAAGTAAGGGAGATGGGGCATGAAGTTATTTCTAGGAGTTGCAGACAAACAACGTTTAGCTCCGTTCTGGGCATCTTTGAAATACCTATACAAACTTGTTCCTACATAGTAACTTGCAACTTTGAATGAGAATGTGCTTGCTTACAGCAACGTGCTATATGTTCTGAATGCCCGAATTGGGAATCTGTGTCAAAACTTTGTTAGGAATTATGTGATCCTTACTAGATGGAAGTAAGGGAGATGGGGCATGAAGTTATTTCTAGGAGTTGCAGACATACACCGTTTAGCTCAGTTCTGGGCATCTTTGAAATACCTATACAAACTTGTTCCTACATAGTAACTTGCAACTTTGAATGAGAATGTGCTTGCTTACAGCAACGTGCTATATGTTCTGAATGCCCGAATTGGGAATCTGTGTCAAAACTTTGTTAGGAATTATGTGATCCTTACTAACTGGAAGTAAGGGAGATGGGGCATGAAGTTATTTCTAGGAGTTGGAGACATACAACGTTTAGCTCAGTTCTGGGCATCTTTGAAATACCTATACAAACTTGTTCCTACATAGTAACTTGCAACTTTGAATGAGAATGTGCTTGCTTACAGCAACGTGCTATATGTTCTGAATGCCCGAATTGGGAATCTGTGTCAAAACTTTGTTAGGAATTATGTGATCCTTACAGCTGGAAGTAAGGGAGATGGGGCATGAAGTTATTTCTAGGAGTTGGAGACATACAACGTTTAGCTCAGTTCTGGGCATCTTTGAAATACCTATACAAACTTGTTCCTACATAGTAACTTGCAACTTTGAATGAGAATGTGCTTGCTTACAGCAACGTGCTATATGTTCTGAATGCCCGAATTGGGAATCTCTGTCAAAACTTTGTTAGAAATTATGTGATCCTTACTAGCTGGAAGTAAGGGAGATGGGGCATGAAGTTATTTCTAGGAGTTGGAGACATACCAAGTTTAGCTCAGTTCTGGGCATCTTTGAAATACCTATACAAACTTGTTCCTACATAGTAACTTGCAACTTTGAATGAGAATGTGCTTGCTTACAGCAACGTGCTATATGTTCTGAATGCCCGAATTGGGAATCTGTGTCAAAACTTTGTTAGGAATTATGTGATCCTTACTAGCTGGAAGTAAGGGAGATGGGGCATGAAGTTATTTCTAGGAGTTGGAGACATACAACGTTTAGCTCAGTTCTGGGCATCTTTGAAATACCTATACAAACTTGTTCCTACATAGTAACTTGCAACTTTGAATGAGAATGTGCTTGCTTACAGCAACGTGCTATATGTTCTGAATGCCCGAATTGGGAATCTGTGTCAAAACTTTGTTAGGAATTATGTGATCCTTACTAGCTGGAAGTAAGGGAGATGGGGCATGAAGTTATTTCTAGGAGTTGGAGACATACCAAGTTTAGCTCAGTTCTGGGCATCTTTGAAATACCTATACAAACTTGTTCCTACATAGTAACTTGCAACTTTGAATGAGAATGTGTTGGCTTACAGCAACGTGCTATATGTTCTGAATGCCCGAATTGGGAATCTGTGTCAAAATTTGTTAGGAATTATGTGATCCTTACCAGCTGGAAGTAAGTGAGTTGTGGCATGCAGTTATTTCTAGAGGTTGGACACATGCCAAGTTTATCTCAGTTCTGGGCATCTTTGAAATACCTATACAAACTTGTTCCTACATAGTAACTTGCAACTTTGAATGAGAATGTGCTTGCTTACAGCAACGTGCTATATGATCTGAATGCCCGAATTGGGAATCTGTGTCAAAACTTTGTCAGGAATTATGTGATCCTTACTAGCTGGAAGTAAGGGAGATGGGTCATGAAGTTATTTCTAGGAGTTGGAGACATACAACGTTTAGCTCAGTTCTGGGCATCTTTGAAATACCTATACAAACTTGTTCCTACATAGTAACTTGCAACATTGAATGAGGATGTGCTTGCTTACATCAACGTGCTATATGTTCTGAATGCCCGAATTGGGAATCTGTGTCAAAACTTTGTTAGGAATAATGTGATCATTACAAGCTGGAAGTAAGGGAGATAGGGCATGAAGTTATTTCTAGGAGTTGGACACATACCCACTTTAGCTCAGTTCTGGGCATCTTTGAAATACCTATACAAACTTGTTCCTACATAGTAACTTGCTTCTTAGAATGAGAATGTGCTTGCTTACAGCAACGTGCTATATGTTCTGAATGCCCGAATTGGGAATCTGTGTCAAAACTTTGTTAGGAATTATGTGATCCTTACTAGCTAGAAGTAAGGGAGATGGGGCATGAAGTTATTTCTAGGAGTTGGAGACATACAACGTTTAGCTCAGTTCTGGGCATCTTTGAAATACCTATACAAACTTGTTCCTACATAGTAACTTGCAACTTTGAATGAGAATGTGCTTGCTTGCAGCAACGTGCTATATGTTCTGAATGCCCGAATTGGGAATCTGTGTCAAAACTTTGTTAGGAATTATGTGATCCTTACTAGCTGGAAGTAAGGGAGATGGGGCATGAAGTTGTTTCTAGGAGTTGGACACATACCAAGTTTAGCTCAGTTCTGGGCATCTTTGAAATACCTATACAAACTTGTTCCTACATAGTAACTTGCAACTTTGTATGAGAATGTGCTTGCTTACAGCAACGTGCTATATGTTCTGAATGCCCGAATTGGGAATCTGTGTCAAAACTTTGGTAGGAATTATGTGATTCTAACCAGCTGGAATTAAGGGAGTTGGGGCATGAAGTTATTTCTAGAGGTTAGACACATACCAAGTTTAGCTCAGTTCTGGGCATCTTTGAAATACCTATACAAACTTTTTCCTACATAGTAACTTGCAACTTTGAATGAGAATGTGCTTGCTTACAGCCACGTGCTATATGTTCTGAATGCACGAATTGGGAATCTGTGTCAAAACTTTGTTAGGAATTATGTTATCCTTACTAGCTGGAAGTAAGGGAGATGGGGCATGAAGTTATTTCTAGGAGTTGGAGACATACAACGTTTAGCTCAGTTCTGGGCATCTTTGAAATACCTATACAAACTTGTTCCTACATAGTAACTTGCAACTTTGAATGAGAATGTGCTTGCTTACACAACGTGCTATATGTTCTGAATGCCCGAAATGGGAATCTGTGTCAAAATTTGTTAGGAATTATGTGATCATTACTAACTGGAAGTAAGGGAGATGGGGCATGAAGTTATTTCTAGGAGTTGGACACATACCCACTTTAGCTCAGTTCTGGGCATCTTTGAAATACCTATACAAACTTGTTCCTACATAGTAACTTGCTTCTTAAAATGAGAATGTGCTTGCTTGCAGCAACGTGCTATATGTTCTGAATGCCCGAATTGGGAATCTGTGTCAAAACTTTGTTAGGAATTATGTGATCCTCACTTGCTGGAAGTAAGGAAGATTGGGCATGAAGTTATTTCTAGGAATTGGAGACATACAAACTTCAGCTCAGTTCTGGGCATCTTTGAAAGTCCTATACAAACTTGTTCCTACATACTAACTTGCATCTTTGAATGAGAATGTGCTTGCTTACAGCAACGTGCTATATCTTCTGAATGCCCGAATTGGGAATCTGTGTCAAAACTTTGTTAGGAATTATGTGATCCTTACTAGCTGGAAGTAAGGGAGATGGGGCATGAAGTTATTTCTAGGAGTTGGAGACATACAACGTTTAGCTCAGTTCTGGGCATCTTTGAAATACATATACAAACTTGTTCCTACATAGTAACTTGCAACTTTCAATGAGAATGTGCTTGCTTCCAGCAACGTGCTATATGTTCTGAATGCCCGAATTGGGAATCTGTGTCAAAACTTTGTTAAGAATTATGTGATCCTTACTAGATGGAAGTAAGGGAGATGGGGCATGAAAATATTTCTAGGAGTTGAAGACATACAACGTTTAGCTCAGTTCTGGGCATCTTTGAAATACCTATACAAACTTGTTCCTACATAGTAACTTGCAACTTTGAATGAGAATGTGCTTGCTTACATCAACGTGCTATATGTTCTGAATGCCCGAATTGGGAATCTGTGTCAAAACTTTGTTAGGAATTATGTGATCCTCACTAGCTGGATGTAAGGGAGATGGGGCATGAAGTTATTTCTAGGAGTTGGAGACATACAACGTTTAGCTCAGTTCTGGGCTACTTTGAAATACCTATACAAACTTGTTCCTACACAGTAACTTGCAACTTTGAATGAGAATGTGCTTGCTTACAGCAACGTGCTATATGTTCTGAATGCCCGAATTGGGAATCTGTGTCAAAACTTTGTTAGGAATTATGTGATCCTTACTAGCTGGAAGTAAGGGAGATGGGGCATGAAGATATTTCTAGAAGTTGGAGACATACCAAGTTTAGCTCAGTTCTGGGCATCTTTGAAATACCTATACAAACTTGTTCCTACATAGTAACTTGCAACTTTGAATGAGAATGTGCTTGCTTACATCAACGTGCTATATGTTCTGAATGCCCGAATTGGGAATCTGTGTCAAAACTTTGTTAGGAATTATGTGATCCTCACTAGCTGGATGTAAGGGAGATGGGGCATGAAGTTATTTCTAGGAGTTGGAGACATACAACGTTTAGCTCAGTTCTGGGCTACTTTGAAATACCTATACAAACTTGTTCCTACACAGTAACTTGCAACTTTGAATGAGAATGTGCTTGCTTACAGCAACGTGCTATATGTTCTGAATGCCCGAATTGGGAATCTGTGTCAAAACTTTGTTAGGAATTATGTGATCCTTACTAGTTGGACGTAAGGGAGTTGGGGCATGAAGTTATTTCTAGAGGTTAGACACATATCAAGTTTAGCTCAGTTCTGGGCATCTTTGAAATACCTATACAAACTTGTTCCTACATAGTAACTTGCAACTTTGAATGAGAATGTGCTTGCTTACAGCAACGTGCTATATGTTCTGAATGCCCGAATTGGGAATCTGTGTCAAAACTTTGTTAGGAATTATGTGATCCTTACTAGCTGGAAGTAAGGGAGATGGGGCATGAAGTTATTTCTAGAAGTTGGAGACATACCAAGTTTAGCTCAGTTCTGGGCATCTTTGAAATACCTATACAAACTTGTTCCTACATAGTAACTTGCAACTTTGAATGAGAATGTGCTTGCTTACAGCAACGTGCTATATGTTCTGAATGCCCGAATTGGGAATCTGTGTCAAAACTTTGTTAGGAATTATGTGATCCTTACTAGATGGAAGAAAGAGAGATGGGGCATGATGTTATTATTAGGAGTTGCAGACATACAACGTTTAGCTCAGTTCTGGGCATCTTTGAAATACCTATACAAACTTGTTCCTACATAGTAACTTGCTTCTTAGAATGAGAATGTGCTTGCTTACAGCAACGTGCTATATGTTCTGAATGCCCGAATTGGGAATCTGTGTCAAAACTTTGTTAGGAATTATGTGATCCTCACTAGCTGGAAGTAAGGGAGATGGGGCATGAAGTTATTTCTAGGAGTTGGAGACATACAAATTTCAGCTCAGTTCTGGGCATCTTTGAAATACCTATACAAACTTGTTCCTACATAGTAACTTGCTTCTTAAAATGAGAATGTGCTTGCTTACAGCAACGTACTATATGTTCTGAATGCCCGAATTGGGAATCTGTGTCAAAACTTTGTTAGGAATTATGTGATCCTTACTAGCTGGAAGTAAGGGAGATGGGGCATGAAGTTATTTCTAGGAGTTGGAGACATACAACGTTTAGCTCAGTTCTGGGCATCTTTGAAATACCTATACAAACTTGTTCCTACATAGTCACTTGCAACTTTGAATGAGAATGTGCTTGCTTACAGCAACGTGCTATAAGTTCTGAATGCCCGAATTGGGAATCTGTGTCAAAACTTTCTAAGAAATTATGTGATCCTTACTAGCTGAAAGTAAGGGAGATGGGGCATGAAGTTATTTCTAGGAGTTGAAGACATACAACGTTTAGCTCAGTTCTGGGCATCTTTGAAATACCTATACAAACTTGTTCCTACATAGTAACTTGCAACTGTGAATGAGAATGAGCTTGCTTACAGCAACGTGCTATATGTTCTGAATACCCGAATTGGGAATCTGTGTCAAAACTTTGTTAGGAATTATGTGATCCTTACTAGCTGGAAGTCAGGGAGTTTGGGCATGAAGATATTTCTAGGAGTTGGACACATACCAAGTTTAGCTCAGTTCTGGGCATCTTTGAAATACCTAAACAAACATTTTCCTACATTGTAACTTGCAACTTTGAATCAGAATGTGCTTGCTTACAGCAACGTGCTATATGTTCTGAATGCCCGAATTGGGAATCTGTGTCAAAACTTTGTTAGGAATTATGTGATCCTTACTAGATGGAAGTAAGGGAGATGGGGCATGAAGTTATTTCTAGGAGTTGCAGACATACAACGTTTAGCTCAGTTCTGGGCATCTTTGAAACACCTATACAAACTTGTTCCTACATAGTAACTTGCAACTATGAATGAGAATGAGCTTGCTTACAGCAACGTGCTATATGTTCTGAATGCCCGAATTGGGAATCTGTGTCAAATCTTTGTTAGGAATTATGTGATCCTTACTAGCTGGAAGTAAGGGAGATGGGGCATGAAGTTATTTCTTGGAGTTGGAGACATACCAAGTTTAGCTCAGTTCTGGGCATCTTTGAAAGTCCTATACAAAGTTGTTCCTACATAGTAACTTGCATCTTTGAATGAGAATGTGCTTGCTTACAGCAACGTGCTATATGTTCTCAATGCCCGAATTGGGAATCTGTGTCAAAACTTTGTTAGGAATTATGTGATCCTTACTAGCTGGAAGTAAGGGAGATGGGGCATGAAGTTATTTCTAGGAGTTGGAGACATACCAAGTTTAGCTCAGTTCTGGGCATCTTTGAAAGTCCCATACAAACTTGTTCCTACATAGTAACTTGCATCTTTGAATGAGAATGTGCTTGCTTACAGCAACGTGCTATATGTTCTGAATGCCCGAATTGGGAATCTGTGTCAAAACTTTGTTAGGAATTATGTGATCCCTACTAGATGGAAGTAAGTGAGATGGGGCATGAAGTTATTTCTAGGAGTTGGAGACATACAACGTTTAGCTCAGTCCTGGGAATCTTTGAAATACCTATACAAACTTGTTCCTACATAGTAACTTGCAACTTTGAATCAGAATGTGCTTGCTTACAGCAACGTGCTATATGTTCTGAATGCCCGAATTGGGAATCTGTGTCAAAACTTTGTTAGAAATTATGTGATCCTTACTAGATGGAAGTAAGGGAGATGGGGCATGAAGTTATTTCTTGGAGTTGGAGACATACAACGTTTAGCTCAGTTCTGGGCATCTTAGAAATACCTATACAAACTTGTTCCTACATAGTAACTTGCAACTTTGAATGAGAATGTGCTTGCTTACAGCAAGGTGCTATATGTTCTGAATGCCCGAATTGGGAATCTGTGTCAAAACTTTGTTAGGAATTATGTGATCCTTACTAGCTGGAAGTAAGGGAGATGGGGCATGAAGTTATTTCTAGGAGTTGGAGACATACAACGTTTAGCTCAGTTCTGGGCATCTTTGAAATACCTATACAAACTTGTTCCTACATAGTAACCTGCAACTTTGAATCAGAATGTGCTTGCTTACAGCAACGTGCTATATGTTCTGAATGCCCGAATTGGGAATCTGTGTCAAAACTTTGTTAGGAATTATGTGATCCTTACTAGCTGGAAGTAAGGGAGATGGGGCATGAAGTTATTTCTAGAAGTTGGAGACATACCAAGTTTAGCTCAGTTCTGGGCATCTTTGAAATACCTATACAAACTTGTTCCTACATAGTAACTTGCAACTTTGAATGAGAATGTGCTTGCTTACAGCAACGTGCTATATGTTCTGAATGCCCGAATTGGGAATCTGTGTCAAAACTTTGTTTGGAATTGTATGATCCTTACTGGCTGGAAGTAAGGGAGTTGGGGCATGAAGTTATTTCTAGGAGTTGGACACATACCCACTTTAGCTCAGTTCTGGGCATCTTTGAAATACCTATAGAAACTTGTTCCTTCATAGTAACTTGCTTCTTGGAATGAGATAATGCTGCTTAAAGCAACGTGCTATATGTTCTGAATGCCCGAATTGGGAATCTGTGTCAAAACTTTGCTGGGAATTATGTGATCCTTACTAGCTGGAAGTAAGGGAGATGGGGCATGAAGTTATTTCTAGGAGTTGGAGACATACAACGTTTAGCTCAGTTCTGGGCATCTTTGAAATACCTATACAAACTTGTTCCTACATAGTAACTTGCAACTTTGAATGAGAATGTGCTTGCTTACACAACGTGCTATATGTTCTGAATGCCCGAATTGAGAATCTGTGTCAAAACTTTGTTAGGAATTATGTGATCCTTACTAGCTGGAAGTAAGGGAGATGGGGCATGAAGATTTTTCTAGGAGTTGGAGACATACCCACTTTAGCTCAGTTCTGGGGATCTTTGAAAGTCCTATACAAACTTGTTCCTAGATAGTAATTTGCAAATTGGAATGTGAAAGTGCTTGCTTACAGCAACGTGCTATATGTTCTGAATGCCTGAATTGGGAATCTGTGTCAAAACTTTGTTAGGAATTATGTGATCCTTACTAGCTGGAAGTAATGGTGATGGGGCATGAAGTTATTTCTAGGAGTTGGAGACATACCCACTTTAGCTCAGTTCTGGGAAAATTTGAAAGACCTATACAAACTTGTTCCTACGTAGAAAATTTCCACTTGGAATGAGAAAGTGCTTGCTTACAGCAACGTGCTATATGATCTGAATGTCCGAATTGGGAGTCTGTGTCAAAACTTTTTAGGAATTATGTGATCCTTACTAGCTGGAAGTAAGGGAGATGGAGCATGAAGTTATTTCTAGGAGTTGGAGACATACCAAGTTTAGCTCAGTTCTGGGCATCTTTGAAATACCTATACAAACTTCTTCCTACATAGTAACTTGCATCTTTGAATGAGAATGTACTTGCTTAAAGCAACGTGCTATATGTTCTGAATGCCCAAATTGGGAATCTGTGTCAAAACTTTGTTAGGAATTATGTGGTTCTTACTAGCTGGAAGTAAGGGAGATGGGGCTTGAAGTTATTTCTAGGAGTTGGAGACATACAACGTTTAGCTCAGTTCTGGCATCTTTGAAATACCTATACAAACTAGTTCCTACATAGTAACTTGCATCTTTGAATGAGAATGTACTTGCTTAAAGCAACGTGCTATATGTTCTGAATGCCCGAATTGGGAATCTGTGTCAAAACTTTGTTAGGAATTATGTGATACTTACCAGCTGGAAGTAAGGGAGATGGGCATGAAGTTATTTCTAGTATTTGGAGACATACCAAGGTTAGCTCAGTTCTGGGCATCTTTGAAATACCTATACAAACTTGTCACTACATAATAACTTCCAACTTTGAATGACAATGTGCTTGCTTACAGCAACGTGATATATGTTATGAATGCTCGAATTGGGAATCTGTGTCAAAACTTTGTTAGGAATTATGTGATGCTTACCAGCTGTAAGTAAGGGAGAAGGGGCATGATGTTATTTCTAGGAGTTGGAGACATACCCACTTTAGCTCAGTTCTGGGCATCGTTGAAATACCTATACAAACTTGTTCCTACATAGTAACTTGCAACTTTGAATGAGAATGTGCCTGCTTACAGCAACGTGCTATCTGTTCTGAATGCCCGAATTGGAAATCTGTGTCAAAACTTTGTTAGGAATTATGTGATCCTTACTAGCTGGAAGTAAGGGAGATGGGGCATGAAGTTATTTCTAGGAGTTGGAGACATACCAAGTTTAGCTCAGTTCTGGGCATCTTTGAAATGCCTATACAAACTTGTTCCTACATAGTAACTTGCAACTTTGATTGAGAATGTGTTTGCTTACAGCAACGTGCTATATGTTCTGAATGCCCGAATTGGAAATCTGTGTCAAAACTTCTTAGGAATTATGTGATCCTTACCAGATGGAAGTAAGGGAGATGGAGCATGAAGTTATTTCTAGGAGTTGGAGACATACCCACTTTAGCTCATTTCTGGGCATCTTTGAAATACCTATAGAAACTTGTTCCTGCATTGTAACTTGCTTCTTGGACTGAGAAAGTGCTTGCTTAAAGCAACGTGCTATATGTTCTGAATGCCTGAATTGGGAATCTGTGTCAAAGTTTTGTTAGGAATTATGTGATCCATACTAGATGGAAGTAAGGGAGATGGGGCATGAAGTTATTTCTAGGAGTCGGAGACATACCAAGTTTAGCTCAGTTCTGGGCATCTTTGAAATACCTATACAAACTTGTTCCTACATAGTAACTTACAACTTTGAATGAGACTGTGCTTGCTTACACAACGTGCTATATGTTCTGAATGCCCGAATTGGGAATCTGTGTCAAAACTTTGTTAGGAATTATGTGATCCTTACTAGATGGAAGTAAGGGAGATGGGGCATGAAGTTATTTCTAGGAGTTGGAGACATACAACGTTTAGCTCAGTTCTGGGCATCTTTGAAATACCTATAGAAACTTGTTCCTACATAGTAACTTGCTACTTGGAATGAGAAAGTGCTTCCTTAAAGCAACGTGCTATATGTTCTGAATGCCCGAATTGGGAATGTGTCAAATCGTTGTTAGGGATAATGTGATCCTAACTAGTTGGAAGTAAGGGAAATCGGACATGAAGTTATTTCTAGGAGTTGGAGACATACCCACTTTAGCTCAGTTCTTTGCATCTTTGAAATACCTATATAAACTTGTTCCTATATAGTAACTTGCTACTTCGGATGAGAAAGTGCTTGCTTAAAGGAACGTGCTATATGTTCTGAATGCCCGAATTGGGGATCTGTGTCAAACTTTGTTAGGAATTATGTGATCCTTACTAGCTGGAAGTAATGGAGATGAGGCATGAAGTTATTTCTAGGAGTTGGAGACATACCCACTTTAGCTCAGTTCTGGGCATCTTTGAAATACCTATAGAAACTTATTCCTACATTGTAACTTGCTACTTGGAATGAGAAAGTGCTTGCTTAAAGCAACGTGCTATATGTTCTGAATGCCCGAATTGGGAATCTGTGTCAAAACTTTGTTAGGAATTATGTGATCCTTACTAGCTGGAAGTAAGGGAGATGGGGCATGAAGTTATTTCTAGGAGTTGGAGACATACCAAGTTTAGCTCAGTTCTGGACATCTTTGAAATACCTATACAAACTTGTTCCTACATAGTAACTTGCAACTTTAAATGAGAATGTGCTTGCTTACAGCAAGGTGCTATATGTTCTGAATGCCCGAATTGGGAATCTGTGTCAAATCTTTGTTAGGAATTATGTGATCCTTACTAGCTGGAAGTAAGGGAGATGGGGCATGAAGTTATTTCTACGAGTTGGAAACATACCAAGTTTAGCTCAGTACTGGGCATCTTTGAAATACCTATATAAACTTGTTCCTACATAGTAACTTGCTACTTGGAATGAGAAAGTGCTTGCTTAAAGCAACGTGCTATATGTTCTGAATGCCTGAATTGGGAATCTGTGTCAAAGGTTTGTTAGGAATTATGTGATCCTTACTAGACGGAAGTAAGGGAGATGGGGCATGAAGTTATTTCTAGGAGTCGGAGACATACCAAGTTTAGCTCAGTTCTGGGCATCTTTGAAATACCTATACAAACTTGTTCCTACATAGTAACTTGCAACTTTGAATGAGAATGTGCTTGCTGACAGCAACGTGCTATATGTTCTGAATGCCCGAATTGGGAATCTGTGTCAAATCTTTGTTAGGAATTATGTGATCCTTACTAGCTGGAAGTAAGGGAGATGGGGCATGAAGTTATTTCTAGGAGTTGGAGACATACAACGTTTAGCTCAGTTCTGGGCATCTTTGAAATACCTATAGAAACTTGTTCCTACATAGTAACTTGCTACTTGGAATGAGAAAGTGCTTCCTTAAAGCAACGTGCTATATGTTCTGAATGCCCGAATTGGGAATGTGTCAAATCTTTGTTAGGGATTATGTGATCCTAACTAGATGGAAGTAAGGGAAATGGGACATGAAGTTATTTCTAGGAGTTGGAGACATACCCACTTTAGCTCAGTTCTTTGCATCTTTGAAATACCTATATAAACTTGTTCCTATATAGTAACTTGCTACTTCGGATGAGAAAGTGCTTGCTTAAAGGAACGTGCTATATGTTCTGAATGCCCGAATTGGGGATCTGTGTCAAAACTTTGTTAGGAATTATGTGATCCTTACTAGCTGGAAGTAATGGAGATTAGGCATGAAGTTATTTCTAGGAGTTGGAGACATACCCACTTTAGCTCAGTTCTGGGTATCTTTGAAATACCTATAGAAACTTATTCCTACATTGTAACTTGCTACTTGGAATGAGAAAGTGCTTGCTTAAAGCAACGTGCTATATGTTCTGAATGCCCGAATTGGGAATCTGTGTCAAAACTTTGTTAGGAATTATGTGATCCTTACTAGCTGGAAGTAAGGGAGATGGGGCATGAAGTTATTTCTAGGAGTTGGAGACATACCAAGTTTAGCTCAGTTCTGGACATCTTTGAAATACCTATACAAACTTGTTCCTACATAGTAACTTGCAACTTTAAATGAGAATGTGCTTGCTTACAGCAAGGTGCTATATGTTCTGAATGCCCGAATTGGGAATCTGTGTCAAAACTATGTTAGGAATTATGTGATCCTTACTAGCTGGAAGTAAGGGAGATGGGGCATGAAGTTATTTCTACGAGTTGGAAACATACCAAGTTTAGCTCAGTTCTGGGCATCTTTGAAATACCTATATAAACTTGTTCCTACATAGTAACTTGCTACTTGGAATGAGAAAGTGCTTGCTTAAAGCAACGTGCTATATGTTCTGAATGCCCGAATTGGGAATCTGTGTCAAAACTTTGTTAGGAATTATGTGATCCTTACTAGCTGGAAGTAAGGGAGATGGGGCATGAAGTTACTTCTAGGTGTTGGAGACATACCAAGATTAGCTCAGTTCTGGGCATCTTTGAAATGCCTATACAAACTTGTTCCTACATAGTAACTTGCAACTTTAACTGAGAATGTGTTTGCTTACAGCAACGTGCTATATGTTCTGAATGCCCGAATTGGGAATCTGTGTCAAAACTTGTTAGGAATTATGTGATCCTTCCCAGATGGAAGTAAGGGAGATGGAGCATGAAGTTATTTCTAGGAGTTGGAGACATACCCACTTTAGCTCATTTCTGGGCATCTTTGAAATACCTATACAAACTTGTTCCTGCATTGTAACTTGCTACTTGGACTCAGAAAGTGCTTGCTTAAAGCAACGTGCTATATGTTCTGAATGCCTGAATTGGGAATCTGTGTCAAAGGTTTGTTAGGAATTATGTGATCCTTACTAGACGGAAGTAAGGGAGATGGGGCATGAAGTAATTTCTAGGAGTCGGAGACATACCAAGTTTAGCTCAGTTCTGGGCATCTTTGAAATACCTATACAAACTTGTTCCTACATAGTAACTTGCAACTTTGAATGAGAATGTGCTTGCTTACACAACGTGCTATATGTTCTGAATGCCCGAATTGGGAATCTGTGTCAAAACTTTGTTAGGAATTATGTGATTCTTACTAGCTGGAAGTAAGGGAAATGGGGCATGAAGTTATTTCTAGGAGTTGGAGACATACCAAATTTAGCTCAGTTCTGGGCATCTTTGAAATACCTATATATACTTGTTCCTACATAGTAACTTGCTACTTGGAATGAGAAAGTGCTTCCTTAAAGCAACGTGCTATATGTTCTGAATGCCCGAATTGGGAATGTGTCAAATCTTTGTTAGGGATTATGTGATCCTAACTAGATGGAAGTAAGGGAGATGGGGAATGAAGTTATTTCTAGGAGTTGGAGACATACCCACTTTAGCTCAGTTCTTTGCATCTTTGAAATACCTATATAAACTTGTTCCTATATAGTAACTTGCTACTTCGGATGAGAAAGTGGTTGCTTAAAGGAACGTGCTATATGTTCTGAATGCCCGAATTGGGGGATCTGTGTCAAAACTTTGTTAGGAATTATGTGATCCTTACTAGCTGAAAGTAATGGAGATGAGGCATGAAGTTATTTCTAGGAGTTGGAGACATACCCACTTTAGCTCAGTTCTGGGCATCTTTGAAATACCTATAGAAACTTATTCCTACATTGTAACTTGCTACTTGGAATGAGAAAGTGCTTGCTTAAAGCAACGTGCTATATGTTCTGAATGCCCGAATTGGGAATCTGTGTCAAAACTTTGTTAGGAATTATGTGATCCTTACTAGCTGGAAGTAAGGGAGATGGGGCATGAAGTTATTTCTAGGAGTTGGAGACATACCAAGTTTAGCTCAGTTCTGGACATCTTTGAAATACCTATACAAACTTGTTCCTACATAGTAACTGGCAACTTTGAATGAGAATGTGCTTGCTTACAGCAACGTGCTATATGTTCTGAATGTCCGAATTGGGAATCTGTGTCAAAACTTTGTTAGGAATTAGGTGATCCTTACGGCTGGAAGTAAGTGAAATGGAGCATGAAGTTTTTTCTCGGAGTTGGAGACATACCCACTTTAGCTCAGTTCTGGGGATCTTTGAAGGTCCTATACAAACTTGTTCCTATATAGTAACTTACAACATTGAATGTGAAAGGGCTAGCTTACAGCAACGTGCTATATGTTCTGAATGCCTGAATTGGGAATCTGTGTCTAAACTTTGTTAGGAATTATGTGATCCTTACTAGCTGGAAGTAAGGGAGATGGGGCATGAAGTTTTTCTAGGAGTTGGAGACATACCCACTTTAGCTCAGTTCTGGGGATGTTTGAAATTCCTATACAAACTTGTTCCTTGATTGTAACTTGCTAGTTGAAATGCGAAAGTGCTTGCTTAAAACAACTTGCTATATGTTCTGAATGCCCGCATTGGGAATCTGTGTCAAAACTTTGTTAGGAATTATGTGATCCTTAGTAGCAGGAAGAAAGGGAGATGGGGCATGAAGTTAATGCTAGGATTTGGAGACATATCCACTTTAGCTCAATTCTGCGGATCTTTGAAAGTCCTATACAAACTTGTTCCTACATAGTAACTTGCAACTTTGAATGAGACAGTGCTTGCTTACAGCAACGTGCTGTATGTTCCGAATGCCCGAATTGGGAATCTGTGTCAAAACTTGTTAGGAATTATGTGATCCTTACCAGATGGAAGTAAGGGAGATGGAGCATGATGTTATTTATAGGAGTTGGAGACATACCCACTTTAGCTCAGTTCTGGGCATCTTTGAAATACCTATAGAAACTTGTTCCTGCATTGTAACTTGCTACTTGGACTGAGAAAGTGCTTGCTTAAAGCAACGTGCTATATGTTCTGAATGCCCGAATTGGGAATCTGTGTCAAAGGTTTGTTAGGAATTATGTGATCCTTACTAGATGGAAGTAAGGGAGATGGGGCATGAAGTTATTTCTAGAAGTCGGAGACATACCAAGTTTAGCTCAGTTCTGGGCATCTTAGAAATACCTATACAAACTTGTTCCAACCTAGTAACTTGCAACTTTGAATGAGAATGTGCTTGCTTACACAACGTGCTATATGTTCTGAATGCCCGAATTGAGAATCTGTGTCAAAACTTTGTTAGGAATTAGGTGATCCTTACTAGCTGGAAGTAAGGGAGATGGGGCATGAAGATTTTTCTAGGAGTTGGAGACATACCCACTTTAGCTCAGTTCTGGGGATCTTTGAAAGTCCTATACAAACTTGTTCCTAGATAGTAACTTGCAACTTTGAATGTGAAAGGGCTTGCTTACAGCAACGTGTTATATGTTCTGAATGCCTGAATTTGGAATATGTGTCAAAACTTTGTTAGAAATTATGTGATCCTTACTAGCTGGAAGTAAGGGAGATGGGGCATGAAGTTATTTCTGGGATTTGGAGACATACCCACTTTAGCTCAGTTCTCGGCATCTTTGAAATACCTATAGAAACTTGTTCGTACATAGTAACTTGCTACTTGGAATGAGAACGTGCTTGCTTAAAGCAACGTGCTATATGTTCTGAATGCCCGAATTGGGAATCTGTGTCAAAACTTTGTTAGGAATTATGTGATCCTTACCAGCTGGAAGTAAGGGAGATGGGGCATGAAGTTATGTCTAGGAGTTGGAGACATACCCACTTTAGCTGAGTTCTGGGCATCTTTGAAAGTCCTATACAAACTTGTTCCTACATAGTAACTTGCAACTTGGAATGAGAAAGTGCTTGCTTAAAGCAACGTGCTATATGTTCTGAATGCCCGAATTGAGAATCTGTGTCAAAACATTGATAGGAATTATGTGATCCTTAGTAGCTGGAAGTAAGGGAGATGGATCATGAAGACATTTCTAGGAGTTCGAGACATACCCAGTTTACCTCTGTTTTGGTGATCTTTGAAAGTCCTATACAAACTTGTTCCTACATAGTAACTGGCAACTTGGAATGAGAAAGTGCTTGCTTACAGCAACGTGCTATATGTTCTGAATGTCCGAATTCGGAATCTGTCAAAACTTTGTTAGGAGTTAGGTGATCCTTACTACCTGGAAGTAAGGGAGATGGCGCATTATGTTATTTCTAGTAGTTGGAGAAATACCCACTTTTGCTCAGTTCTGGGAATCTTTGAATGTCCTATACAAACTTGTTCCTATATAGTAACTTGCATCTTGGAATGAGAAAGTACTTGCTTAATGCAACGTGCTATATGTTCTGAATGCCCGAATTGGGAATCGGTGTCAAATCTTTGTTAGGAATTATGTGATCCTTACTAGCTGAAAGTAAGGGAGATGGGGCATGAAGTTATTTCTATGAGTTGGAGACATACCCACTTTAGCTGAGTTCTGGAAATCTTTGAAAGTCCTATACAGACTTGTTCCTAGATAGTAACTTGCAACTTGGAAGAAGAAAGTGATTGCTTAAAGCAACGTGCTATTGTTCTGCATTTCCGAATTGGGAATCTGTGTCAAAACTTTGTTAGGAATTATGTGACCCTAACTATCTGGAAGTAAGGGAGATGGGGCATGAATATATTTGTATGAGTTGGAGGCATACCCACTTTAGGTCAGTTCTGGGAATCTTTGAATGTCCTATACAAACTTGTTCCTAGATAGTAACTTGCAACTTGGAATGAGAAAGTGCTTGCTTCAAGCAACGTGCTATATGTTCTGAATGCCCGAATGGGGAATCTGTGTCAAAACTTTGTTTGGAATTATGTGATCCTTAGTAGACGGAAGTAAGGGAAGGGGGCATTAAGTTATTTCTAGGAGTTGGAGACATACCCTCTTTAGCTCAGTTCTGGGGATCATTGAATGTCCTATACAAACTAGTTCCTACATAGTAACTTGCAACTTGGAATGAGAAAGTGCTTGCTTAAAGCAACGTGCTATATGTTCTGAATGTGCGAATTGGGAATCTGTGTCAAAACTTTGTTTGGAATTATCTGATCCTTAGTAGATGGAAGTAAGGGAGATGGGGCATGAAGTTATTTCTAGGAGATAGAGACATACCCACTTTAGCTCAGTTCTGGCAATCATTGCACTTCCTGTACAAACTTGTTTCTACACAGCAGCTTGCAACTTGGAATGAGTAAGTGCTTGCTCAAATCAACATAGCATATGTTCTAAATGCCCGAATTGGGAGTCTGTGTCAAAACTTTCTTAGGAATTATGTGATCCTTAGTAGATGGAAGTAAGGGTATGGGCCATGAAGTTATTCCTAGGAGTTGGAGACACACCTACTTAAGCTCATTTCTGGGAATCATTGCAAGGCCTATACCAACTTGTTGTTAGATAGCAACTTGCAACTTGGAATCAGAAAGTGCTTCTTCAAAGGAAAGTGCTATTTCTTCTCAATGCACCAAACATGAATCTCTTCCAAATCTTCTTTAGGATTTATGTGATCCTTAGTAGCTGGAAGTAAGGGAGATGGAGCAAGAAGTTATTTCCTGGAGTTGGAGTCATAGCAAGATTTTCTCAGCTGTGGGCATCTTTGCATGTCCTATACAACTTGCTAGACAGCAACTTGCAACTTGGAATCAGAATGTGTTTCTTCAAAGGAACTGGCTATTTCTTCTCGATGCCCAAAAAGGGAATCTGTGCCCAATCTGGTCAGGAAATGTGTGATACTTACCAGATGGAAATAAGTGAGATGGGGCATGAAGTTATTTCCAGGAGATAGACACATACCCACTTTCGCTCAGTTCTGGCAATCATTGCAAGTCCTATATAAACTTGTTTCTACACAGCAGCTTGCAACTTGCAATGAGAAAGTGCTTGCTCAAAGCAACGTTCTATGTGTTCTGAATGCCAGAATTGGGAATCTGTGTCAGAACTTTTTTAGGAATTATGTGAACCTTTCTAGATGGAAGTAAGGGAGATAGGGCATGAAGTTATTTCTAGAAGTTGGAGACATACCCACTTAAGCTCAGTTCTGAGAATCTTTGCAAGTCCTATGCAAACTTGTTGCTAGACAGCAACTTGAAACTTGGAATCAGAAAGTGCTTCTTCAAAGGTACGTGCCATTTCTTCACAAAGCACCAAACATTAATCTGTGCCAAAACTTCTTTAGTAATTATGTGATCCTTACGAGATGGAAGTAAGGGAGACGGAGCATGAAGTTATTTCCAGGACTTGCAGTCATACCCAGTTTTTCTCAGCTGTGGGATTCTTTGCAAGTCTTATACAAACTTGTTACTAGACAACAACTTGCAACTTGGAATCTGAAAGTGTTTCTTCAAAGGAACTTGCGATTTCTTCTCAATGCCCAAAAAGGGAATCTTTGACAAACTTTTTTAGGAATTATGTCATCCCTACTAGATGGAAGTAAGGGAGATAGGGCATGAAGACATTTCTAGGAGTTGAAACATGCCCACTTTAGCTCATCTCTGGGAATTTTTGCAAGTCCTATACAAACTTGTGGCTAGACAACAATTGCAACTTTGAATCCGAAAGTGCTTCGTCAAAGGAACATGCTATATCTTCTCAAGGCACCAAACGTTAATCTCTAGCAAAACTTCTTTAGGAATTATGTCATCCTTACCAGCTGTACGTAAGGGAAATGGGGCATGCAGTTATTTCCGGACATAGAGACCTACTCACTGTAGCTAAGTTCTGGCAATCTTTGCCAGTGCTATACAAACTTTCTTCTACACAGCAGCTTACAACTTCGAATGAGAAAGTGGTTTCTCAAGGGAACGTGTTATTTCTTCTCAATGTCCTAATTGGGAATCTGTGTCAAACCTTTATTAAGAATTATATAAACCTTACTAGATGGAAGAAAGGGAGATGGGGCATGAAGTTATTTCTAGGAGTTGGATACAGACCCACGTTAGTCCAGCTCTGGGAATCTTTGCCAGTCCTATACAAGGTTGTTGCTAGAGATCAACTTGCTGCTTGGAATCAGAAACTGCTTCATCACTGGAACGTGCTTTTTCTTCTCAAGACACCAAGTATTAATCTCTCCCAAAACATCTTTAGGAATTATGTGATCCTTACACGATGGAAGTATTTGAGATGGACCATGATTTTATTTCCATGACTTGAAGTCATACCCAGTTTTTCTCAGCTGTGGGCATCTTTGCAAGTCCTACAGAACTTGTTGCTTGACAGCAACTTGCAACTTAGAATCAGAAAGTGTTTCTTCAAAGGAACGTGCTATTTCTTCTCAATGCCCAAAAAGGGAATCTGAGACAAAACTTATTTAGGAATTATGTGATCCTTATTAGCTGTAAGTAAAGGAAATGGGGCATGCAGTTATTTCTAGGAGATAGAGACATACTCACTTTAGCTCAGTTCTGGAAATCTTGGCCAGTCCTATGCAAACTTGTTTCTACGCAGCATCTTACAACTTGGAATGAGAAAGTGCTTCCTCAAGGGAATGTGCTATTTCTTCTCAATGCCCTAATTGGAAATCTGTGTCAAACTTTTTTTAGGAATTATGTGATCCTTATGAGATGGACGTAAGAGACATGGGGCATGAAGTTATTTCCCGGACTTGGATTCTTACCCAGTGCTTGCTCAAAGGAACTTGCAATTTCTTCTCAATGCCCATTTGGGAATCTGTGACAAATCTTTTTTAGGAAATATGTGATCCTTACTAGATGGAAGTAAGGGAGATGGGCCATGAATTTATTTCTAGGAGTTGAAGACATACCCACTTATGCTCATCTCTGGGAATCTTTGCAAGTCCTATACAAACTTGTTGCTAGGCAGCAACTTGCAACTTGGAATCAGAAAGTGCTTCTTCAAAGGAATGTGTTATTTCTTCTCAAGGTACCAAACTTTAATCTGTCCCAAATCTTCTTTAGGAATTATGTGATCCTTACTAGGTGGAAGTAAGTGAGATGCGGCTTGAAATTCTTTCCAGGAATGGGTGCTATATATGGCTTGGCTTACCTCAACTCTGGATTGCCAGTCCTATAGTAACCTGTTGCCATACCTGCCCTGAGAAGCCATGATCAAGACACTGTCTTCTGAAAGGCATTTGAGATTCTTTCTCAAGGACCAAAAATGGCATCTTTTTCTTAAACTGGTTTACGTGTCTGATCATTACAAGATGGAAGGGAGAGAGTTCAGGCACAAAGCAATTTTTAGGAATGGATGTCACACCCAGTTTCGCTCAGCTCAAGGTATTACTGCCAGTCCTATACAAACATTTTGCCAGACAGCGACTTGGAACTTGAAGAAAGAAAGTGCCAACTCAAAGAAATGTGTAATTATTTCTGAAGTCCCAAAATGGTAGTCTGTGCCAAACTTGTTTAAGTATTATGTGAGCCTTATTAACTTGCACTAAGGGAGATGCGGCATGAATTTATTTCCAGGAATGGGTGCTATACATGGTTTGGCTCAGCTCCACTCTGGATTGTCAGTCCTCTACAAACCTGTTGCCAGAGCTGCCCTGAGAAGCCGGTATCAGAACATTGTCTTCTGAAAGACATGTGAGAATCCTTCTCAAGGGCCGTAAATGGCTTCATGTTCTAAACTTCGTTTAGGTATGTGATCCTTATGAGATGGAAGGGAGAGTGATCAGGCACAAAATCATTTTCAGGAAAGGGTGTCATACCCAGTTTAACTCAGCTCTAGCTATGTTTTGCAGTCCTATACAAACTTGTTGCTAGACAGCGACTTGCAACTTGGAATCAGAATGTGCCTCCTCAAAGGAACGTGCAAATCCTTCTCAAGGCCCCAAAGAGCATTCTGAGCCAAATCTTGTTTAGGTACTATGTGATCCTTACTAGATTGAAGGAAGTGAGATGGGGCATCAAGTTATTTCCAGAAATGAGTGCTAGACATGTTTTGGCTTATGTCTACTCTAGATTTCCCGTCCTATACAAACCTGTTCCCAGACGTGACCTGACAAGCCTGATTCAGAACTCTGCCTTCTGAAAGTCATGTGAAAATCCTTCTCAAGGGCTGTAAATGCCATCATGTTCTAAACCTGGTTTCAGTGTATGATCTTTGCGAGATGGAAGGGAGAGGGATCTGGTACAAAGTTATTTTCTGGAGTGGGCATCATACCCAGTTTAGCTAAGCTCTAGGTATGATTGCCAGTCCTATGCAAACTTGTTGCTAGACAGCGACTTGGAACTTGGAATCAGATACTGCCTTCTCAAAGGAACGTGAGATTCTTTGTGAAGGCCCAAAACGTGAATCTGTACCAAAATTTGTTTAGGTATTATGAGATACTAGCTGGAAGGAAGGTAGATGGGGAATGAAGTTATTTCCAGGATTGTGTGCTAGACCTGGTTTGCCTCAGGTCCACTTTGGATTTCCAGTCCTATACAAACCTCTTCCCTGATCAGCACTGACAAGCCAGGATCAGAACACTGCCTTCTGAAAGGCATGTGAGAATCCTTCTCATGTGCCATATATGGCATCATGTTGTAAACCTGGTTTCACTGTGTGATCCTTACGAGATGTAACGGGGAGAGATCAGGCACAAAGTTATTTCCAGGAATGGGTGTCATACCAAGTTTAGATCACCACTGGTATGATTGCCCATCCTATACAAACTTGTTGCTAGACAGCGACTTGGAACTTGGAATGAGAATGTGCCTTCTCAAAGGAACGTGTGATTCCCTCTGAAGTCCCTAACTGGGAACCCGTTCCAAATGTTGTTCAGTTACTACTTGATCCTTACTAATTGGAAGGAAGAAGTGGCTGTGCAGTTGCCGTGCCCAGGTGAGGCTCACCCCGAGGCGGTCGTGAGGGTGGTGGGTGGAATTGGGATGGCGTGTGTGTTGGCACCAGCAGTGGCGACAGAGACTCAGAGATCAGGGATCTCTCTCTCTCTCTCTCTCTCTGTCTTTCTGTCTCTCTCTCTTTTTCTCTCTCAGGGACCTGAGGAGAGGAGGTTGGCATGCCCTGCCCACCTCACTTACCTCTCCCCTGGGCCCTTCTTTCTCAGGCCACTCCAGGAGCCCTGCGGGCTTGGATTCCACCCATCAGACCAAGGGTACATGCGCAGCCACCGGGACCTGTGGCGGGCCTCAAGAGTCCTCAGTTGAGGTCCCGCCGACTGCCAGGCTCTGACCGGGTGGGGCTCTCTTTCTTGCCTGCCAGATTCAGGTGAAGAAGGAATGCTGCCCTTCTTTACTTGGCTTCAGCTGTTGTCTCCCTCCATTCCCCCACTTCCACTCAACTGGCTGGCTGCTTCCCTTCTTTGGAAGCGGTGGTCTGCCCCTGGTGGCCAAAGGCAGACTGGGGTGGGAGGTCAAGGCTCTGTTTCAGCCAGCTGTTTTGTGCCAGGCCTCATTTCATCCTGGAAAGACAGAACCATAGCGTCACCCCAGGCCTGCACTTTTTGACTCCAACCAGGTGGAGGAAAGGCTCTGTGGAGTCCGAAGGGCTGAGACAGGCATATGGCAATGTAATGAGTGTGGCCCAAGCAGGCCTCAGGCCTAGGGACCCGAGCCCACACTGGGCACACCCTTCCAGCATCAGGTCCCAGCCTCTTCTCTGGAGTTGGGAAGGCCTGGCCTTCCTAGTGCCCAGGTTATGGCTCTGAGGAGAAATCCATGATGGAGGGCATGTGTAAGGTCCTCTGCCTGAGGGTGCAGGTGCAGTGCCCATGGCGACAGCAAGGCTGGCTCGGCTTGCCTGCTTTCTCCAAAGGAGGCTGGCCAACCAGCCAAAGCAGCCACCTGGTCCATGCCCCTTTTGAGTGGACAAGTTCTGGAGGAAAATGCTCTGGGGCCTGGCACCAAGATTCCTTGGATGTGTGCTGGGCCCCATCAGAGCAGGAAGCAGCCTGGCAACCAGTGTGCCAGACCTGAGATCTGGTCTCCCACACCTGCATCCCTGTCCAACCCAGACCTCTCGAGGGAGGACGATGGTCTTGGCAGTGGTGAGTGAGGTAGGACTGGCAGTAAGACTTTCCTGGGATGCTCCGGGAGAGGGGGCCAGGGGATGGCCTGCCCCTGGCCAGGACTGCGGGACTGACCCAGCTCAGGGCTGTCAGGGGCAGAGAGAGAATCACCCTCTGCCCCTTCCCTTTAGGTTCTTATGGCAGGCCAAATGCTTAACAAATCAGATTATCTGGAGAAAATAATACCAAGCTTAAGCACGTGTGTACATGGGGGAAACCAGGGAAACTGAGTCTCTAAACACAATGGCAGAGATTCTCCTCTTATATCCTATCTTCACCCAAAAACAAAGGAGGATTTTGGGGATGGGGTTTTGGGATTAGAGAGAGGCAGAAGATAATTATCATGGAGTGGGACATGTAAACAATTGTCTGAACCATTTCCCCTGCACTGGGTTCAGGTCCAGAAGGGACAGCATGGAGGTGACCAGGAACTGGCCTCTCTGTGATGGGGCTGGCCCAAGACAGCAGTGGTGGTGGGTGGAAGTGGGATGGCATCTGAGTTGGTACCAGCCATGGTGACAGCGACTCAGAGATGAGGGATCTCTCTGTCTCTCTGTCTGTCTGTCTCTCTGTCTCTCTCTCGGGCACCTAAGGAGAGGAGGTTGGCATGTCCTGCCCACCTCGCCTACCTCTCCCATGAGCCTTTCTTTCTCTGGCTGCTCCGGGAGCCCTGCAGGCTTGGGTTCAAACTGTCAGGCCAAGGGCGCAAATATGGCTGCCGGGGCCTAGGGCAGGCATCGGGGGTCCTCAGTCAAGGCGCCGCCTGCCCTCCAGGCTCTGACAGACTGGGGTGTTCTCTTGCGCCCACCAGGTACAGGTGAATAAGGTGCACCAACGTTCTTGACTTGGCTTCAGGTGTTGTCTCCTTCCCATCCTCCGCTTCCACTCAGCTCGCAGGGTGCTTCCCTTCTTTGGAAGCAGTGGTCTGGCTCTGGTGGCCAAAGGCAGACTGGGGTGCCAGGCCAAGGTTTTGCCTCAGCCAGCTGCTTCGTCCCGGGCCTCATTTCTTCCTGGAAAGACAGAACCACAGCCTCACCCCACGCCTGAACTTTTCAACTCCAACCAGGTGGAGGAAATGCTCTGTGGAGTCAGAAAGGCCGAGACAGGCATAGGACAAAGCAGTGAGTGTGGCCCCAGCAGGCTACAGGCCTAGGGAGCCGGGGCCACACTAGACAAGCCCTTCTGATGACAGGTCCCAGCCTCTTCTCTGGAGTCAGCAAGGCCTGGCCTTCTTAATGCCCAGGCCACGGCTCTGGGGAGAAATCCATGATGGAGGGCACACATGAATCCCTGTGCCTGAGGGCCCAGGTGCCATACCCAGGGCAGACTGCAAGGCTGTCTCGGCTCGTCTGCTTTGTCCAAAGGAGTCTGGCCAACAAGCTGAACCAGCCACGTGTGCCAGGCCCCTTTCAAGGGGACAAGTTCTGGAGCAAAGAGCCCTGGGGCCTGCCGCCAAGTTTTCTGGGGCTTGTTCTGGGCCCCGTCAGAGGAAGAAGCAGCCTGGCAACCGGTGTGCCAGACCTGAGATCTGGCGCCCTACCACACCCGAGTTCCATTCCTGCCCAGGCCTCCCAAGGGAGGAAGACGGACTTGGCAGTGGCGAATGTGGTGGGGCTGGTGCTGAGCATTTCCTGGGATGCCCCAGGAGAGGGCGCCTGGGGATGGGCTACCCCTGGCCAGGTCTCAGGGACCAAGCCAGCTCAGAGCTGTCGGGAGCAGAGAGAGAATCCCCCTCCGCAATTTCCCTTAAGGTTCTTATGACTGGCCAAATCATTAACAAGTCAGGTTAGCTGGAGAAAATAGTACCAAGCTTAAGAACTTGTGTACATGGGAGAATCCCAGGAAACTGAATCTCTCAGCACAGTAGCAGAGATTGTCCTGTTGAATCCTATTTTCCACTAAAGACAAAGGAGGATGTTGGGGGTTAGGTTTTGGGATTTGAGAGGGGAAGAAGACAATTCCCATGGAGAGTGACATGTAAATGTTTCTCTGAACCCTTTGCCCAGCACTGGGGTCAGGTCCAGAAGGGCCAGAATGGAGAGAATCAGGAACCGGCCTCTCTGTGGTGGGGTTGGAATGGGTGAGGGCGTGGGGGTGGTGGGGGAAGTGGTATGGTATATGAGATGTCACCAGCGGTGGCGGCAGAGACTAATGGTCTGGGATTTCTCTCTCTCTATCTCTCTCTCTCTGTGTTTCTCTCTCTCTGTGTCTCTCTCTCTCTGTCTGTCTCAGGGACCTGACAAGAGGAGGGGGGCATGCCCTGCGCACCTTGCCTACCTCTCCCATGGGCCTTTCTTTCTCTGGCCCCTCCTGGGGCCCTGTGTGCTTGGGTTCAACCTGTCAGGCCAAGGGTGCATGCGTGGCCACTGGGGCCTATGGTGGGCCTTGGGGGTCCTTAGTGAAGGCTCCCCCCATCTGCGAGACTCTGACCAGCTTGGGCATTCCCTCATGCCTGCCAGGTGCAGGTGAAGAAGGTGCACAGCCATTCTTGACTTGGCTTCAGGTGTTGTCTCTCTCCCATCCCCCACTTCCACTCAGCTCGCAGGCTGCTTCCCTTCTTTGGAAGCGGTGGTCTGGCCCTGATGGCCAAAGGTGGACTGGGGTGCGAGGTCAAGGTTCTGCCTTGGCCAGCTGCTTCGACCCAGGCCTCATTTCTTCCTGGAAAGACAGAACCATGGCCTCACCCCACGCACGCACTTTTTGACTCCAACCAGATAGAGGAAAGGCTCTGTGGAGTCAGAAGTGCTGAGACAGGCATACAGCAAAGCAGTGAGTGTGGCCCCAGCAGGCTACAGGACTAGGGAGCCAGGTCCATGCTGGGGAATCCCTTCCAGCGACAGGTCCTAGTCTCTTCTCTTGAGTTGGCAAGGCCTGGCCTTCCTAGTGCCCAGGCCACAGCTCCAGGGAGAAATGCACGATGGAGGGCACCTGTGAGACCCTGTGTCTGAGGGCCCAGGTGCCACACCCAGGGCAGACTGCAACGCTGGCTTGGCTCGCCTGCTTTGTCCAAAGGAGGCTGGCCAACCAGCCGAACCAGCCGAACCAGCCACATTTGCCAGGCCCCTTTCAAGGGGACAAGTTCCGGAGCAAAGAGCCCTGGGGCCTGCCGCCAAGTTTTCTGGGGCGTGTGCTGGGCCCCGTCACAGGTGGAAGCAGTCTGGCAACCTGTGTGCCAGACATGAGATCTGGCAGTCTCCCACACCTGGGTCCCTGCCCCACCCATGCCTACCTTCATCGAGGGAGCACGACGGTCTTGGCAGTTGCGAGTGTAGGTAGTCATTAGAGACTTAACTTGGACTTGTAGTAAAAGAGCCTAACATAAGAACATTGGGCTTGGGCTCTGCCATTTGTAACCTGGGTGAGTTTCCTAGCCTGTGTACCCAGTCTCTTCATCTATAAATTGTGAGAAGAAAAACATCTACTACATCTGGATATTTTGAGTGTTATGTGCGTTAATGTATGTTCAAGCGCAGAATTAACATTCAGAGTGTAGTCCCTGGCTCAGAAGAACTGTTTGATGCTATTATCATAATTATCATTATTTCACGTCCTTATCATCCTCGTCAGTTGCCTGTAAAACCAACCATTATCCACAGTGTCAACAGTTTTCTTCCTGGTCCCTGCTTAAAGGCCTGCAGTTGGTGCCTCGTGCTCTTAATCTCCTGTTTTTATCCCAGTCCTTGTAGGGATACATTTATTCCTTTCTTCTTTGCACTAAGGTGCTGAATTGGGGGCCCACACCCAACCCTGCATGTTCTTTTAATATCCGATGCTTTTGAAACACTTATTACTGTTTACCTGGTGGATTATACTCCCTCACATGAACAACGTACAGAAGATAGGATGTAGGAATCGTTACATGTAGGACTCTGAGTTTATCATAACACAGATTACAGTTGATCAAGGACCAAAGTAGTGTTCCTTAATGCAAAAATCTTCAGAGATGAGTGTGTTCTAATGTGACACCACCTGAAAATAAAACAAGCACATAAAAGCATAAGTAGTTTTAAAAGGAAAAGCACACAACTAAAAGAATTGATCCCATTAAATACACTATTCTATTTGTTTATGTATCAAATTATTGATAGGAAATAGCCAGGTATAGAGATAGTAGAATTGAAGAATTTCATAGAGAATTATTTAACAATTGTTCATATCTTGTGTTTTACATCTTTGATTAGGGTAATATTTTCACCTTTTCCTTTCCTGGTGTCTCTATCTTTCTCAACTTTTCCAAGAGATATATTTATATTATCCTCTAAAATTTTAGAGAAATTTTTAAAAAGTTCTGAAACATTTTAATTTGTATTAAATTAATGTTGTTGATTTTGTATATTGGAATAGCACTAGATTGCAAGTTAATTAGTGATAATTCGAGATTTAGTTTGGTAAAAGATGGTAGTTGGAATTAATACCAGGATGTTTGTAACCTAGTTTTTCTTCATTATTTGATGTAGTTTTCAAAGTGCCAGAGCTGGTCATTTTTAATATAATAAAGAGTCTCATTTTAAAATATGTGTTCCTGGAGAGGGTGATGGAAGTAAGTAGAAAATAATTTACTGTAGTGACTTGTTTTTCTCTAATGGATCTGTTATAAACCCAACAGCCATATAGCATTCTTTTGTCCAAATGACCTGATGGCACATAAATTTTCTTGCTGTGAATCGAGCAATCTGGGATCACACTATCTTCTCCCTCTTAGTCAGGCTTTCAGTTGTAACAGTGACATTGTCAATAATATAGTGACAAATTTGCACACAGTCTAATATTTACTAAAATATATATATATCAATTGCAAACTTTGATAACATAATTGTTAAGTAAGGAACTATTTGCAGTGCACTTAAGAACTGATTGCTACACATTACTGTGTAGTGACATCATGGTTAAAACCATTCTTTGCAACATGTGGCCCATTTCAATTTTATTTTAAAGGAAAAGGTTCAATAATCTTTCTCTTTTTGAAGAAGAAAGAATTGCATTTCCATCTCAGAAAATTGAGAACTTGTTTTTTGCCTTCGTTTTTCTCTTCAGCTCTTTATATTGCTTATTAATTCACATGTCCAGTTACTTCAGATTCATGGTGCTACCTCCTCTGCCTTTTTCATGGTTCTCACTTTAATTTTTTCATAATCCCGTCTGTGAGAGAGGTTTCTCTCCACCTTCATATATCAAGGAAGGAACTGACCCTCCTTTATGTGAACTTGGAGACAGAGGCCAAAGTGAAGCCTCAGTGCCCCTCCCCACCAGTGAGTGGCAGAAGGGCTGCAGATTCCTGTGAATCTTTTTCTCCCCTCCTGGCTCTCTACATAGTTGGCATTGTCTCCATGGAGGAGCCCAGCTTGTTACAATGGAATTTTTGAAGTCTATAGGAGCTGGCTGAAGGATGAGACTGGCTAGAAAGGACACCAACAAGCAGTGTGTTCCTAAAGTTGGTGGCAGAAACATTAAGAAGAAGAAAACCTTTGCATTTATCTTCTTTTGTCTTTATCTTCTCGCTCTTTGTTTTCCTTTACTTATATGGTACAAACCCTGTCCACCCCCCATGGCGGTTTTTTTTTCCCTCAAATCCCCAGTACTTAGCTGTATATCTTGGTTGTGGTTCAACCCCTGGTGGTTCTTTTTCCTAGAGTCCCCTTGCATTTTATACATATCTCTTTAGTTCAAATTATTTCTGTAATGTAATTTATCTGTTTATACATATCTGTCTTCCTTGCAGACCCCCAACATTTCAAGACCTTTGGGCACATAGTATATACTTAAGTATTTGAGTGAATCAATGAAGATCTTTTGTGGAATAAGATCTAAATAAATAAAATACCTACCCAGCACACGAATGCAAGCATTTGAGAGAGAGTTTTGTGTCTGCTGAAGCAGGCTGTGGACAAGTTTAGGGGCTCAGTGCCAAGGTTACTCAATAGATTTAGATAAAATGAAAGAGATAATTAACTTCAGTTTTAAAATTCATGGAGAACAGGAGCAGGATATCTAGGTGTGACTCAGGACTTGATCATTCTTGTTGCATCTTTGAAAAATCCAGTGCTTTATCTTTCTATGAACATGTGACTGGCCAAGAGAGTGAACAGAGGACTGGCTTTTAGAAAGGCTATTTTGTCACAGGAAATCCTGGAGGAAAATATATGGAAGGAGAGCTGGTAGAAACATGGCAGAAACTTTTTGTGTAGAAACCCTAAAAATTGTGTTTACATGCTGGCTGAAAGAATTGTAATCCAACTTTTCTCCAATATAGATTTGAGCAGCTTTTAAATATCTAGGTATACAAAAGGATTACAATGGAAAATAGATCAAACCTAAAGGAATTTAGGATGGAACAATGAAATGAAGCTGAAATAAGCCAGTGCACTGAAATGTGTTTCAGAAGGACCTGCAGTTTTTTTTTTAATGTTTTAATTTTTTTTGTGTGTGTGTGTGTGTGAGGAAGATCAACACTGAGCTAAAATCCATACCTCTCCTCCTTTTTTTGCTGAGGAAGACTGGCCCTGAGCTAACATCCGTCACCAATCCTCTTCCTTTTTTTCCGCCAAAGCCCCAGCAGATAGTTGTATGTCATAGTTGCACATCTTTCTAGTTGCTTTATGTGGGATGCAGCCTCAGCTTGGCCAGAGAAGCAGTTCGTCGGTGCGTGCCTGGGATCCGAACCCAGGCTGACAGTAGCAGAGCTTGGGCACTTAACCACTAAGCCATGGGGCTGGCCCGAGGACCTGCAGTTTTTAAAAGTAGTTGGAAATGTATCCCTCAGGTTTAAAGTAGAAAGGGAAATGGGAACAATTCTCTATCATCTCATGTCCATGAGATTAAAAGCAACAGTCTCTCAGAGAAGCAAAACTTTTCTGGCCTCTAATGTCCCAAAAAAGTGTTTTGAATGGTGCCTAATGAAAGAGATTCTGTGTGACGTAATGCAAATACAGTGTCATCAGCTCATTTTCAAGTTTAGTTCAAACACTTTAGGACACGTTCGGTTGAGGCAATGCAGAATTCTATAAGGGGCCAAGGAAGAGGCTGACAGCATTCCCTCTCTCAGCTTCTCACTTGAAGGGAGAAAATGTTCTTGAACAGAATGACCATGTCTCCTAAAGATAATGCTCCATCTTCAATTTTTCTTTTTGTAAACTCAGCCCACATTTCCCCTTACATATGCAAGCTAAAGCCTGAGTGTAGACATCCTTTGTTGGCAATGAGGAGCAGATCCATGCTATTAAATGATCAAATAGGCAGAACATACGGTTGGGCCCTTTCAGGAAAATTACAGGTTCAACCCCACCTTCATTGGTGGAGGACATGGTATACCAGAATTAAAATATCTACCATTTATTATGTAGTTAATCATAAATCATGTTATTTAAATGAAATTTAATGAATTCTTCTTCTATTAAGTTGACTAGACTTTAGTCAACCTGATGTATAATTTCATATAGGTGCATTTTTACTTAAAATGCAAAACTCTTTAGAGACAGCTTCATTCAGTTTTAGAGGTGTATTTTGTATATTTTGGTGTGATTTTATTTATTTTCCTTCATAGCAGAGAGGCACATCCTAGTCTTTTTCTTGCTGCCCTCTCTCTACAAGATAAAACTCATCCAAGTTTATTTTGTTTTTTAAGGCATAGGCTTACTTTGTGATGATACAGAGATCATTTCTGAAACATATTTAGAACTGTGGGGAGCCCAGAATTTTAGATTATGCTCAGAATTTTGTGATGTAACTTCAAAAAAAATGGAACATTTAAAGTTTTGCCAGGAAAGTTTTCTCCTACTTTGCTTCACAGTAATTAAAAAAAAAAAACTGTTTAGTTTCTTAATTCTTCAGAAGGGTGAGTGAAGGATTTGGCAGGTTTAAATGTACCCTTGAGAGAGCTCTCTCTGAGTTACTCTTTCAAAGCAACCATCCCAGTTGATGAATATTTAATGGGGACTCTGTCAGTCCCAGAGATGAGAGAGGCAGTTCCTAAAGCTCCAGCAGGTACTGGGAGAGGAGAGCACTGATAAGCAGTGCCATCAGAGCTTGGATGAAGCGTGGTCATTCTCAAGATGTTAGAACTGAGTGGAGTTCTCAAATGCAGCCCAGGGACTCTAGACCTGAGCCCTGTTCAGAAGCCAGTTGAGTTGTCATTTGCTCTGAGCATGGTGTTGTCAGGGAAGAGGGAGGAGCCCCCTCTTCCCTTTTCCTTAAGGTTCTTCGGGCTGGCCAAATAATTAAAAGACAGGTTAGCAGGAGAAAATAATACCAAGTATAATAACACGTATACATGGGAGAAACCAGGGAAACTGAGTTTCTCAACACAATGGCAGCGATTCTCATCTTAAATACCATCTTCAGCTAAAGACAAAGGAGGATGTTGGTGTAGGTAGTGTTTTCGGATTTCAGAGGGGAAGAATGCAATTCACAAGGAAAGGGCAATGTAAATATTTGTCAGAAAATTCTTTACAGGGCTGCCTATAGAGAATGTGGTTAGAGAGACAGAAATCACAGTAATCAAGAGTATATAAGGCCGGCCCCGTGGCTTAGCGGTTAAGTGCATGCACTTCGCTACTGGCGGCCCAGGTTCAGAACCCAGGTGCGCACCGATGCACCACTTGTCCAGCCATGCTGCGGCCGCGTCCCACATACAGCAACTAGAAGGATGTGCAACTATGACATATAACTATCTACTGAGGCTTTGGGGGAAAAAAGGAGGAGGATTGACAATAGATGTTAGCTCAGAGCCGGTCTTCCTCAGCAAAAAGAGGAGGATTAACATCGATGTTAGCTCAGGGCTGATCTTCCTCACACACAAAAAAAGTATGTACATTTAAGACCTCTCCTTCTGTACTGATAAGAGTTTCCAGAGACAAGGCCATACCCCCCCTTCCCAGTACATGGAGGGAGATACCTTTACAAATGTAAATATTTGGTAAACAGAACATTGAAAAGAATGGCCTTATTGAGGACCCTGCCAGGCTGTCCATACCCAGAGTTAAATTCCCTTAGGCAGTTAGTGGGGAAGGTCAAATGTCCGCCAGAGAAAATAATCAAAGTAACGTGATATATTTCAGGGTGGTCAATTTTGATTTCCCACAGTGTGTTCTCTCTGCTCGTGCCCCTTTTTGCATTTCTCATGCTTCCCCTAACTCTTTCTCTTTCCTACACCTTCTTTCTTCTTTTTTCTCTCTTTCTTACTTTTACTCTATCTTATATTCTTTCTCCTTATCATTTTTTTCTTCTTCTCTCATTGTTCTCATTCATTTTCTTTTTATTTTGTAGTACAGTTACTCTGTACATCACTTTCATCTTAAAATCTTGACCCTCTACAACTCCTATACTTCAGCTAGCTATTTTGAAGAGAGTATTTTGATAAATTTCTCTTAGATGTTATAACATGCTGATTCAGGGAAATAAAAACTATCACGAAAGGGATGGGGATGGAGAATGAATTCAGTTCAGGTAGTCATGAAATAAGACAGAGGGAAACTGAGAGCTTAGGTGTGGGTGTTCAAAATATTTCCTGATACATCTTTGTAGTTCATTGGTGTGGTAAACTGCACACAGTCTTATTTACTGTTGGAGCCCAGAAGTTTGCTCCTCTGGGCAAGTCAGCATGTCTTGGCCTATAGAAAAGACTCTAGGAAACACTGCCTGCATTTCTAATGTAAAGAGCTGTTCGTGTTCCACCAGGAGACCCTTTGGGCTCTTCCCTGCACTATCTGAATAGAAACAGAGGAAGAGAAGCTTTTCTCAATCTGCACAAAGCCGGGACCCTATCTTGAGTTTGAGAGGATTTGCATGTGACTGCAAACACAAGTGTTCCAGAGTTTGGATTTGCTTTAATAGGATCTATTGGCTGGCTTTGATGTTAAAGGTCTTTATTCAAAATTGACTACCTCTAGTGCTAAGTTCAGAGTGGAGATTTGTCAGTATAAGAGAGAAGAATCCCTTTTTGATTAACTCAGTGAAATATAGTATTTGGGAAAATGGTTATATTTGAAGGCCACTTGTTAATATTCTGTTGCCACAGTGACATCTGTTGGTAAGTGACTACTTCATGTTATTCTTAATCATTTCTGTTTGAAAGACACACCTTGAGCTTGATAAATAAATGGCAAGCAATAGGATATATTGGAGTATATGAGGAAGCCATTTGGGGTAAAGCTAATTCGGCCTGAATTTGTTTTTCCAAAAAGGCCTGTGGCCTGCATTGTGTAACTGCTTTGCCATGTCCCAAAGAGAAGAGTAAATGCCTTTAAGATAAGGATGCAACTTCCCCGCCACTGGCATTGCCTTAAGGATAAGCATTTCTCCCTAATCTAGGATTTGATTGCTGCAGTCATCCTGTGACCACCCAGCTCCAGACAACAGACCTGACACCAGCCAAGCCCATCGAGACAGCAGACCTGCTCCCCGCTGTGTCCATCTATATCTATTCTGGCAGGGCAACCTGGCAGGGCGGATCTTGTTATAGTAAAAGAGACATTGCAATCATATGTGATACTTTCTCTTTGACAGTATGTAACTGCTCTGTACACCCCACTTCTTTGTTGCCCTTCCTTCCTTAGGGAAGGAAGGCCCCGGGCCACGGTCCTCAAAAGTTGGCTCATAATAAACTCACCCCAATTTTGATTTATAGTTTGATTATGGATTATTTACATCGACAAGCTGACATGCAGGAAGTAGTAAAGGCACAGTGGTATCTGTGTTGCCAGATATAAAATCTTTCCTCCCTCTTTCCCTTCCCAGGATGCCCACTCTTCATGGTTTCACCTACTTCCATGCTGTGCTCATTCTTCTGATTACTCCTTTCATTCCCTCCTACAATTACTCAACAAATATTTAAACACCTACTCTATGCCAGGCTTGGGATACACTAAGGAAAAAATTTTCTACAAAATCTCTGTCTTCACAGAGTTTGTTTTTGTTGGGTAAGAGAGATAATGGCTAAGTAGGCAGACAAGTGAATTACATAGTCTATCATGTGATGATCTGTTTCATGAAGAAGGTAAGTGACAGGCAATGGGGAGAGCTAGGGAATGAGTGGGTTGCTACTTTAGAGAGCCCAGGGAGGCTGGAGCAAGGCCCAGAGGGAAGAGACAGGGCAGGAGGACATGCAGATGTCCCAGGGCTGCAGAGATGCTGTGGAGGGACTGTGACTCGGATGTCAGTGGGCAGCAAGAAGCCAGTGTGGCTGGAGCACAGTGAGCAAGAGCAGAAATGCAGAGAAGGTTTGAGATGTCAGGGAGGGTGAGCAGATGAAAGAAGGCCCCTGGGCCCATCAAAATTGTGCTGTAAGTGAAATGAAAACTTTCAATGTCATTTAACTATACGTTATACAATTTAGGTAGTAAATACCTTTTGTTTTTCTATAGCCTTGTCACGTACATCAACTAAAATGTTGCTAAATTGGGAATGTCTAAATTATCCCCAGGAGTGACTGCTGTATCTTGTCAGGTGTCTAGTCTGCACAGCAGTCGGAGGTGGGAGTGACGTGACAGTCAGGAGATGAAGTCTAGTCTTCAGGTTGCCACCAACTGCTTGTGTTATGTCTCATCTGTAAAACGTGGAGGATGGAAAAGACGAGTGGTTTTCAGACTCCGATCCATGGAGCACTGGGGATTCCTGAAGGCTTTTTGTTTTTCTTCTTATGTTTGTAAACATCGCTGCAAGCTTCACGTAGAAGAAAGTGTCCCCTAGCTTTAAAAAGATTCCTAGACTTGGTTATCCCTCAGGTTTTCCAGTATGAAGAATTTGCAGTCTCACAGACTCCTAAAGGACAGACTAAAGGAGCACAATCCCTTTCTCCCGAATGTCTCTGGTGACAGTGCTCATCATCTCTCATTCAAACCAGAAGGTGATTTGTCAATAGTGAGATGTGGCATTTGAGACCCCATCCTTCAAGATGGCTGAGTTGTCATCTATCATTGTACAGACTTACGATAAGTGAATAATATAAAAAGTGAATGTCTCAGCAGGTACTTTCTGGCACAAAATAGAAACTAGGAATTGAGAAAAGTAATTATGATTGATGTCTGTCAATAAGGGCATAGGGCTATTCTAATTCCAAAAGTAATTAACTGCATGAGTGTTAGTCACTGTACATATTAAATATATTGAAAAGCAGTCATGTTCTCATAACACAGAAGTATAACTGGAAGATAAACTGGATGTTTTTGGTACTTATAGCTAAAGATATATTTTATTTAGTTCTATTTTCTGATTGAGAAAATGAGAAAATTTATTTTTTAGTATACTGACTATCTTCTTCCTTTCCAACATAGAATCTCAATCTGCTATTTTGGAAACTCCGAAAAAAATGTTCAGATGTTGTTCAACAAGTAAGAAGATCTTGTTAGGATGTGGAATCCTTTTCTCTCTTATTTGTCATAAAATTGTGACAAACTCTGATTTATCTTCCTGTCTGCCCAGCTGGCTAGGCCACCTTGTTTCTCTAAGCCTGCAGGGGAATCCAATCAGGTGGAAGGGGATGTTTTCTTCCACTTAGACTTTGCAGAGGAAATCAACCTTGAAGTGGAACTGAGCACATGCTTTTCAGAAGCTGCATCATTCTCTACCCAGCCAGAACATTGGACCTGACAACAACTGGATCCAGCAGAAAACTGGCCACTCTAGGAGATGTCATGTGGAAATGTGCTTGGTTGGACTAATAATGACAAGGATATGATTTTTAACAAAATCTCTCAGAGCTTTTCTAAAATCAAATAATATTCTTAAGTTGCTTTAGTAGATGAAACATTAGTTAGTGTCTTTTTAATTTTCACAGCTTTTTTTTCTGTTACTAAAGAAGCCACATTTTATGTCTTTTTTTCTTGTACCAAAATGGACTCACTATTAAAAAAAGGAAACCTGCAAGAAAGGAAACACTCATATGGGATAGAAATTGTGGATAGCAGTTGCTACTTTTTATATAAAACTATCTGTTTAATTTATTTATACTTTCTCCCAACTCGGCTTTTGAAAATAACTTAGTATTAGAAATTACCAGTAAGAAGAGGGTGTGCTCTCTTGAGTGTGGTCCAGTAGAAGTCAGGCGACTGAGACATGAGTTCTAGGCCCAGGTCTGTTTCTGGGTAGTGTGTGAAAATGTACTTAGGCTCTCTGGAATGTAGTATTCCTTTCTGTAAAATTAAAGAATTTGATGATTTTTGAAAACTTTTCCAAATATTAAATGACTTCTCTTTTAAAAAGAAGCAGACATATCCTCCTTAAACTTAAAAATTATCAAAAATGTTTTGTGACCTTTCACTTGTCAAGAACAACTGATGTCCCTTTAATTATATTTATTGAAAATAAAGATCATAAAAGTATAAATTTAGGAATCTAATAAATGAATTAGCATAAAAATGATCCAGGAAAAAATTTATGATCAATCAAGATACTACATTATGAAAGTATTACTGCTTATTACAGTATATAAAATTATGACACTAAAATAGCAGGTTTTTCCAGTTTGTAAGTTTATATTGTTACTCACATATCACTATTAACCCTATTATGTTTTACAAGTAATAAAATATCTTGAAAGGAAAAAACAATAAACCAGCAGCCCTGCATTTCACATGAAAGTTGTGCTCCCCTGGAGGGAAAATGAGGATACAACATTGGTCGAGTACTTCATTTTGTAATCCATTGGTGCCTCTCAAAACTATAGCTATTATTGTAAGAGTAAAGATACTCTTAAGAATAGTGCCACAAAACAGGTTTTCCCAGCTTCTTTTTGTCAAAGCTGAGACCTACATCAGGCTGGGGCACTTGAAGAGGCATGGTGGACTCAGCTGAGGGTTACTTAATTACTGTGAGATGATTAGCAAATAGCGAATAAGATGGAGAAAGATTAAAAAGAGGTAAAGGGAAACAAAGCTGGAAATAAGAATAATAGTGCCTTCAAAATATCCTCTCATTATTTTTATAGCTTTTTTTTTTTTTTTGAGGCATGACTAGGATAGTATGTTAGATTTTTCTGAATCCTTATCTCCAGGGCATATATTACTGAGTTCTTCATTATATATGAAAATGCCAAAGAAAATCTGGACAAAAGTATTCTATATTATCAACAAGGACAAAACATGTACAACATGTTAATTTATTATTATTATATTATTTATTATATTTTATATAATTTATATATATAATTATATAATTTTATATTTATTATTATATATTAAGATTCCAGCTGTAATAGTCAAGATATATATTCACGTGTGTAAAATTGTGATGATTTTCTATTTTTCTCGGGCTATGAACCGTGGTAAAATATACAGTAATAAGCAGAAAACCTGATGAACTAGGTGATTTAAAACACCTGATATTACAGCTTGGCCATTCGAGGGTGAAATGGATGAATTTAAATTTCACAGCTTCTCCTTTCTTTGTAGCCAGTGAAGTGTCTGGAAGACAGAAAACACATAAAACTAATTGAGAGTTAACAGTATTTGGAAGCAGTTGAGGTTAAGCACTCGACAATGATGTTCCTTACTTCTGGAGCTATTGACTCTTTGTTATGAGTTTATTGTATAGGCGGGTTCTCTTCTTAGATGATTTGTGTATGTGTCATAGAAGAGAGACAAAGAAGGAGAATTAACTGTCAATCTACTGTGCACCGGTTCCTTTATTGTATTATCTCATGCAATTCTTACAGTAATCTTTTAAAATAACTATTATAATTCATATTTAACTGATAAAGAAAACCATGTTTACAAAATTGATCAAGGATAAGAGGGAAGATCTGAACATCAGTCTGTTGGGTTTTATGCCTCATATTCTCTCCACCGTGATAAAAATGGTACTTCAACATGGGTACTCACCGTCTGGCTATTTAATACCAGGTCCTGCCAACAGCATTGGATGAGATGAGATGAGAAGTTTATTTCCAAAGTTATTCTACTATATTTAAACTATATTATTTATGAGTCAGATGTCAAGACATGTTTTAGAGGCAGAGAGAGCAACTGATTAGTTCACCTACACATTTTTCAGGTTCACTATAACTTTCGTGTGCCACCTTGTGTCAACTTTACCAACTTTAGTGCTTCACTGTTCTTCTTTAAAAAACTCACAATTTCACTTTTCTTGTAAAGCACCTTGCTGTTTTCTTCTTAGTCACTAGATGGCAGTTCTGTATGTCTGTAAATTACCACTGCAGCAGGAAACGAGAGGTCTTAAGCCAGTTTACTCTGTACAAATGATGGCCATAGGAGGATTTCTGGTCCATCAAGGCTGCCTGTGTTTTTCCGTGGCCGTAACGGGGATGTCTAGGACAGCTTAGTCAGAGGCACGAAGCAGAGTCAGAAAGCATCCTCTAAGTTCTTCTTCAGATGTGCGTTCAGTCACCTGCCCTCTCACCTGAGTACAATGGAGTTTGTTGAATGTGTTCTGACTCTTACTCTCTCTGTAGTTAATAAGTCTGGGAGCTCCATACCCCTAGAAAAAACACATGACTCATAAAGAATTTTCTCAACTAAACGGAGTTGAGGGTTGTGGTGTTGCCAGAGAGTTTGATGCTTAAAGAAAATACAGCTGGTGCTCATGAGGAAGAAAGAGGGTCACCTACTCCTGGAGGGCTTTTATTGATGCTCCTATAGAATGAGCAAGTTTAAAATAAAACCACATTGCTTAAACCTCACTAACTGATTGTTTTATTTTCAAATAATGTGCTCTGAAAATCTGCTATGTCTAAAAAACTATTTCATAAAACTGACACAATTCTGTTTTTTATTCTCTGGTATTTGAAATACTATTAAAACTGTAACTCCTTTAACATTCTACAATATACAAACAGGCAAATATCAATTATATTCTCTAAAAATGTTTGCTCCCATGCTAAATATTAATATATGGTAGCAAAACTGGTTACCACCCAGTTTTTAACTAATTTTTTGCTTTTGAAATTACATATAAAATTTGTGTTTTGAAGTATTTTCCTAAAACTAAACATCTTTCTGACATAAGTGGACTAGTTGAGAGGTAACTAGAATGAAATTTGATCTTTAAAACTCTAGCTTTATGTAAGAATTGATAATATCAGGCAGTTGAAAGTTGAGTCTCTCCACATTATATTTATTAATTGTGAATAGCCACATCTATTACCAAGTGCTGAATAATAAAAAGAAATTAAACAATATCAGCACTCTTACCCCACATGTGGTACAGTTTATATGCAAATAAATTCTCAAAGGTCAGAGAAATGCTTATGATTTCAGATAACTGGTAATATACTTGCTCATTCCAGTTTTAACCTCATTTGAAATTGACTTAAAATTCTTCTCTTAGGATCCTGGTCTAATCAGTGCCCCCTGCTCCCCTCAATGCCTCATTTGATTGCAAAGTTATCTGAAGAATTTAATATTCTTTTCCATTTGTTCTCTTTAAAATATCTGTGATAGTGATTTTTATACAATGACCAGTTGGTACAATTTATTATTAGTTTCAGAAACATCTTTATTTAGGAACAAATCAAGGAAATGTAGCCAGAAAAACCCAGGACCCTGTCACCGTAGCCGAATCAATGAACGCAATGACCAGGGACCGAGGAAAAGAAAAGTGGTTTAATTTTGCCAGCAAAATGAGGCTGTAGTGGGCACATGCCCCAAAATCCACAGTCCTCCTGAGGCATTAGGAGTTGAGGCTTTTAAAGGAAAGTCTGTGGGAAATAATATATCCTTGGTGACTGATTATTTGTTGGAGGAGTGATCCCAGTCTTCTGGCGCCAAGCCGCTGTCATCTCTATCTACAGCGGGAGATCTAGGGCTCCATCAACCAATCTTCTCTCATCACCAGAAATTTGGCCTTGGGGTGTGGACGGCAACTGCTGCCAATTAACGATTACAGTTTACAAGGTTTTAGGTGGGGGAGGGGAGCTGCGGCTTTGCAGTTCGGCGTCCTCCCATCAGCCTGCGTTTAGCTGAGTTAGGGGAGCTGCAGGTGTCCTCTGTTTGTCTGTCCCTGTGATGAATGGTGGATTCGGCGCCAGGAAGCGGGAGTTGGGGAGCTTCAGCTTCTTGATAATTTTGAGATCTCAGTCTCCCTGTAACAAACCACAAGAACTGGTAATTAGTCAGAGTTTCAGTTTGTAGACACCTGGGCTTTCAACAATTTATTACCTCCATTTGTCTTGTGGAATTCAGGAACACAAAGGGTAAAACAACCCATATCTACATGTGAATATAACTTAGAGAAGCAGAGAAGGGGGAATGAGTGCTTTTTGATTTAACCCCATATATGGTGGGTTCAATGCTGGGGAACAGATATCAGGGCTGGTATCAGAAACAGATGTGAGGAATGTGGGGTTGCCTAGCTGATGGTGCTTGAGGGATTCCTCATGGGAGTCTTGGCATAGAAAAGTTTAAAGAGTAAAGCATCATTGGTCAGATCAAAAGTGTGGGGTGAACATAATTCTGAAGGAATAATGATGGAGATATAAGAACAAGAAGCCACTTGAATTGCGTTGGAAGGTATTAGACACATCAAAGAGCTGGGAAAAAAACCTTGTTTAATGTAAGTTCTTTCTAAACTCTAAGGCAAAAAGTAATATGAATTTACATGGTAATTATAAGCCACAAAACAAAAATTCACAAGACAAGTAAAGAACTAAAGTAGAAACCAGAGTAAGAAAAATAGAGGTTAAAGGAGAGATGGAGAGAGATGGTTGGGGTCAGAAAACAGACAATCCTTGAAGTCTCCCTCAGACTCTGATCATTCTTAGTGCTCAGTAAACACTTTGAGCCCATGAGCTTGGGGAGGGGCAAAGTGAGAGGTGGTTGGGAGGGACCACAATGCAAGGATACCCTTGTGGAGGCACTGACATTGAAAATCAGTGACATTTTGCCAAGGTGTTTACCATAATATATTAAGGATTATTCTGGAAAGTTAAGGATTTTTCTGGAATGTACATTTTCATTTTATGGAAACTCCAACTAGCCTGGAGAACGATTTAGACATTTCAGCTTTAGAAATAAACAGAGGGGTCGGCTCGGTTGCACAGCAGTTAATTGCGCACACTCTGCTGTGGTAGCCCCGGGTTCACAGGTTCAGATCCCAGGCGCGCACCAATGCACCTCTTGTCAAGCCATGGTGTGGCGGAATCCCATATACAGTAGAAGAAGATGGGCACAGATGTTAGCCCAGGGCCAATATTGCTCAGCAAAAAGAGGAGGATTGACATCAGAAGTTAGCTCAAGGCTGACCTTCCTCCCCCCAAAAAAAAGGAAAGAAAGAAATAATGAGAATCTTTTCTGTCAGTTTTAAGAATGAAAACCAGTTAGCATCTGGAAAACAGTTGCAATTTGACATGAGAATGTGAAGAAAGAATTAGATGTCACACGTTGTTTTTGCTTTTCTCTGGGGCAGTAGGGCTTGCAGGGGGAATGAAGTTCCATCTTTGCTCTATTGAGTTTGAGAAGGTGTAAAATTCATTTGTGCTGGGCAACACTGTTGACCTGTGGAGAAAGACAAATGGTTCCAGCAGCTGATCTAAAGGAATAACTGAGCTCATAAAAGTTCTTAGCTTATAAAAGGTGCTTCTTCTTTATTGAACTTTACTGGACATCCATTGACCTATATGTGCAAGATATTTGTGGTAGGTATTGAAGAAAATACAAAGAATTATAAGGTTCCAAGCTCCTCCACATACATGAAACTGTTTGCAAGATGTAATTAGGTTCTGCCAAGGTATTTAGTGTATGTTGTATTACAGAACCTAAAAAAATTGGGAATGTTATTCAGAAAATGTAATTAAGGACAGCTCCTTAGGAGAGGTAGACTAGATCAAGTCCTCAAATGGATCACTTTTGGGCAGGTGGAGGGAAGAAAGAATGAGGATTTCAAATGGAAGAAGAGGGGAAAGGTACAGACGTAGAAAGGAACATGGCGTTTGGGCATGGGGGTGGGGAGGCCATGACAGGCACAGTCTTCCTGTGACTGAGAGGCAGCTCAGTTTCCTCCTCCAGGAGCCCAGCACTGCTTCCCACCTCCTGGCCTCCTCCACCTGCAGACCCCCGGCCTGAACCAAGGCCTATTTATCTGGATCGCTGCCCAGTCTCCCAACAGGTCCCTCTACTTCCAGTCTTAATTTCTTCTAATCTTTCCTCCACAATACCTCCAGAGTTACCTTCTAGAATCTAAATTTGCTTAAATCTGATATCTGCTTAGACTGCTACAATGACTGCTCAGAGCATCCGAGAGAACATTCAGACTCCTGAGCTGGACACGCAGGCTTTCTCTTGCTGTCCTCATCTTTAGCCTCATCACCCACTGTTTCCTACATGTTGGCTTTTTTCCAGCCTTAAAAATACCCCCATACTCTGAAATCCTTAGCATCCTTTATATCTGTCTTTTTATATGTGTTTCTTCTGTCTTCCTACCCTCTTTTTTGATCAACTTAATTCCTATTTCTCAATCTAAACTCATGTCAAATGTTCCTTCCTCTTGGACACTTTTCCTGGGAGGTCTCCATTTAGAGACCCCTTTTGATGTCGCCACTCGGGGACCTTGTACTTATCTACTTTTTCTTAACTGTTGTTTTTTTCATGTCTCATTGACAGTGAGCTCCTTAAAGCTGAGACTATCCTTCTTCTTCATAAATAAATGGCAAGCAATAGGATATATTGGAGCATATGAGGAAGCCATTTGGTGTAAAACTAATTAGGCTTGACCTTGTTTTTTTTTCCCCCCCAAAAGGGGCCTGTAGCCTCTGTTCATCCATTGTATATCAGCTTTAAGCAATTAACATGTCCCAAAGACAAAAACAATGACCTAAGGTGCTGATGTGATAAATGCAACTTCTCCCACATTGGCATTTCCTTAAGGATAAGCATTTCTCCCTAGGCTAGGATTTGATTGCTGTGCTCATCCTGTGACCACCCAACTCGAGACAACAGCCACATCCATGGAGACAGCAGACCTGATACCTACTGTGTCCATCAATCAACGTGCTGAAAGGTCAATGTCACGGCTATTATGAAAGGAACATTGCAATCACATGTGAAACATGCTCTTTGATGGTATATAACCACTCTGTACACCCCACTTCTTTGGAGTGCTCCATTTCTTAGTGAAAGGACTCTCCCCGGCTATATGGCCCTCAAATGTTGGCTCATCATAAACTCAACCCAATTTTGATTTATAGATTGGTCATGGATTATTTGTGTCAACATTCTATTTGTCCCTCCAGTATCTAAACACAGTACCTGACACCTTTGGGGCACTCAGAAAATGTTTGATGATTGAATATGTATGTGAGAGACCACACTGACTGGAGAAGAAGAGGCTTTTCGGGGCGTGCTAGAAAATTCGCTCACATTCCTACCACAGTGGTTGAGGCTGTGTGCTTTGGACCAGTTTGTCTGGGCACCAATCCCAGTTATTCCACTTTTAACTGGGGAACCTGTGCAAAGTATTTACTCTCTGAGATTTAGTTTTCTCATCTATAAAATGAGGCTACTGAGAACTCCTGTCTCATAGGGTTTCAGTGAGACTGAAATGCATTAACTTATGTAAAGTGCTTAGAAGAGCTCCTGGCGCATAGTAGGCACTAAAATGTTAGCTGTTATGTTATCATTATTGCTCTTATATATAAGCAATACTCTGGTTTTGAAAAGATGCTTTCATAGTATAGTTGATCCTCATTATTTGTGGATTCCGTGTTTGCACACTTGCACACTAGCTAAAATGTACTGACAGCCTCCAAATAAACACTCACAGGGCTTTCATGTCCATTTGCAGATATGCACAAAGTGGTGAAAAACTTGAGTCACTCGACATGCACGTTCCCAGCTGAGGGGAACAAGGTGACGCTCTGCCCTCTTGTTTCAGCCCATGCTGTAAACAAGTGTCCTTCTTGCAGTCTATTTAGTGCCTCATTTCTCATCTTTTTGTGCCTTGTGTTGGTGACTTTGCTGTTCAATATGTCCCCCATGTGTAGCGCTGCAATGCTGCCTGGTGTTCCTCAGGGCAAGAGATTGTGACATGCCTTTACAGAGAAAGTATGTGTGTTCGACAAGCTTCTTTCAGACATGAGGTACAGTGCTGTTGGTGTGAGTTCAATGTTAATATATCAACAATATATTTTAAATAAGGTGACTTTAAAGAGAAACACACAGAGAATAAGGCTACGTATTGATCAGTTGAAGAAAATGTGACTAAGGCTTGCAGCAACCTAACCCTGCATTTCTCGTAGGAGCAGTGGGTCATATTCACTGACTCAGTGTTCACAGTGACTTTATAGAATGTCACACTGTGCATAACAACCATCATTGTGCATATCTTATGTAATCCTCACATACTCCTTTATAGTAGGCAGGGTAGGGAATAGGTTGTCCACATTCTACAGGCTATTCCAGACCTTATGAGCCAAGTAGAGAATTTAAAATGTCTTGTGCTCAGCATAAGAGCCATGAGATTTTGAGCAAGGAAGATCTATGATGAACTGATGTTTAAGGAAGAATTACCTAGCAAGAGAATGTAGTATCAAGAGGAAGAGGGAGAATTGAGCCAGAAAGGAGGACCAGTTGTTAAACTCTCCAAGTATTGCCAATGCTAGATGAGGAGATTCGGAGCTAAGGTGCTGATGTGATAAAAGAAAAGTAGCAGACAAATGATGAAATAATGGATTTGGTAACCATATATAGGGTGTAAGTTAGGCTGTGGTTCTCAAAGTGGGGTCCCTGGACCAGCAGCATCAGCATAACCTGGGAACCGGGTAGAAATGCAAATTCTCAGGTGCTGCTGCACACCTGCTGAACTGGAAACTCTGGGGTGGGGCCTGGCAATCTGGGTTTCAACAAGGCCTCCAGGTGCTTCTGCTGCCCATCAAGTTTAAGAACCAATGAATTAGAAAAATGATTCAAACACGTCACCATGCCCAGGTAAGCGACAAGGCAGAGAGGTGGTATTTGTTTGGAAGATAAGATGCATTTTAAACTTTAAGAAAAAGTAGTTCAACGTCTGTTTCATCATAAGGATTCCAGCATTTAAGATCTTTTAGCTCTCTGCATTTAAGATCTTTTTTCCACAATATGTTTTCCTTTAGAGAGCCCCTGGTAAGTTATTTACCATTTACCACATGTTCTGACAATCCCTTCTTTCTTGAAATACCCTTTCAGACGTGAAAATGTACTTTATTTTTGTACACAATCTCCTCTATTTAAAATTCGGATTTCTCTTCTTATAGGATCATGTACGGCACATGCAGCCTTACTGTAAATTTGGAATGTCATTGGTTTGTTCCAAAACCTTAGAATGTTTTAGAATTTAGAACAAGATGAAGAGAGAATTTATATGTTTCTCTGTAGGACTCATATTTTTCAGATGTCTAGAGGTATCCCAACTTGCCAGTAATGTGGCCTTAGATTTAGCAGAACTTGAAAATCCTAATATAGTAGGAAGTGAATTACTTCTTTTTTTTTTTTAAGATTTTATTTATTTATGTTTTCCCCTCAAAGCCCCAGTAGATATTTGTATGTCATAGCTGCACATCCTTCTGGTTGCTGTATGTGGGACACAGCCTCAGCATGGCCAGAGAAGCGGTGCGTCAGTGCGCTCCCGGGATCCGAACCCTGGCCACCAGCAGCAGAGCGCGTGCACTTAACTGCTAAGCCACGGGGCCGGCCCAAAAGTGAATTACTTCTCTCGTATTAACATTTACAAAATAAATGATCACAATGTTAACTTACCAATAAGCACTTTCCATATTCCAGTCTCTGAAAGTATCTTGCTTACATAATAAACAAGATAAAGTTTCAAAGATGAGCCAAATAACTTTTCAGCAAAAGCTTGACTTGAGTCTATCTTGGCTTCCTTTTTGACAGTTTTAGCCTTAATGTTACAGTATTGTTTTCTTTTTCTAGGAATCAGATAACCTTGTATTTGGTGAATATTTTAATTTTTAATGGCCACTTGTATTTTGTGATACGCACGTGTTTAAACAATCTATAATAACCCACCATTACCACCCATATATAAGATTATACAGGAATGGAAGAATTTTGGCTGACACTGTATATAATTGTTCAGCCAAGGCAGATGGCAGACTCTACCACTTACAATGATTTAGGGGTTTGAAGCAGTATTTTTAAATACAAATAATCTCAAAATTGGTAATATATAAAATATAATACTGTGTTAACTAACCAAAAGAGTTAAATTTGTTACCTTTCCTCCATTTATAAGGATGCACCCATTATATAGATTCTGTACAAAATTGCAAAGATCACTTTTTTCCTTTTCAAAGTTTATTTATTTTAATTTTTAATAGTGAGAAGCTTAGTATTGGGTAAACTGCTGCACAATTACTGGAAATGCTGAGAGTCTTTTTGAAAAGTGTAAAAGTCTAAAGACAATGAAAAGTACATTTCTCCAATGTCAAGTCCTTTGAGCCTCTGTCTAGTAGTACACTGAAGAGATGGAAGATTAAGTACCAGCACAGGACACAAGAGAACAGGCTCCCAACTTGAGTCCTTCCCACTGACCACAGTGTGCCTGGCAGACGCTTGGAGATTAAATCTGGTCTTTGTCCATGGGTGGGCCCTGAGAGGAGGATTTTGCTTAAATGACCAAAGAATAGACAACATTTTTTCTTGATAATAAGTAATACTTACCATATAAATTTCTTTATAAATCTCTGAATAAAATAAAAAAATATAACCCGTACAGAAATCAACTCTTACTGACAAGCCCCACAGCCTTCTCTAGAAAGCTCAACAGAAAATGTCACAGCTGACTGTGAATTGGTCTTCTCTGAAAGCCAGCCAGCCCTTCACTGATAGCTTTGGATGAGGAAGGCCAGATACAATTCTTTGAAGATGTTTAGCTGAATTCAGAACCAAAAATCCTACCTCCAGTTGGCTCCTCTGTGAGAATGGATGGCCGGCCTTATTTCACAGGCTGGGCAGATGAGGTTTCAGATGAGCTCTGTTCCCCAGGGATGGAAAAGCTGGATTGTGACATTGATTCAGAGCTGACATTTTGCAGATAAAGATAGGGTCATAGAGGGAAACAAATATTTCAGCAAATTGGATTTTTGTTCTCTACAGTGGGAGTAATTTAACAAGCAGATAGTCTCTCACTCCAACTTCTCTTCCCTCTTCTCGATCTGTAATATCGCTGTAAAAATTCTCTCTATAAAAATTTCAGTCTTTTTTCTTTGCAGTCTATTTATTATCATCTTTACGAATTCTTTGACTTCACCACCTTCTTGGCACCACAACGCTAGCCATTGAGATATTAGTATAGATTCGGTTTTGCAATTTCATCCTCTTATCTCTATTTCCTCTGCCATTTCTTGGCTTTAGTTCTTATTGTATTTTATGCTTGAAAACATTTGAAGCTTACAAAGTATATCAGTTCCTTATTTTCTCAACTTTTTATTATCTAAGTGCCCTCAACTATCACTTTTTTAAAAAAAGAAGTGAAATACATAACAGAACAATACACTGTAATAAACTGACCACTTGTAAAATTAAGTTCAACCTGAAATCCTTCCCCACTTAACAGAGACCATCTTTTATAATTCACCATGCTTTAGTTTGGGCAGGGTCAGTTTATCAATGATTTTTGGATGTTTTAGACCACATGAGAGAAATACAGTGTAAGGTAAAATTGTTAATCTTGCAGAAGTTGTAGAATTTCCTGATGGTTAGGGAAATCAATGGCGGAGAACCTGAATCATAGGAAAAGTAGTTAATTAATTAGCACCTGACAGAGTTTGTTAATTTGGTAAGGATGATGATAAGACATATATGTTGAAAAGATAACTTTGCATATCAGAGTATTGTCAGAGGCTACTGGGAAAATTCGTAATGTTCTCAAATACTACAAAAAATGACCATTTTTTGATAAAAGATGTCATACATGATGATATCATATACTTCTGTCAGAAAATTTGTAATGAAGAAAATGAACACTTGAGTCATTTTAATTCTAACAATTTTTTCATGCCTATTATTAGGTTAAAAAAATTTTAAGTAGTAAAGTGGTAAGTAATGTACTTGCTTCATTTTTAATTTCTTTTAGGAAAACAACTTTTTCACATTTTTAAAAAATATTTGTATTTATTTTATGCTGAATTTATTCCTGGGCACAAAGCCTTTTTTTTAAATTAAATAACACCAATTCTTTTCAAACTCTTTCAAAAAGTTGAAGAGGAGAGACTATTTCTAAAGTCCTCCTGTGGGGTTAGCAGTATGCTGATATCAGAGCCAAAGACACTAAGAGAAAATAAAATGACAGGTGTTTGAAACTACAGAAATAGAAAACTATAATAGAATACAATAGAAGAGAAAAGTACAATTTCTATTGTAGAAAAGTACAATATCTTTGATGAATATTGATACAAAAATCCTCAATAAAATAGTAACAAACCAAATTCAGCAGCATATTAAAAGGATTATACATCATTTTTAGGTGGGATTTATTCCTGGAATGCAAGGATGTTTCAATATATGAAAATAAATCAATGTAATAAACTACATTAACAAAATGAAGGAAAAAATAAAAAGATCATCTTAATGGATGCAGAAAAAGCATTTGACAAAACTGAACATGCTTTCATGTTAAAAACCCTCAGATATAAGGAAGCTACTTCAACATAATAAAAGCCGTATATAGAAATTCACACAGAACACCATATTCATGGGTGAAAGACTGAAAACTTTTCCTCGAAGATCAGGAACACGGCAAGAAGGCCCACATTCACCACTTCTATTCAACATGGTATTAGAAGTTCTAGACAAAGCAATTAGGCAAGAAAAAGAAAGAAATAGCATCCAAATTGGAAAGGAAGAAGTAATATTATATTTGTTTACAAATATTATCTTATATGTTGAAACCCCTAAAAATTCCAGAAAAAAATTTTTAGAACTAATAAATTCTGCAGAGTAGTGGGACACAAAATCAACATGCAAAAATTAGTTGTTCTTCTATACATTAATAATAAATAATCTGAAAAAGAAATCTAGAGACATTACATTTTTATTTACAATATCATCAAAAAGAATAAAATACTTAAGACTCAACTTATTCAAAGAGGTAAAAGTTCCAATGATGTTTTTTGCAAAAATATAAAAATATGTCCTAAAATGCATATGGACCCTCAAGGGACCCTGAATAGCCAAAACAATCTAGAAGAAGAAGAACAAAGTTAGAGAACTCATACTTCCTGATTTCAAAACTTACTACAAAGTAATCAAAACAGTGTGGTACTGGCATAAATACACACAATATACTAATGAAATAGTATAGAGAGCCCAGAAATAAACCTTTGCTTATACAGTCAAATGATTTTTGACAAGGGTGCAAAGACCATTCATTGGAGAAAGGATAAGTTTTTCAACAAATGGTGCTGGGAAAACTGGATACCCACATGCAAAAGAATGAGGTTGGATGCTTACCTTACACCATATACAAAAATTAAGTCAAAATAGATCAAAGATGTAAATGTTAGAGTTGAAGCTATAAAATCCTTAGAAGAAAACACAGGGTAAAAGCTGTGTGTCATTGAGTCCAAATGCCATTGCCAACAATGATTTCTTTAATATGACACTAAAGACATAAGCAACAAAAAAATAACAAATTGGACTTCATCAAAATGCAAAAGTTTTCTGTATCACAAGATACTATCAACAAAGTAAAAAGGCCACCCACAGAATGGTTGAGAATATTTGCAAATCACATATCGGATAAGGGCTTAATATCTAGAATATATAAAGAACTCTCACAACTCAACAATTAAAAAAACACCCAATTTAAACATGCACAAAGGACTCGAATAGACATTTCTCCAAACAAGATAAAAAATGGCCAGTACACACATGAAAAGATGCTCAACATCACTAAGAATCAGGAAAATGCAAAATAAAACCACAATGAGATACATCTTCATACCCATTAGGATAGTTACTATCACAAAATCAGAAAATAACATGTTGGCAAGAATGTTGAGAAATTGGAACCCTTGTGCTCTGATGGTGAGAATATAAAACTGTGGAAAACAGTATGGTAGTTCCTTCAAAAATTAAAAATAGAATTACCATATCATCTAGCATTTCCACTTATGGGTTCTGAAATAATAGAAAATATATTTATTGGTCTCTGCCTCTAGTTCCTGGCACAGAGCTCCTAAAACCCTTGTAATTTCCTAAATGATAAGAGCACTAGGAGCATCTCTTGTTCTAATATTTGTCTTTGACTCCATCCCTGACACAGAGCTCCTAAAACCCTTGTAATTTCCTAAGTGATAAGAACACTAGGAGAATCTTTTGTTCTATTGAGGCAACTCTGGGTGGGCTCCTGGATGGCTCCTGGATGGGGGCTGGTCACCAGACAGACCAAGCCCTGATTAGAAGCTTGGAATATTTAGCCCTACTCCTTATCCTCCAGACAGGGGAGAGGGGCTGGAAACTGAGTTAATAATTGATCATGCCTACATGAGGGAGCCTCAGTAAAAATCCCAATAGAAGGAGGTTCAGAGAGCTTCCAGGTTGCCAATGACAAGGAGTGACTGGAGAGTGGTGCACCTGGAGATGGCATAAAAGCTCTGTGCTCTTTCTCACATACCTTTCCCTATGCGCCACTTCCATCAGGCTGTTCTTGAGTTATATCCTTGTATAATAAACTGGTGATCTAGTAAATGTTTCTCTGAGTTTTGTGAGCCACTCTAGCAAATTAATCAAACCCAAGGAGGAGGTTGTGGGAAGCTCTGGTTTACAGCCAGTCAGTCAGAAGTACAGGAAACAACCTGGGCTTCTAACTAGCATATGAAGTTGAAGTGAGGTTGGGTGGGTGTGCAGTCTTATAGGACTGAGCCCTCAACCTGTGGAATCGGATGTATCTCTGTGTTGACAGCATCAAATTGAGTTGAATTATCTGACGACCAGCTGACATTCCAAGAATTGCTTGTTGGAGGTCTGGGGAACCCTCCCACATGGGAGAAAATGAATCTCAGAACACCATTTATGGGTATACACCCTAAAGAACTGAATGCAGAGGTAAAAAGACATATACATACACCCCTGTCATTAACAGTGTTATTCAAAATAGCCAGAAGCTGGAAGCAAGCCAAGTGTCCATCAACGGATGAATTGACAAAAAAAATGTGCTGGATACACACAGTGGAATACCATTCACCCTTAAAAAGGAAGGAATTCTGACACATGCTATGGCATGGATCAACCTTAAAGACTTTATGCTAAGTGAAATAAAGCCAGCCACAAAAGTAAAATAGTGTATGATTCTACTCATATAAGGTACTTAGAGTAGTCAAATTCATAGGAATAGAAAGGAAAATGGTGGTTCCCAGGGGCAAGAGGGAGAGACAACAGGGAGTTGTTGCTTAATGTGCACAGAGTTTCACTGCAAGGTAAAAATAGTTCTGTGGATGGTTGGAGGTTATAGCTACACAATAATGTGAATGTACTGAATGTCACTGAACTGTACACTTAAAAATGGTTAAAATGGTCAATTTTATGTTATGCATATTTTATGACCATTTAAAAAAATTAATTATTTCCAACAAATAAACAAACACTAGCTACATGCAATAGCATAGATAACTATCACAATCATAATGCGGCATAAAAGAAATTATATTCAAAAGGCAATATATTTTATAATTCAATTTATATAAAATCCAAAAAAGACAAGGTCTGGCTTCCAGTAATGGTGGAGTAGCTTGTTGAACTAACACTCTCACAGATAACAATGATAAAATCTGCATAAAATATTATATATATTTATAGAGAATCATTTATCTATATGTAATATACATATAATAAATGTGTATGTGTGTGTATGTATAAATCTCTTCCAAAGCAAGCAGAACTGAGACAGCGTCTTCCCTTAAGTGATGGGAATTGCACCAGGAGATATTTGCAAGCTTGAGTCTTTTGCCTCAAAGCATTCCAAAATCTGTACATGGCCCAGACAGGGGAAAAACTACAGTCTTACTTGTAATGCTACAGGACATATTTTGGGGCTGGCAGAGTAGCTGGAAAGTTAGGGGAGAAATTCTGGAAGGGAGGGACACACAAAGAGGAAAATCTCAAAATATGTATGAATGTCTCCCCCCAACACACACCAAATTGGCAGATCTTTGAACAACACACATGCACGGTAGGCCCCAGAGGGCCTTGTGTAAACAACAGTTGGAAGATGAAAGACCTGAATGAGGATTTCAGCTATGCTCACTGTAAAGGAGACAGGATTGGAGTTTCAGTCCAGCCAAGTTAACTCTCTGCTAGAAAAACAACAACACTCTTCAAAGGAATACAATAGAATCCAGAGTCTCTATAACTATCATTCATGGTTTCCAGTACACAATTTTGAAAAATCATGAGATTTGAAGAAATAGGAAAATGTAATCCATATATGAGCAAAAGCAGGCAGTAGAAGCTATCCTCAAGGTGTTGCAATTAGCAAACAAGGATAAGAGCGTAACTATTATAAAGATGATCATGGTGGTAAAGAAAAATATTCTCATAATGAATGAACAGATGTTGAAACTCAGCAGAGAAATGGAAATTACAAAAAAGTACCAAATAAGAAGATGAAATAAAAAAATACTTTTGAGTTTACCGGTAGATGAGAAACAGTAGAAGAAACATGAAGATAGAGCAATAGAAATTATCTAGCCTGAAGAAAAGAATGTAAAAATTTTGAAGAAAAATGAAGAGAGCCTTACAACCTGTGAGATGATTGAGTCTCCAGCAGAGGGGAGAGACAGAAAAATTAAATGAGGCAGAAAGGTAAATCAATAAGTAATAGCATAACTTTCAAAATTTGGTGGAAAATCTAAAATTTTAGATCCAAGAAAGTCAGGAAACCCACAAAATAAAACACAAATTAAAACCATACCTAGGCACGTGATAGTCAAGCTGCTAAAATCCAAAGATAAAGGAAAATCTTGAAAGCAGTCAAGGAACTACATATATACATGGGAAGACATTACATACAGGGAGAAATAATGTGAATGATGGATGATACATTATCAAACACAAAAGAGACAAATCAATAACAAAATGACATCCTTCAAGTGCAAAATGAAAACCCAAAAGTCAACACAGGATTCTATATTTAGCAGAACTCACTTTCATAAAGGAAGCAGAAGCCACAATAAGAGACCGCACACATATTAGATAGCTAGAATAAAAAATCAAATTGCAAATACCAAGTGCTGGTGCGGACTAGGAGCAACTAGAACTAGGAATGCAACATGATAGTTGCATTTGGAAAACAGTTTAGCAGGTTCTTATAAAGTTAAACATACATTTATTATATGACTCAGATATCCCCCTCCTAGGTATTTACTGAAACAAATTAAAAACTAATGTTTAAACAAAAACCTTTGTGTGAATCTTTATAGCCATTTTATTCATAATTGCCAAAAGCTGGAAATAAACTAAGTGTCCTTCATCAGGTGAGTCGAGAAAGAAGCTGTGGTGCATCGGGACATTAGAATAGTACTTGGCAATAAAAAGGATAAACTCTTGATTCGCACAACAACATGGATGAATCTTGGAGGCATTTCTCTAAGTGAAGGAAGCCAGATGCAAAAGGCTATATGGTATATGATTCCATTTACATGACTTTCTAGAAAAGGCAGAATTACAGAGATGGAAAGTGATCAGTGGTTGCCAAGGGATGGAGTGGGGGAAGCGGTTGACTACAAAGAGACAGTATGAGAGAATTTTGGGGGTGAAAAAAACAGCTCTGTATGGTACTGTAGAGATGGATACACGACCATAAAGTTGTCAAAACCCGTAGAACTGTACACCGCAAAGAGTGAATTTTACTCTGCAAATTTTAAAAATCAATCAGGATGCTGGGGAACTCAGATGGAATGCAGCAACAAATGAATCTCACTGTATTACAAGCACCTGACATAACCACACAGAAGGGGTGGGGGTGAAAGGTCCTGACCTAAGTAACTTTGGAAGACAGTGCTTTGACGGGATACTGTAAATCTAAAGTACTGGACAAAAACACTGTACACTAGGTGATAAATGTGTTTCTCATAAGGGTATGGATTAGCAATTCTGAAACTAGTTGACACATTAGTAAATATATTGTAGATAACTGGAGTTAAGTTTCTCACTGTTGGTAAAAGAAGTTACATATAAACAAAAGGAGAATGCTAGAATAAAATCTGTGGTGCTGGATTGGAGTTGGAAGTATCAGTATAAATCCATGTCTCTTTTAATATCTCTATCCAGATAGATAGTTAGATTGATAGATAGATGGATAGATCAACAGATAGATGTGTATACCTGAGTTTATATTCATACATACATTTCCAAGCTCTGCTGAGTGGGTCTAGAAGCAGTTACACTCTAGTATCAATGAGCACACCTAGCTCCCAGATCTGCATTTATATCATTCTCCAATAAAAAGAAGCAGGTTTTCTTGGAGAAGTGGCTAATTCTAGGGCTGGAGATGGAAAATACAAGATGAACCTGGAACACCTTGTAATGCCAGAAAGTAGGAAAGTGCTTTAAAAAAAACACAGAAAATGATGAGATGTGTCAAAAGGAATCAATCTGAAAGACTTCCCAATGGCTCAAGCTGGAAAATTGTGAGCAACAAAATAAATAATGGTAGCATTGGATTATTACCCAGAGAACAAAATAAATATCCATGAGTCTATACTGATATGAAATAGATTAAATAAGAAAGGAAGAAAGAAAGAGAAAAAAAAAAAGAATGAGAGAAAGAGAGAAAGAGAGGAAGAAGGAAGGGAGAAGTAGGGGGGGAATCTTCCTCACAGAATTCCAAATAAAAACGTGGCTGGATAGCATGAAATAGAAAATTGCCACTAGAACACCACAGTAATAATTACTGTGAGCAAGACTGACTGAAGAATGCAAAAACTGTGGGTGAAACTTAAAGAAGAAACAGTACATTTGCAGAGCCTCAAAGCATCTCCCTCCAAATACTTAAATTTTTTCTCTTAATTTCTTTAAAAGACCTATGACTATTTAAAGCAAAAATTATAACATTGTATTGTGGGATTTACAACATGGGTAGATGTAAAATTTATGACAACAATAACATAATGGACAGACATAGGTAAATGGAACTGTTCTGTAGCAAGGCTTCCATATTTTACATTGATTAAACTGGTGCACTATTAAGTCTAGGTAGGCAGTGATATGTTAAAGATGCATATTGTAATCTGGACCAACCACTAAAAAATGCAAAGGTGTGTCACTTAAATGCTAATAAAGGAATTAAGAAGCAAAAAAAAGGGTTTGTACAAGAATGTTCACAGGAGATGACCTGCAAGACGAGCGCACTGTAGGGCAACCACAGAGCAGAACGCCCTCAGCCATGCCAAGGAGCAAACGCTGACACACACATGCTGGGTGAGTCTCATCAACCTCGTGTTGAGGGAGGCAAGCTGGACAGAAAACAAAACACTTGGGATGATTTCAGCCAAGATGAACCTATGATGAAAAAACCAGAGCAGTGGTTGCCTCGGGGGAAAGAAAAAATTGCCTGGGAAGGAACAGGAAGGAGTTTTCTGGGGGTGATGGAACTATTCTATTCTTAAAGGGGTGAAGGTTATATGGGCATGTTTATTTGCCAAAACTGTACAGTTGAGAGTTGTGTCTTTCAGTGTGCGTACATCTTACACCCCCCACACACAAAGGACTAAAAGAATAATAAAGTGAGGTGGGAATGAGATGGAATGTGGATGAAACAAAATTGGCTGACAGTTAGTAGTTGTTGAAGCTGGGTGACGGGCCTACTATGCTATTTTGTTTATTTTGTATATTGTTTAAATTGTTCTGTAATAAAAAACTCGTATAAGAAGACAAACTCGATATACAGTGTTTGCTGGTAAGATATCGCTTACCTTTTGGGAGGAAGGAGGGAGAAATGGATTGTTGGCGCTGGAATGAAGCTGGTGCTAGTTCTTGGTCACACAAGTGTGCTCGCTTTGTAATAATTCTTTGAGGTTTACATGGATGATTTCTGCATATATTTCTGTACTCATGTTATACATCAATAAACATTTTAAATCCTTCATATTTGCACAAAGATCCTAACTCAATATCTCAGAATAACAGCAATGTTTTGTTTTAAAGTGGAACACGTTCACTCATGACATCATCAGATGGATCTATTAATGCCCTCATCCTTGCGTGTCCCCCTGGGTCTTTCCATTTTTGCCTCAATTTGGCAAGTGGCATGGCTTTGAGTTTTTATGATGGGTATGGGCCCTTCAGGTGGGCGAGGTCCAAGGGAAAGATCTCTGCAGCGACCTTGACCACGGGAACCAGAGGGAGGATCATGGCAACCTGGAGGGATGGAGGGGATGATAGGACAGGTGGCCTTGTAAAGGCAAATTCCAGAATCCCAGGCACCCAATATTTCCATTTTAGATATAGAATTTACCCTTCAAATACTGGCCAGGAAGTTTCCAGGAGGGCTGCAAGCATCCTCAGCAATAGCCAGGCTGGTGAGCCCCACCCCTACCTGAGTGCTGGCCTCAAGGGATGTAGCCCAACCACACTGCGCATACTCTGGGGGGTGGGCAGGGCATAGAGAGTGGTCATGGTATAGAGAAGAGGCGGAATAGAGAGTGGGGTGGAGAAGCAGAGGGATGGGGACCAGGGGCGGGGGGACAAGGTAGGAGTTGGGGCCCCTAGCTGTGTATGCTGGGAGCTTTTGTCTCTTAAACGCTCCCAGCTGGGAGCTTGCAGGACCGCAGGACTACAAATCCCAGGAGGCTGTGAGCATGGGGCGGTGCCTAACCCTGGGGGGAGGAACAGGGCTGTGTGCGCTTGGCCGAGGGACACACCGCCCTTGACTCAGGACTCTGGTCCTGCACCCGCTGCACGTGGACTGAATCCCAGAGGGATGCGACGGGACTAGCGGGACCAGGGAGTTAGGAGGATGTGGCGGCTGCATGGGCAGCCAAGGGCCTGCAGCGTGCAACTGGTTTTGTCCAAAATAGAAGTCGGACTCGTGCCTCTTCCACACCGCCTTCCTCCGTTGTTTGATTCCTCCTCCCACCTGCGTGCCTGTGGGTCTTTCCACAGCCCCCTACCAAGTCCAGGGCCAGGTGCTTCTCTAAAATGCTTATGGGAACTGGTTTGACATCCCAGAAACTTTCCACTTTGCCTGCTGCCCTCTGCCTTCTCCAGCCAAAGTGCCATCCTTTCATCAGCTTTTGAGAGAGATTCCCCCTTGTGGCTGGTCTTGCAAGTACAACTTAAGAGCTTTGCTGGGTGGTAACACTGGCTCTTTCTTGCCTTTTTCACAGGTGTGGAAGTTAAGGCATCTGTGAGGTTAATCACTGGTTTCCCCAGGATCCGCTAAGAGCAGAGGAGAACAACCCAATTCCCAGGCAAGTATCTAGTAGGCCATTTTCACCAACGCATTCCAGGGCAGTGGCCTCCAAAGCAGCAACCTTAAGACGAGAATAGCTTAATCATTTTGCCCTTTAGATTGATCACCTAATCTCAGCTCAGGCCTGAGTGGCCAGTCTCTCAGGGACACGAATGGCGACTCTGATCACTCAGGAAGAGACTAGTCATCCAGCTTTGGGAGAGGGATGTTCAAGGTAGACAGCACTTGGGCAGCATTTGAAACCCGTCACCTTTAACATCTCTGCTTTGGATTCTGGCAAGGTTCCCACATAAACATGCCTAGGGATAGTCAGAGGTACCATATTCTTTAAAAATTGATTAGAGTTGTGAAAGGAACAGAGCATAAAATATCTTGCTTATTTGCAAAAGATAAAATGCAAGCAAGACCTTCCTGTTAATTTTTTTCTGCTCATTCTCTTAGCTGTACTGTATGTTTGAATGCAGAAACAAAAAACTTGAATTGCCAAATTCTCTTTTCCTGAGATTGGTAAATTAACTTAAATGTCTTATTGAAACCTGTGGAGGAATGGTTAGCAGCTTTCATGATTTATGTCGTCCCTAAAAATCTGGGCGTTGATCTACATGAAAAAAACTCCCTGTTTATATTACACATCCCAATAGGTTACATTTCCGATTCCTGAATGTGGGATATTATCAAAACAACTGAAAAACCTGGTCATGGAAACTGGACCCTGTCACTTTGTCAAGAATTTGCCTCTTTATGAATTAATGACACATGAATTCTTTAACAGTTTTGTAAAGAAAGAATGAGAGTGTGTAGTGTCTCTGAATGTGGTAAGATAGGGAAGTCTTGTTAGACCACATCCTCGGGTTCTTCTCTCGTGTTCAATAGGCCCAGGTGATAGTCCGTGTAGTCAGGTGCAGCGCCGCTCCCCCAGCCCCCAGTGTTCCATCCTACTCTGGCCTGTGCCCTCTTCAGGGGGTTCTGATGACACTGGTCCACAAGTGTTGGAAGGAGACATTGTAACATGAGAATATTCATCATCTTAAAACAAGGATTAATGGAGAGGAAAGTCTCAGGGTGTGTGTGCTCTGATGCACTGCTGTTGGGGTATGGCCGCAGTGACCACTGTGCTCCCAGCAGTCCCCACAATAGCAGTCTCAGGCGTTTGATCTCCTGGCGCAACCACAGCAGCTGTTGACAGAGCTGGGAACTCATCGTGGTTCAGTGTCTTCCATCAGATTTTGTCGCTCTGACCCTCCTCTGCTTGCCCCATTCCCACGCCTATCCGCTGTGTTGATTGCTTTGTAGTTGTTTCCTAGGAGCCACTGTGTGTAACTCTATTTCACAGTGTCTTTAGGGACCCACTCTCACTACACAAGTCACTGTACAACAGCCCCTTATCCTGGTGTAGCCCATGTTTATCCTCTCCAGTGGAGCTGTGAAGAACCCTGCTTAGTCGGAGCTCCTCTCATTCTCATGCTGCTGGGGCTGCTTACGAAGCTGGGCATCTCATCTTTGGTCATCAACATTATTCTTTTCATCGATTTTCTGAAGTCAGAGACGACTTTGTTAATAATGTGACACTGATTCTAACAGACACTTTTATGTATCTTCCCCAACAGCTCTGTGAAGTAGGCCTGTGATCCCCATTTTACAGGGGGGGGACACTGAGGCTCAGAGAGGTTGAGTAGCTTCCTTCACTTCACACAGTTTCTTGGTACATTTTGAGTCTCCACCTGGAACTCCGCCTCTCAGGTGTGTGCACTTAGCTGGTGTTCCACTTTGTGCCTCTCTGCCAGCCTCTCCAAAGGCACACGCCCCATCCTGAGTCCATTTTCTGCTTGATGGCAGTCACCCTGCACAAACCGGCCCCATGCAGGGAGTGGATTAGTCGGGCATGGTCCTCCAGCTTACCCTGGGGAGGTTCTAGGTTTCTTGGGAGAGCTGGAGCAGTGGAAGATACTGACCATCACTCACCTGGAAGGTTTGTTATGTAGAAATACTCCACTGACTTTTTGCAGGTGTCATGTCTTCTTTGTCTTCATTGCTTCTCTGGGCTTTCTCTTACAGTCCGTGCTGTGCAGTAACATACAGTACAGAGACTGGGGAACATAATGTTGTTGCCCTGCACCAAACGGTCACATTACTCATTTTTCTAATTATGAAAGAGTTACATACTGTAAAAAAAGTGAAATTACCCAGATCTGTGTAGAGCAAAGTGAAACCTCCCCCATCCATCCCTTTCCCTGCAAACTCACTCCCCTACTCAGAAGGAACTATTGTTAAGAGTTTGCAGCTTATTCTTCTGGGCATTTCCTATGAATTTATAAATACACATAAAGTTTTTTTAACATAAATGACATAACTACATCATTTTGCAATTTGTTGTTTCCCAAACCATATATCATAGATGTCTCTCCTTATCAGTGCTCGCCACTCTAACTTAGTTTTTTAGAAGTTTTAGAGGTACTCCAAAGAACAGGAATACCATGATCTGTTTATCTCTTCTTTGATAGAGATGGGATTATGTCCAGTTTCACTATTATACATAATGCTACAGTAAGATCCTTGCATGGAGTTTATTACACTGCTATTCAACTGCTCAATTTTCCTTGTTTCCTCTTGGTCAGAGACTATGATATATTTTTAACAATTTTATGGGAATTATTGTTATTATTATTATTATTTTTTGTGTGTGAGGAAGATCAGCCCTGAGGTAACATCCATGCCAATCCTCCTCTTTTTGCTGAGAAAGACTGGCTCTGAGTTAACATCTGTTGCCAATCCTTCTCCTTTTTTTCCCCCAAAGCCCCAGTAAATAGTTGTACGTCATAGATGCACATCCTTCTAGTTGCTGTATGTGGGATGTGGCTTCAGCATGGCCGGAGAAGCGACGTGTTAGTGCATGCCGGATCTGAACCCGGGCCACCAGTAGCAGAACACTTAACCACTAAGCCACGGAGCCAGCCCTATGGGAATTATTTTATAGGGAATTTAATTTTATCACTGAATAAAGACATTTATGGGGAAACTGGACTTTAAGGTCATCCATCTCAGTATTCTGGAGAAAAATCATGAAACTTAGAAGGTATGAGGCTTGCTCCATCACAATCTAACAAGTCATGTTAACAATTTAAAGTTGAATGTTTGAATAGACACTACTCTCTCTGTTCAGAGGAAGAATGACTTTTTCTTGTCTAGAAAACATCTGACTCCAGGGGCTCTCAGTTGTGCTTCAGAGAGGGTAAGATATTGGTGTTGTATCTGTTTCTCTTCAGCTGTAGGCTGCATCTTCTAAAGATCATAGAATTGAACATGGTCCAATAAATGTATATGATTTGGGTCAAAAATTCAAAGTAATGAACCCAAGATAGGAATCCATAACTTTGGTTCTTAATAAAGAATTTCCTTTGATATCCTCAAGTCTCTGTGATTACTGTGTATACATGAATGAAGTATCCCTCTGTCCATTTCTTAAGTTGTTTCCATTGACTTTATGGATTTATCCCCTAATCCAGATTCTAAGTGTGAAAGAACATCTTGGTCCTTCAAAGAAAAGAAGCCATTGAAATTTGATTTTCTTTTAGCTCGCCATCCTACAAGTTTGAGGAATAAATTATCATGTAATGGTACAATGATTCTGAAATCTAATTTTTAATTAGAGGGGTGTAAGGTATGAATGAATGGTGGTTCATCCCCATGGTCAAGGGTATTGTATACGTGGACGTGTAAACAAGATTCAGGAAGCTGCTTCAGCCCTGTGACATCCCTGAGAACCACAGTGCAGGAGGATCTAGGCACACAGCCATCTGCCTAGATCTCCTGGGTTACATGTAGATCCAGGGGTCTTGAGAGTGGTGTCAGAGCAGCTAGCTTTTATCTATTTCTCCCCTTCCTTCTCTCCAGCTTATCTCAAACAGTCCTGACTATCATATTTTAAAGACCAATTATAGTTATTTACATGAGCTGCTTGTTCATTACTGCAGAGTAATAATCAGGCATACCATTAAATATCATTTAATCTACCTAATTAAATTTGTTGTACCTTTTGATTGATTAGAACACTAAAGTTAATTCAGAGTTTGATATTCACCAAATGTGTTAATCTGCTTACAACTGCCATGTGCCTCATTCCTCTTAGAAGTGTATCTTTGGCCCATCACAAGATTTTAATGAATCAAATCATCATAAATTAAGATAATGTACTGTCTTTTGGATGATCGGGAGGCATATGGGTCCATTTTGGAAATATGCCCATCTGTCTTTGCTCCCCATGGGAAGTTTCTGGTCACTAGGTCTCCAGGTGGCTTGCACAAGCCCTAGGTCTATAAAGCTTGGTGCCTCTCCTTCTAATTGAGGTAGAAATAAAAGAGGTCAGAGAGACTTATTAAAGTTTTGGTTGTATGAAGTCTTCAATGAAGACCATCCATGCATATTGTTCTGGATAGCTCTCTGTTCCTAAGACTACTAGCTACTTTAAGGGCTTGTCTGGAACTGTCAATGGTCTGATATTTTACCTTACCTGCAAACGAATAAGTTAGCTACCATGGTCTTACAGATGCTGGCAAAAGATACGAGACCCATGGGTCAGAGACACAGGACTTAATGACACAACAATGGCAGTGGCCAGAGTATCAACATTTGCACTGGTTCACTAAATCCCACTTCCTGCAGGATGATACACAGTGGGTCAGGAGACATGCAGAGGGTTGCAAGAACTCAGAGCTTAAGGAACTCAAATCTTCAATAAGAGGCAGGAAATCTGCTGACCTTTGGTTTGGGGAAGGGTGTTATTTTTATTATACTGGGGAGTAAGCAAGCCTGCCTTTTGCTCCAGAGGAGGCCACTATTTCTATCTTCCAAGGTTGTCAGCTCTACACACATTCTTGAAAAGATAACCTGGTTTTACTGGCTTTCAAAGGTAAGCTTGAATGAGACTTCATCATCATTCCGTTCTTCTGTTACCTTTATTGAGATTGTCCAAATATGCTTTTTTCTCTGTAAAGTTCACTAACTTTATTCATACATAAGGGTTGCTTTTGGTTTTATTTATTAAGTTAAAATTTTCTTATTAGAGCAAATGAGGAAACTATTATGGGTTGGATCTGAAGGTATGCTTTTCCAGGAAAAATGTGAAAGAAGATCGGTGCTCACAGAACTTTGCCACAAGGAGTTGATATCAACTTAAATGATTTTGATTTGAATAGTGTTTTGTACAACTTTCTTCCATCTTACTTCATCCTCTCTGCTTCCTGTAACTCTCATATGGGAATGAGGCAGTTTCAGGGATTCACTGAACTCATTTACAATATTAAAATGGTTTTTTCTGTTGTTTTTTTTTTTTTTATTGAGGTAAAGTTAACATACAACATTAAATTAGTTTCAGCGGTACAACACAATAATTCAGTGTTTGTATAAATGTTGAAATGATCACCACAATAAGTCCAGTTAACATATGTCCCCATACATAGTTACAAATTTTTTTCTCTTGTGATGAGGACACGGCGTACTTCAAGGTGCAGAAGAATCAATGATGATGTCATACTTTTCCATATACAACTTGATGAATTTGGACATAAGTATACACCCTTGAGACTGTCACCACCATCAAGGCCACAAACATATCCATCACCTCCCAAAGTTTTCTCTCACCTCCTTTATTACTATTATTGTGTAGTAAGAACTCTTAGTATCTACACTATTAGCAAATGTGATGTACGCAATACAGTCTCGTTAGCTGTAAGCACTATGCCATATCCTAGATCTCCAGAACTTATTTATCTTGATTACTGAAACTCTGTATCCTTTGATCATCAGCTCCCCATTTCTCCATCCCCTTAACCCCTGGCAACCACCATTCTAACCTCTGCTTGTATAAGTTTGACTATTTAAGATTCCACATATAAATGAGTATTTGCCTTTGTCTGTCTGCCTTATTTCACTTAGCATAACGTCTTCTAGGTCCATCCATGTTGTCAAAAATGGCAGGAACTCCTTCTTTTTTCAAGGTTGACTAATATTCCATTTCTTTATCCATTCATCCGTCAGTGACATTTAGGTTACTTCCATATCTTGGCTATCGTGAATTAGCTACAATGAACATTAGAGTGCAGGTATTTCTTTGAGACCCTGAGTTCAATCCTGTGGGCATATACCAGAAGTGGGATTGCTGGATCATATGCTAGTTTTCATTTTTGGAGTAAGCTCCATACTGTTTTCCATAATGGTTTTACTAGTTTACATTCCCACAAGGGTTCCTTTTCTCCACATTCTCAAAAACATTTGCCATCTTTAGTTTTTTTGATAATCGCAGTCTTAACAGGTGTGAAGTGATAGCTCATTGTGGTTTTGATTTGCATTCCCTGATGATTAGTGATGCTGAACACCTTTTCATACACCTGTTGGCCACTTGTATGTCTTCATTAGGAAAAGTCTACTCTGGTCCTTTGCCCATTTTTTAAATTGATTTATCGTCTTGTTATTGAGCCAACACGAAAAAAGAGAACAAGATTTCCAGGCATTATGGATGCTTCCCAGTTGATACAGATGGTTTTGTATTTACAGTGGTACCAAAAGATCATGTTTCATGCTTTTTCTTCAGCTTGTTATAAGACCAGCAGTAGCTGCGGCATGGCAGATAATTGGGATCTTCTGGGTTTGGAGGTTTACAACATAAATGAGTGGTAAGGAATTTTTTATTATTCCAAGGAAATTATTGAGATCATAGTCCGTGGAATTCAGGATTGATAGGTGTAGGAGGAAATTAAGGTGAGGATCGGTGATCTGGCACTACTTCTGATCATGAGGCACAGGTATCTACTGTATGAGTGTTTGAATAAAAATATTAGAGATCAGGAATTTGTGGTGGGTGAATATGTTTTCTGAATTATTTACTTTTGAACATAACCATTTGGATTATGTGAACATCTGGGATATGGGAGTAAGTCGTTAACAGGGGGTGGTTGATAATATCACTATTGATTTAACTTCTATGAACACCAAGTGGTCAATGGATTAAGCAAATGAGTAATCAGAAAACACAGAAATGGTAGGATTTGGGATTTAGTAAAGGACTGGGGACCGACTGTCCTGAGAGAGAGTGCCAGGACTTATGAGGTTGAGAGTGACAAGGACAAGAAAAGAATAGAAACACACTCAAACAAGGAGGGGGTGTTAACAGGATGGGGGAGGAGAAATGATCTGGAGTAGCCTTGAGTTTTGACCTTGAGCTTTCTGTTCTTGATGCAAATCTGCCTGATGACATCCCGGGACACAGGTCAGATCTATTCCCAGAGGATAGAGGGAGGGTGGAAGTACAAAACAGCCAGGATAATTGTCCTAAAAAGGCAGGCTTCCTTTATCATTTGTCTCAATTTCATTATTTACTTTTGTAGGGTAAGAGGAAAAGAAGGATGATAGCCACGTCTTCACAGAGGAAGCAGCATAACTGTGGGATCCAGTCCAAACCAAAGCCTGGTTTAAACATCTCCATCCCTATAAGGATGTCCAGTGACATATTCAAGAGGCTGGGTACTAGAATTCCATCCCATCCTGGCAATGAAGGGTCTCTGGGAGGACACCTTGGACCAGCCCCACCAGGTCTGCTGGCCAGAGAGACTGCAAGGACTCCAGGCCTGCAGCAATGCAGGACAACTGGTAACTCCTTTCAAGCTTGCCAAAGGGTTGCAAAACCTAGCACCTAGTCACACAGGTGAATCCCTGCCAGGTGTGCTCGCAGGTGGTCTGCACTTCAGGTCCCATGCCCACTCCTGCCGGTCTTCAGATTTGGCAGGGATGATTCCAGGAGCTGATCTGGGCATTCCACAGCTCCACTGCCAACAATTTCTGGCGACTGAGGAAGGTATCAGGAAGGAGGAAAGGGCAGTGAAGAGCACAGGAGAGAGACTGGTGATAGCACTGATGGCGGACAGACTTGCTAGTGAGGCAGAGAAAGTGAGGGGCCAAGAAGGCCGTCTTGACAGCAGATGAAATGGAGCAGGCACCTCAGTGAGGTCTCTTGGTAGCATCCCAAATGTTTTTGTGCTTTGAGCTCTTGAAACTTTGAAATATAACAATACGTTTCTTTTATTAAACTCTGCTGCGTGAAATAGAAAATATAGACAGTGGTTTCTTTCTGAGGTGAGAGGTTGAGTTGCAGGTGAGGAGAGAAAGATCTTCCTTTTTCATGCTGTTCTCTCATTTTCCTTTACTATGTACTTTATTTATTTGTACTTTCAAGTCAGCAGCGAGTTATCAACGTCACAGGATGATTCAGTTTTTCCCCATACAGTCACAGTAAAACCTACTTAAAGTGGATTATTCTTTTTGTGTAATATTCCAATAGATTCCAAAATATTATTTCCAAAGCACTTCGATGTCTATGTTCTCAAATTAGATATTTACTTCTAGGTCTCCATTTTTGTGTTCCTTCTTGCATGCTACTTCAGAGTTGCATCTAAGGAAATACCAGATTTCCCTCAGTTTTTTAGATCCATATGTGTTGGAAATTTGATTCATGAAGATGGACATGGCAGCTGGGGGATTATGCTATTATCAAGAGACCATTTTTCGGCATCAGTAATCTGACAAGAACTCACTGCTTGTTGAGATTTAATTGACTATTTGAGGAATCAAGCTTTCACTATTGGTACTTCTCTTTCTCTTTGGAGGGGAAGTATTGCCTTCATAGTCTTTCCATTACCAAACCACTTTCCTGGGTGGCTGTGCCCTGTCAGGAAGGGCCTGGGATGCCGGGAACCAGGATTCATCCTCAGCTTCTGCCTGTCCTGAGAAGGCTTCCCTGGCAGAGTCCAGCCTGTGTGTCTGGGTGACACTTGCAGCCATCAGAAAGGAGGCGATAACTCACAAGTGCCAAGCGATTCATCTGGCTCTTGTCTTACAGGGTGTTTCCAAGGGATGAGGTTCAAAATGCCACTTGGTAACCCCTTGAAAGCTCCTGGTCACGGGGTGGGTTCTCGGTGTGAGGTCAGAGCAGTGTCTATTCACCACCAGATGGGAAGCATTTCAGTATTTTAATTGCTAAGTCTGTGTTCATGCACGACCATGGATCATCTGTTCCGTGGCATTTCCTGCTGGACCACCCCACACCCCTGTCATGCCTCATCTTTCAAAGCTCCAAACAGGGTTCACAACCCATCAGGTGGTTGTAATGTAACCACAGCGCAAGACAGGGGAAAAAAACACAACCACCCAAGGGTGACACACTTTAATGGTTCGGGCCAAATTGCCCCATTTGGACAAGTTGGCAACATCAACACTGAGTATGTAAACTGGAGGACTGTCTAAGACCATGGACCTCAGAATGACACGGCCTCAGATGTCACCTGGACAGCAAGGGACAGTGTGGGGTCACTCACTGGCCAGGATTATGGTCCTTATCCTGGTAAAGCAGAGCTCACCCGGGATCCATCAGACCAAGCCAGGGAGGAGGCTGGGGGCCTTCTAGGGAATTTCTGCCCTAAAGTGAATGGCATAAGGAAGGCAGAGGTGCTGGAAATCCTGGTTCACAGAGAGCGGTCGGTCGTGTTTATGGAATGAGGCCCAGTGGTAGACTTAAAGCTGCGTCACAGATCTTTCCCATTGGATACAAAACAGCAGGAAACAGATTTCACAGTCCTGGACATGGACCCCAGCAGGATTCAATTCTAGGTCAGTGGTGAACATGGAGGCACTAGAGGGGTATCAGGAGGGAAAGTCCTGTCTGCCTTTAGTCCATTTGCAAATCACCTTTGCGGGCCTTGTCCTCTCCACATGCATGTTTTGATCTTTTTACATTGTTTTCCCCACTTACAGCTGATGCAATTCCAGAGATTGAACTAGAAAACTACAAGTTCCTAAAATTTGGTCAAAAGAAACCTCAACAGGAGAAGCAGAAAACATTCCTTCTTCCTCCAGAATGTAGAAAGGCACCCCCTGCCTATGGCACGACCTGGTCCTGGGTAGTGCTGTTTTAAAGACATCCACATTTCAGTGGTTGTTGCTTTGCCTGTGAAAGTACCATTAACCTTTAAATCCCAGGAGAACTGGCCGGGGACCGTGTCCGCCCCTGGAGCGGCTGAATGATACTGAAATGAACTTGTTCTCGGAGTTAGGGGGAATTGGGAGTGATGTCACTAGCCAAAAAGGGGGCTGGCCTTTCTCCCTTCTCCAACATACAATAAGTTGATGACTCAGAAGAGTTCTTTTTTTTTTTTTATAATTTTATTTATTTATTTTTTTCCCCCAAAGCCCCAGTAGATAGTTGTATGTCATAGTTGCATATCCTTCTAGTTGCTGTATGTGGGACGTGGCCTCAGCATCGCCGGAGAAGCGGTGCATCGGTGTGCGCCCGGGATCCGAACCCAGGCCGGCAGCAGCGGAGCGTGCGCACTTAACCACTAAGCCACGGGGCCGGCCCAGAAGAGTTCTTGATTCAAGGAGAAATGTGAGATTCTGTGTCTCACTCACATGCCTACAGAAAGCGACAGAACCACACCACAACTCCCAAGCTGTAAAGGGAACAGGACTTTAATATAATATTCAAATATGTCATTTATTATTTACAACAAATAACCACTGTCTCTCCCCAATGGGTGAGTAGGTGCTGAGGTAGAGATGTCAGGGAGCTGGGATGGGGTCATCCCTTCTCTCTTGGGCTTCAGGGGACCCCAGGAATCAGCTTACAATGCTCCCCTTCCCATCAAATGGGAGGAGCTGACCCTGTGCATCGCAAGCATCCCAGCTGTGTCCCCGCTGCTGAGGATGGGGCTGTGATCGGCCACTGGTATGGGGTTCGGGGTTGGGGCCTGGGGGCTGAGTAGAAGAGTCGGGTTATCTTGCGTGGCCTCCCTCAGAATCATGGCCCCCCACCATGTCCCCACTGCACTGGGTGCTCCAGACCCTGTGCTCAGTGCTGTCAGCCACCAGTACCCCATTTGTCCCTGCCACGTGAGCGATCATTTAGTATTACCTATTTCACAGAGGGGGAAACGGAGTCTCAGGAAGCTGAAGAGAGTCACCCCAGTCACAGGACTGGTCAATAGTGGAGCTGGGATCCCAGTGCCAGCTATCCGACTCCCCAAGACCACGCTTAGCCCAAAGCCTTACTGAACCCCTAGGAGTCAGTCACCCCGGCCCAGACACTCACTCACCCCTGACCTTGATGATGGCCGGTTCTTCTTGGCCTTGCGTACTCTGCAGGCCAACTAGGTCTAGCGCTCTGGCTGGCAGGACAAGGTGTAGCTACAGGACAGAGAGGCACCTGTGAGCCTACCAGGAACCACACCTCAGGGGTCCCCCCACTGCCTGCCCAGCAGCTGGAGTCTGGGTGTCCCAGAGATCACCATGTAATCAGGCCGGGGGATGAGTGGGGCACCATGGAGACAGGCTCTCTGGACTGGCCAACAGGGAGAGTCCACCCCTGCCCTCACCCAACTCCTGCCCGGCCTCACCTCTCATTCTCGTTGAGCAACTCCATGTCCTGGAACGAGGCCCCAAATGGCTCCCTCGGGCTCTAGCTTGTAATTCTTTGCAGCCTCCTGGAGCAGCAGGATCTCCCTCATGACTCGGTATTCCTGGGACCAGAGGGAAGGAGAGGATGCAGACAGGGCCTGGGTGGGGGATGCTGCAGGGGTCTTGTTGGAGGTGAGGAGTGGGGCAGGGGACCAGTCCTGGAAACCATCCTTCCCTCCAGTTCCATCCAGGATCTACCAGTTCTCAGAATGGGAATAATCAGCCCCTCCTCCAGGAAGATTTCCTTGATGCCATCCTCCCCTCAACCCACCCGCCAATTGGATGGGTCTCCCACTTCTCTGGTATCAAACTCTTCCACTCAATGTAAGATACAGCGGGTGAAGCCAAGGACTGTTCTGCCCAGAAGGTCTCTGATTTCCACCTCCTTCCTCTCCCCTGCAGGGAGTGCCACAGCTGCTCCTCAGTACTCTTCTCAAGGTTGATCCCATTCCCCTGGAAGGTAGACAGCCAGAGTACATCAGACAAAGACCCCTAGCCTGACTAGCTCCCTATGCCCACCCCTTCTCATGTTGCACTACTGCCAGATCCCCAGAGGGGGCCAGGCATGCAGAGAAAACAGGACTTGGACCTAGGCTTGCCTCTGGGCTCCAGAGGAGGAGGACATGGGGGTGTAACTGAGGGACCTGGCAGCACAACTCTCTCTGATGACAGACTTGGAGGCTGAGGCTTCAGGCAGAGGGGACTGCTCAGGCACTTATGTGCTTCCTGACTTGGGGGGGGCCGACTTCTTTCTCCCTTCATGGGCAACATGGGAGTTACAGGCTGAGTCCAGCTCAGATAAAACCTCACGCAGCTCTGCCATCAGGCAACTCTGAGCTTCCCCAGCCTGGGTAACTGGAATGGGTTTCTCTGGCAGAAACTCTGTTCACTCATCGCTAAAATAGGCCTGATGCCCCAGCTGCCAGCGGTGGCTGCAAGGCTTTCATGAGAGGAGAAGTGCCAAGTGCTGAGAACTCAGAGCTCAGTTCGGGGGCTCCCGCATCCCAAGGCTCAGAATCCTGGTCCTTCCTGCCTAGACCTCAGGTGCACCCACCTCGAAATAGTCACCCATCACCAGGTGCAGCATCAGCAGGTCACTGAGCAGAGTTCCAAGATAGGGGACAACACCTTGTGACATCGGGGTGTGGGTGGGATGAACCTTTGCTCTCAAGTCGACCCCATGTAGACCCTCTCCTGAAAAGTCCCCACACTCAGCCACCTGGCCCACCCCAGGGTTCCCACGAGGAGCAGCCTAGGACCCTCAGCAGCCTCCCGTCAATTCCTACTCCCTTCACACCCCAAGAACACCACACTCCTCCTCCTCACCTCCCAGGGCCGGCTTCTGGCAAATCACAGGGTGTGCAGTCCCTTGCCCTCCCCAAAACACACTCATCCTGCACCAGCTCTTCCAGGCCCTCCTCTTGGTCACTTCTACTGGGGGATTCAGACACTGTGGCACCAAGATGAAGGGCCCTCATCTTTTGATTTCAGGCCTCCAGCTGGGAGCACAGAGCCCCTCCCCCACAGGCACACTAACCTGCCGCTGCTGCTGCTTCTCCTGCACTCTCTGGGGGTTGCTCTCTGGGGGAGCAAACGTGGAGGGCCCCTCCTGCCAGGGTCGAGGACAGTGTCAGTGAGGCCATACTCCCCTCACCCCATTTCTCTCCAGCACCACTGGCCTCCGACACTGGACATCTGACTTGAGTCAACTGGTACCAATGTCATTCCATCCTCCAAGGTCTTGTGATTCCAGAACAAGCCCAGCTCCAACTCTCACTCTGGGTGTGAGCTTGGGCTTGTGGCCTGGCCTCCTTGAGCCTGTTTCCTCATCTGGAAAGTGTGAGAACTCCGGCTACCACACAGGTTCTCATGAGGACTCAGTGTCACAAGACTGTCATCATTGTTCTGGCCCTCACCCCTCCAGGTGGAGTAGGCAGAAAGCTCCCACATTCCTTTCCTCCCTCTTACCTCAACACCACCCTGTGAGGCCTGCACCACACAATCACCATCCCTCCATTTCCCTGATGAGGAGACAGAGACCCAAACATAGGCAGTGTGTTGCTCAGGGGCCCACAGAAGAGAGGCCGCTTGCCCCTCTCAGTCAGAGGCCCTGTTCCAACATCCTTGCCTAACCCCCAGCCCCACCACTGACAAGAGTCCTGTCCCTTGAGCTCTCAAAGCTTGGTCCTGGGCTGAGTCATGGATGGAGAGGACGGGGTGTCTTGGGAGTCTGGTTGAGTGGCTCCTGCCTGCCCCAGTCCCGTGGAGTGTCTGGGCCCCAGGCTGGGCCAGAGGCCAAGCCAAAGCCTTCTCCTCCCCAAGGAACGCCTCAGGACATTCCCCTGCACTGAATCCTTTTTTTTTTTTTGTGAGGAGATCAGCCTTGTGCTAACATCTGCCAATCCTCCTCTTTTTTTGCTGAGGAAGACTGGCCCTGGGCTAACATCCATGCCCATCTTCCTCCACTTTATATGGGACGTTGCCACATCATAGGTCGACAAGCGGTGCGTCGGTGCGCACCCGGGATCCGAACCGGCGAACCCTGAGCCGCCGCAGCGGAGTGCGCGCACTTAACCGCTTGCGCCACAGGGACGGCCCCTGAACTCTTTCTTTATCCACTCAAGAACTGGACCTCCAAGGTGCCACCTCTGATCAACAGAGAAGGGGATGACAGGACATTTTGATTCCCCGTTTACATGAAGCTCCTAAGGTCCTTTCAGCAGGATCCACTAAGAATCCATCAGTTGCCTAGACGCTTCTCATAAGCCACTGGGGGCATATGTCATTGCCAACCAGGCACTCAGGTTAGACTCCTGTGGTTGATTCAAGTGAAGTGACTGCTCTAGGGGTCCAGTGGGGAGTCCCAGAATGCACACACATCTCTCACCTGAGGATGAGCAGCCTGTTTTTCCACCTGGGCCATGGGAATCCTCTGCCACGCACATCCCTGGGGCAGGCAGGATGCAGCCCCTTGGAGATGTGGTGAAGATAGAAGGAGCAGCAGGGTCCTGGCTTCCTGAGGATAGGTTTAGGCTGAGGGCTAAACCCACCCCAACCACCCAACAGCCTGGAAGAAGCTACATCCAGCAGGATGGACATACATGGAAGCCAGAGACCTGTTGATGGCGCCAGCTCGGCAACTCCTCCTGGAACAGCCCAGCCAACACCATTGTGTCTCATGACCAGGGCCTCCCGCCCACAAATGGCACCCCACCTTCCCATGGGCAGAACAGATCCCTCTGCTTGTTAATCTGGATGAGATAGACGGGAATGTTTCAGAGAAAGTTCAAGGGAGAAACTATCAAAACCACAGCCTGCCCAGTGCCCCTCCTCCGCACCCCTCCTCTCTTTCCAGACCCCCAGCCTCCACTCTACCTTGATCATCAGTTCTCTGCTCAAGGACTTGTCTTGACTATTGAGTTCCTTAAGATTTTCAGAGCTCTCTCTCAGGGGAGGGGAAAGAACGAGGGATAAATTTAGGAATAATGTGAGGGGTCTGAATGCAAATCCCTTTTCTTTGCAAACCCAAGAGATTCAAACTGCCTGAAGGAGTGTTCTCACTGGGCTCCTCTGAGCGCTAAGGTCTCATGGTACTGGGAGGGGGCTCTCCTGTTGGTCACTGGGGTCTCCACTCCCCAGTTCTACAGAACAGCTCTGTTTTGACTGCTTTGAGTTTCAACTGGGCATGGGGTTCTGTTGCTATAAACACTTGAAAATCTCCAATTTGGCTCAACTTAGTACCTGACACTTAGGGAAGCCGAGTCCTAAAGCAGAACTGGTGCATTAAGGACCCCGGAAGGTTTAGAGACCCCCTGCCGAGGCCCAGGCCCTGTCCCCAGCATTTGCTGCCTCCCAGGAGTTCCCAGCTGACTGAGGGGCCAATGGCAGACATACAAGAGATCCCCCATCCACCCTGGTCCTCCTATGGAGAGAGGCCTACCCACCGGGAAACTTCCCCCGTGTGTTCTTCAGGTGGCTTGTGAAGGTTTTCTGCAGAGCAGAGTTGACAGTGCAGGACGAGAAGAAGTTCTTCAGGATCTCGAACTCCTGGGGAAGGGAAGAGAATGAGCTGTGAGGTGGGGCACTGTAGCCCAGCTTGCTCTAGCTTCAGTACCCTTCTATTTAAATCTCCCCTCCTGGATGAGACAGATGCTCAGGGAGTCCCAGAAGGGCACATTTAGGACCCAAAGAGTAACACTCACAGGGAGCAGGATTTTAGCTCAACCCAGGGAAGGAGCCAGGTAGGAAGTGAGCATCCTCTCACTGGGACCTGGAGTTAAAGTCAGCGGGCCCCTGGCAGGAAGGTCCTAGGGACTGTGCAGGGGCTTAGACCACACACTGCAATCCTGGGAGCTGATAAATGTGGAGAGGCAGTTCCCAAGGCTTCAGAGAGGGGCTCCACTGGGCCTCCCACAGCATACCTGGGCCACCTGGATCCAGCGCTCCACCACCCTCACCCTGTCCTGGGCTGTCTTGCTCGGGTCCCCGAGGCAGGGGATGATGACGAAGCTGGCCACCCTTCTGACGTGGTCGACGGTGGCCTGGACGTTGGGTGTCTGGTGCTCATTGCCGGGCTTGTTCCTCTTGCCCCAGGTGGAGCCCAGACACGGAGAGGACACCACCTTCTGGAAGAGCTCCTGGAGAACAGGGGGAGTGTCACCGAGCCCTGCCACACCCCAAGTCTGTGCCTACAGCCCCCAAAGTCCCACACAGGAGTCACAGTTTAGAGCTGGAGCTCAGAAAGCTCAGGATGTGGCCTGAGCCTTGTGACAGTCCCTGGCTTTTCTTCTCTGTCCACTGAGGACACCCAGCACAGGATGACCCAGGACCCAATACTGGCAGGGAAGGGAGAGGGGCATTTGAACCCAGCCCGTGCTGGCTAACTCCAAGCTCCAGATGGTGGCTCAACTAGGCTCATCCCAAGGGGGCATCTTCCAATACCCTGATCCCCCCTCTGGTCCCACTCCACATTCTGATGCACATCCCCGCGTGGCAGCTACACCCACAGGCCTTGTCTATCTCCCTTGTAGTGGAGTACACATCAGGCGTCTAATAAGTCCTGAGGCTGTTGAGACTCCTGAGCAGACGGTTGGGCCACCAGGGTCCAGGCTGTACACAGTGAGCCCTTCCCTGCACAGATGGGCCAGGGCCCACCCAGCTTTCCATCTCTTCTACCTCATGGAGTTGGCACAGTCACTCTGTGCAACAGGTCCTCTTAATGTCCACCTCCACGGTCTGCAGGTGGACAGCAAAGGCTTGGGTGTTCAGAAAGTTGCCCAGGTCTTATGATTGGTAAAGGGTGGAGCCTGGATTTGGGCCCAGATCATAGGAGTCTGGATCAGGTCTGGGGCAACGATAGCAGAGGGAAGGCCTGCCCCACACCACCCTGAAAGCCCAGCTGCTCACCGCATCCATCATGGTAAACTGCTCCACCACCAGCTTAGGAGGGAAGGCCATGAGATTAAGCTTCTCACGCTCCTTAAGAGCCACAGGTGGAGATAGACTTCTCACTAGAAATGATGGTCCAGGTGACTCTAGCTAAGCAGCTCCTACTCCTGCTGGAGCCCATGTTGGCCCTTGCTCCACCTCCAACACTGCTGGTGGAGGGGACACTGGCTCCAGTGCTAGAGGGGGTGGTGTCAACGGAGCTGGAGCCAGCTCTACCTCCACCACTGCCCACTGCTCTTCTTCTGCCGCTGGCTGGAGCTCAGCAGCTGACGCTGGAGTGGGATAAAAACAAAGATTCACCCACATAGCTGACTTTCCATGTGACCTTCTAAACACAAGAAAGATCCCACTCCCTTCCAGGAATACCCAGCCTGCAGTCCCCCTTACCATCTGGCTCTGCCTCAGTGGCCTCCAGAAGCTCACACCGGACAAGGGTAAGAGGGTCACGGCAGCTCATCTCCTAGCCAGGCAAGGTGACATTCATGTACATCCCCTTTAGCTTCAAAAAGGGACAGCCTGAGTCTGGTCCCTCCCTAGTTCTAGTCCAACCTCATCATCTCAAGCTCCTGAGTGTGGAGACCCTCTGCTCCTGCTCTCATCTCAGAGCAGCACTGGAAAGTGTGGGTGGCCTCATGTACCTGCCCCTTGTCTAGTGAGTTTGTGGAGTTGAAACCATTGGGCAGTTACTCGACAACCTAATGAGTGGAGTTCTGCAAAGACTGCCTGGGAACTGGGCCAGAAGAAATCAGGGGCTGCCTGCACACTGCCACTGGGGCCAACCACCAAGAGAATATCTGTTCCTCAGTTCAGGCACAGAGGGGCATCTCTGCAAAGAACTCTGGTCAGGGAGGGAAGGAGATGAATCCTCTAGTGCTCGGTAACAATATGAGTAGAGGTGCTCACCTTCTCATGCTGCCAGGCATGGCCTGAAGTATGAACATGACCTAGCTGTTAGGTTTCCGACACCTAACAACCAGCACCTGCTCAGGAATGACCCGCCCCTTATGTCCTGCCTTCTCTCCTCCTCACAGACACATGCACACACACACACACACACAAAGAGGGGCAAGGGGTGTGGGGCTGATCAGGTGGGATCACAGCTGTGCCCTGGCCTGCACTAGCCTCCCCTGGGCTGCCCCGTGTTACCTTTCACAGCCTCCTGCCAGATGCCCAGAGGCGTCAAGAATTAAGGCTGAGCCAACATCGCCAACTACCAAAAAGATTCTCTTTCTGGGATTTTTTGAGCCCAGATCCTCCAAAAGTTGGGAAACAACAACAAAACATCTTTGCCTGTTGACTGTCTCCAATCAAGTGAGGTGGATGGGGCAATGTGGGTGCCTGGTTACCAGAGTTCTAAGATCTGTTGAGGTCTATGACCCCACGTCATCTCTTGAACTGTACACAATGAGACCACATAGCCCTACCCACAGGTCCCTGGAAACCTAACTAGGGACCTAGTTTTGAGGAGACAGAGATGAATGCAGACCTCCTTTTCCTTACTATTTCTTCATCCTGGGATAGTCCCTGTGCCTCTCAGGTCCTCCCCAGTCTCTAAACCTGCACCATGGGAATCAAGCTAGAATCTACTTCCTAGGGACATCACCCGGTGTATATGAGATAATATCTATTACCCCTGTGGGCTGGTGTCACATGTACCTAAGGCACAAACTTAGAGATGGAAGAATAACAAGGAGGGGTGGGATGTAGTACAGAACACCACTCAAAACAGGCCTGGGCTCCAAGAATGTGATATTGGGACAGTCACTTCCAACTTGGCCTCATTTTCAGGTCAACACCATGAGGGGGTTGCAACTAATGGAAATTCAGATATTGCCATCTGTGGCATAAAACCATTCAATTGTTTCCTGTTTTATGGAGAATGAGACCGAAGTGCCTCATCTTGGCCTATGAGGTGGGCAGCCTCCACAGTGGTACCCAGTAAGCCCCACCCATGTTATACACTTCCCCGTGGAACCACAAAGAGGTTAGTAACTGGCTTCTGAACATAATAAGAGCCAAAGTGATGGGATGTCTTGTCTAAATTTTAACTAAAAATGTCTCTCACTTCCTCTTACTCCCTCTCTCATGTGCCATCTCTCTCTCTCTCACTCTGTCAAATCCCTGGAAGTGAGGAATCAAATACCGGTGTATTGGGGCTGCCCAATGTGGAGGCACATTGAAGAGAGAAGCAAGGGAGTGCCTGGGCCAACAGACAGAAAGGAACTCAGGCTCTCAATACAAAATGAATTCTGAAGGCTGAGAGTGAACTTGTGGGCCAGTCCTCCCCTAGTCGAGCCTCAGTTGAGGCCACAGCCCCAATCTGTTAAACTCACTGAGACAGAGGCACCCAGCTAAAACATGCCTGATTGCTGATCCACACAAATTGTGAGATTGTCAACATTTGTTGTTTTGAAATGCAAGGTTAGGGGCAATGAAGTCAGAGAGGGAAAGGTAACGAACACAGCCTACCAGGCCCTGGCCCTACCTTCCACCCTAGCTCCTGTTCTCTTCTCCCAGCCTCCCTCCAGTTGCATTGGCCACCTTTCTAACCTCCTCTGGCCAAACTCACTTCTGCCTGTGAGACTCAGGACCAGTGGTGCCATCTCCCTGACACACTGCTCCCAGACTTGTGCAAGGCTGACTCCCTCTTGTCATTCCGGTCCCAGAAAATGTCACCCTAGAGAGGTCTTTCAGACCCTCCTACCCAGTGACGCCCAGCCCTCCCTCACAGCCCCCTGATGTGTTTCTCTACAGCACTTGCTCTTTTCTTTCTCATGTCTTTGCTTTTGTCCATTTCCCCTCTAGACTGTGAGCTCCCGGCAGGCAGGGACCACTTGGTCATTTTCATCCTGCACTTCAGCCCACCAGGGCACCTGGCACAGGGTGAGTGCTCAGGACACAGCTGCTGAATGAGTATATGGGTAGATCTTGCACCCCGCCCCCTGCTTTTGACCAACTTTCATTGTGGAGATGAACACTAGTAATAGGAGGTACAAGTTGTTTCTGAGGCAGGGGGACAGCCAGAAAGACCTCTGGTTGACTCTTCGCTGCTCCAGGAGCTCAAGAATAGTTCAGTGGACACCAAGTAAATTCCAGGATTACAGCAGAATGACTTGATATATATATATATTATGTAATGGTTACCAAAATAAGTTTAGTTAACATCAATCACCAAACAGAAAAAAAGATTGTTTCCTGATGATGAGACTTTTTAGGATCTACTCTCTTAGCAAGTTTCAAATATACCACACAGCAATGTTAACTTAGTGCTGTATATCAAGTATACCTCAATACAACTGAAAAAAAATAAAAGCAAAAACTCACTGGCCACCACTGACACAAGAGGCTGCCCGCCCCCTCGTGGCCAGAACTAGCACTGCTGCCCAGGCAGGAACTCCAAACAGAAAGGAATCTTTCTTCAGGTGTCCTCAAGGCAGATGCTCTCCAGGGTCCCAGGGGTAAAGCAGCAGGACCTGTCAGCTTCGAGGGAGTGGGAGGAATCTCGGGAGCCTACCGTGCACCTCTCTTGCTTTTCCCCACCAGGTGTCCTCTTCACTCCTAAGGCATCCTAACTGCAGCCATGACAATGATTTCCCCTACTTCCAGATGAGGACCGCAAGGGTCCAACAAGGATTAGTCTTCTCCCTGGACTCTGGACTTGGTGTCCAGTGCTCTGGCATCTTCTTCCTTATCCTCAGTTCTCATCCACCCAAGCCCCCTAGCCTCGTCAGTTCTAAAGGATCTCCAGGGGCTGGAAATCATTTTCTCAGGGTTTCAGAGCACAGTAGGTCATCAACAGAGAACCTAGTCCAACAGACATGTAGTGAGTGCATGGAACACTTGGAGTCACTCGCTGGATGCACTCCACTTTATACAGGAGGACCCTCACTGAGATCTTCTCTCCTGTTCCCAATGCCTACACAAAGGGAGGATGGGCTCATCCCAGTTTTGGGTGCCCACAGAGGTGGACTGCAGGACCCCAGTCCTGTGATCCCCAGGCTGGGCCAGGGATGGATCTGGAACAGGTAGACACCTAGGAACCTTAGGGATTCCTCTTCCCATCTCTGGGCCCCTGTGCACGAATCTAGGAGAACGGATGCTACTGCCCCGTGGGAGAGCTGCCTCCAACCTCTCTCCCTCCTGCCTCTTGTCACTTCCCCGGTGTCAGCTCTTTCTTGACTGCACCTCAGTGTTCTCCATATGAGAAGTCAAGTGTGACGGAGTGTGCCTGTGCAGGTGTGATGATGAGGAGAGGAAAATGACCCCATATGGAAAAGGGTGCGCAGCAATCCTCTAGGATCTTAAAGCCACTCATTGCCAAAGGAAACCTGAGGGAAGAGGTGGAGCCTTGGCCAAGTAAGCTGGAGCTCTCTCTAGTCTTCAGGACTCTGACGACCTCCTGTGGTCTGGGACAGTACCTGCCTCTTTCTAGGCCAGTTTCCCAACTGCACAGTGAGGGGTAAGATGTGCAACAGCACAAGCATGTGCTCGGCCAGGACAAGTCATCAGGCCCCATAGATACATTAAGTATGTTTTAATGTGTATTGAAGTGTATTGAAGACATTAATATTGCTGTGCAATCATCACCACGATCCATCTTCAGAACACTTCTCATTTTACAAAACTGAAACTCTATACCCATTCATGAATAATCCCCCATTCCCCCTCCTCCCACCCACTGGCAAACACCATTCTACTTTCTGTCTCTCTGAATCTGGTGATTTCAGGAAGCTCTAGAAGGGAAATCACACAAGGTTGTATTTTTGTGACTAGCTTATTTCATTTAGAGTAATATCTTGAAGGTTCATCCATGGTGTGCCGTATATTAGACTTTCCTTCATTTTTCAAGGATGAATAATATACCATTGTATGTATATAGCACATTTTGCTCATCCATACATCCCTGGACAGATACCATAGCAAGGCCCACAACCAAGCCCAAAATAAAATGGGGCCCCAGCCAGATTTTTCTCAACAGTACCCTGGAGACTACTTTTTTAAGCCATATCCCATATGATATTTACTAAGGATTTAATCTTGGGCCGAGAGTTGCTTTTCAGAAACTCCATTTCTCTTCCTTAAGCAAGTTTCAACTACTTTGAACCAATGAGACAACAAGACGGCTTGCAAGACTCAAACTGCAACTGCATAAGTGACTGGAGGATGAACTGGGGGACCAAGAACTCCCCTGCCAATCATGTTAAGGACACCGTCTTTTGAACGTGGGATGTGTGACAGAACATGAAAATCTGTGCTTGCACAAAATAAGTGACTGGAGGATGAACTGGGGGACCAAGAACTCCCCTGCCAATCATGTTAAGGACACCATCTTTTGAACGTGGGATGTGTGACAGAACATGAAAATCTGTGCTTGCACAAAATGCCTAGGACTGCTCCCAAACTTACTGCACCCGCTCCTTTGCCCTTTTCAAGCCCTTTTCAACAGCCCATTGGGGAGAAAGATTTAACCTTCGTCTCTTTGCTGGCCAACCTCGTAATAAAGCTTTTTCCCCTTCTACAAGAGCGGGTATCCTGTTTGGCTAATGGGTGCATTGGGCTGTAAGCCCTTCCTTGATTACAATACTTGTGTGGCTTCCATGTTTTAGCTATTATGAATAATGATGCCATGAACATGAGTGTTGAAATATGTCTTTGAGAACATGCTTTCAACTCCTTGGTGGGGTATACACCCAGAATAGGAATTGCTGGGTCCTATATAATTATATTTTTAATTTTTTTTAGGAATTGTTATACTGATTTCTACAGCAACTATATATTCCCACCACAATACACAAGGGTTCCAACTTCTCCACATCTTGGCCAACAGTGGTTCTATTCTTTTTCTTCTTCTTTTTTTTTTCTTTTTGATAGATGCCATCCTAATGAATGTGAGGTGGTCTCTCACTGTGTATCTGATTTGCATTTCCCTAATGATTACTGATGATGAGCATCTTTTCATATGCTTATTGGTTATTTGCATATCTTCTTTGAGCAAATGTCTACTCATATACTTTGTTCAAATTTGATTTGAGTTGTTTGTTTTTTGTTGTTGAATTTAGGAGTTCTCTAACTATTCTGGATATTAAGCCTTTGTCAGATACATGGTTTGCAAATATGGTCGCCCATCCTATGGGTTGTGCTTTTACTCTGTTGATAATGGCTTTTGAGGCACAAAACTTTTTAATATCCATGAAGTCCAGCATATGTATTTTCCTATTTTATTGGCTGCTCTTGGGTGTCAGAACCATGAAATCATTACCAAATCCTATCTTGTCAAGTTTTGCCTTATGTTTTCTTCTAAGGGTATTATAGCATTAGCTCTTACACTTAGGTATTTGATTCACTGGGAATCAAGTTATGTATACAGTGTTAGGTAAATGTCCAAGTTGATTCCTTTGCATGTAGATATCCACTATTTCCAGCACAACTTGTTGAAAAGACTTTTCCCCATTTAATAATCTTGGCACCCTTGTCAAACATCATTTGATCACATGGGTGAGGGTTAATTTCTGGGCTCTCAATTCTGTTTCCATTGCTCAATATGGCTGTCTTTATGCCATGACAATGCTGTTTTGATACTGTAGATTTATAGTAAGTTTTCAATCAGGAAGAATCAGTCCTCCAACTTAGTATCTCCTTTCAAGATTATTTTTGGTATCTGGGCTTATTTGAGATTCCATAAGAATCTTAGGATGGGTTTTTTTCTATTTCAGCACAAAATGCCCTTGGGATTTTGATAAGGACTGCACTGCATTTGTTGATCTCTTTGGATAATGTTGACACCGTCACAATAAGGAGTGTTCCAATCCACGGTGATCGGATGTCTTTCATTTCTAATAGTGCCGGATGGCTGTTCAGGTGGGGGGGGGGCCCTCCTCGAGGTAGTCGTGAAGAAACCCACAGTTCCTCCTCACTGTGCCTTCACCATTTCCTTAGAACCCATCAACAGTCAACAGAGGTCAAAATGCATGTAAAATGCACGCAGGAAGTTTTCAAAGATTGGATGTGCATGGAGCACACATTTCTTCCACTCCTCTCCATTAGCAAGAACCACGGACTGAAGCAGCAGACCCTAACACATGGAGACTGCAGACTCACCCAGCAGACCCCAACAAACGGGGACTGTGGACTAACTAAGGGCCAGGGACTCGGGTTCCTGGCAGAACCATCTGGCAGCTCAAGCTGAACCACTAAGCCTTTGCCTGGCACTGCTGACTAACCAAGTGCTAAGACTGATGCTCTCTTAGAGCATCCTGTCAGTCTAGACTGACCCACTGACCCTGGACTGGAAAGCCAGGTAGATCAGGAGGTCAAGGCAAACAGAGTGGATCTCAGATCCAAGAGAAACTTACCCACAGCCCTCAGAAACAGTGAAAAAGATGGAGAACTCAAAGGTTTTGCTGGTACCAATGACTGTTTCTCATCCTCGAAGCCATCAGGCGTCTCCTTTGGATCCCACTGCTGCCACCAAACTGGTACAAAACAAAATAAAATTCAGTAAATTTTAAACATCTTATTGGCTTTATTCAACAGTTCATGAATCAGGCAGCATCCAGTCTAGCAGAGAGAAAGGACCTCCAAGGAGTTCTACAAAATGAAGGAATTTATAGGCAGAAGGGAGCAAGAACAAGGAAGTTACACTAGATAAAAAAGCGGGTTGGTTACTGCAAGGTTACTTTCCTTTAGAGGATGGCAGGGTTCTATCAGGAAGATGACCTACCTGCTGCGCATGAGGTGATTCCTGATTGACTGGTTTAAGATTCTATTCCTGGGCCAAAAGTCTAATTAAGTCTCGACTTGTTTATGTGAGGCATAGCCTAAGCGGCTCCATTTGGGTCTGGTGTCTTGTTTTAAACACATGACTTCTGCTGGTCCCTGCTTTCCCCAGTTACCCCCCGGCTGTCCCTTCACTGACCATTGTTGGTCACACACCCACTGCACCTGCCTCCAGTCCTTCCCCTTCAACACCGTAATCTCACATACAGCTCCTCCCGACACTATCATGACGTCTCCCACCACACGTCGCCTATACTTTCCACACTGCCATCAAGATGCTTCACAAACACCACCACCATTTATGTCCAATGGGCTGAGAGGCCTGCCCGTGCACTGGGAATCAGGAGCCGCAGGGTCTGTCACTTGGCCTCCAATCACCTATTGTACCCCAGCTGAAGGGCTTACCCTGCGGAGACACTCAGTTTTACCCAACTCAATCGCACAACATCTTTGCCCCAGGCTTCCTTCAAAATGCTCCACCCACTTTCTGCCCCAACTGCTCCTTGAGGAGTCATTTTGGGGTAGCCTTCGAGACCACCTTGGTGATTTTGTGCTCAGGCCCAAACAGATCTTGGCCGACAAACACTTTAACCATACCCCCTGAAATCATATAGCATAGGTAACTAGTGAATGGGTGCAAATTACTGGTTTTACTTCCAAAGGCCGTAATGAATATTTCACACCAGGAACATCCACTTTTGGGTTTTACTGTAGGCTGATATCACAAGGCTCTCACACAGTGAGGCTCTCTCTTCCCCAGCCCTCTGAGCAGATTTCTCCAAGCTATATTCTGCAATACATCATTGTTTCTATCTCAGCCTGCTTCCCTCAGGTTGCAGGTCCCCTGAGGTTCCTGCCCTGACTGGCTACCACCAACCCATAGAGACACTGTCAGTCCTATAGGACTGGGTGTTCAGTTCTACTAGGACTGACTGACTGGACTGGACACAGGTGCGGTGGCCCTACCCACGCAAAATCAGGTAACTGAGGCAACCAAGAAGTATCAAAAACCTTAACCCAACATCGAGAACAACTCCATAAGACCCTATCCTAGCCCTTGTGGAACAGTCTCATGAGTCTCTTGCCTAAATGGTTTTAGAGAATGGCCTGGCCCTAGATTGTCTATACCAACCAACGAAGGAGGGGTTTTTGCCTTTCTTAGAACCACTTGCTGAATGTACATCAACACACAAGTTCAAACCTACATCCACCAGATGGCCCAAGAGGTTAAAATATTGCGTAATGTTACCTAAATCTTTTAAAAGATACCCAAGGCCCCCGAGATCACTGACCTATTTTCATGGCTGGTCTTTCCAAGTTGGCGACAATGGAAACAGACTGGATTTTAGACTGTTGCTTGTACAATTTTAGGATCTGTTACTATAGCCATCATCGGATATTTACTCTCTTGGCTACAATGTGCCCTATCCCTAATAACTCTATTAATTACCCTTATTAACTATCCCAACCAACTTTAAATTAACTAAATTAAAATTAATCAATACCCTGATTAATTTAAAAAATTCAAAATTTTTATGGAGAATCTACTTAACACAGAATACACTGTTGTAAGCATTTAAAGTATACAGTTCAGTGCCATTTAGTACAATGATTATGTCGTGTGGTTATCACCACTAACTAATTCCAGAACATTTTCAACACCCCCAAACAAACCCATACTCATTCACACTATTTTCTCCTAACCCAAGCCCATGAAAACAACTCATCTGTTTTCTCTCCCTATTGATTTGCCTATTCTGGACAGTTCATTCAAATGGCATCATGCTATCTGTGGCCTTTGTGGACGACTTCAGTGAGCACACATGTTTCAAGGTTCATCCATGGCCGAGCATGTAGCAGTAGCTTATTCCTTTTTATGGCTCCATAATGTCCTATATTATGAATAGGGCACATTTGGTTTATGCAGTCATAACTGGATAGAAATTTGGGTTTGTTCCACTTTTGGACCACTGTGAATAATGTTGCTTTGAATATCCATGGAAAAGTTTTTCTTTGAACATATGTTTCCAATGGTCTTTTGGACATACCAACCTTGTGACTCTCCTGGTCCATGGTAATTCTAGGTTTAAGATTTTTAAAAATGGCAAACTGTTTTCTGCAGTGGATGCATCAAATTACTTTCCCACCAGTAATGTATGTGGGTTTCCCATTCTCCATATCTTTACTAACACTTGTTACTTTCCATTATGTGGAGTATAGCCTTCATTTTGAGTGTGAAATAGTATCACACTATGCTTTGAATTTGCATTTTCTTAATGATTTATGATACTGAGCATCTATCTAGTGCTTATTGGCCATCTGTGTTTCACCTGGAGACATGTCCATTGCAGCTAGTTACCCATTTTCATTGGGTAACCAATGAAAATGGTTTCATTTCAAATTTCTTTGAATGAAGTTTCATTTCAAACTTCTTTGTTTTTTATAATTGAGTTCTAAGAGATCTACCCCAGGTAGATTCCATGGCTCCAGGCTCCCCGGGGGCTACTAGGAACTCAGGCCCGTGGCTTAGCACACCACCTGCCAGTTCCAGCAGCCATAGACAGCTCTCATGGAACCAGGCTTCTGACAGGCTTCTGCAGAACCAAGCCCCCAGCCCACCCAGGTGCTTGCTGACTCAGGCGGCCCCAGGCAGCTCCCATGGCACCAGGCACTGGCAGGTTCCCATGAACCCAGTCTTCCATCTTGACCCAGCGCCTGCTGGCTCCTGCAATCTCAGGTAGCTCCTGTGGCCCCAGGCTACCAGGAATCCAGACTTCTGGCCCACACCAGCACAAACTGTCTCTCATGGCACAGGCTTCTGGCAGGCTCCCGTGAGCCAAGACTCTCAGATCATCCCAGCTCTGGCCAACTCTCATGGCCCTGGATGACTCCTGTGGTCACAGGCTCTCAATGAGGACCTGCCAAACCAGGGTCCAGTGGGGTTACTCGTGAACTCAGGGTCCCAGCTGTGCCCAGGGCCAGACACAATACCGTGGACCCAAGCTTTCCACTCACCCCAGTACCAGGCTGCTCAAGGACTCCAGCAACAAGCCTGCCCCTGGACACCACCAGATGGCCTACCCAGGACCCCTAGATGGGCTGAATGTGAAGGCTTTGGTTTACTAAAGCCAGTCTGTAATAAGTGGAAGAAATGCCTACTTCCTCAAATTTGCAGACACCAATGGAAGGTCACAAGGATCATGAATAATCAAAGATCCATGACACCACCAAAGAAAAAGAATAAAACTCCAATGACCGACAAAGAAATGGAGATATAGGAACTATGTGACAAAGACTTCAGAACAATGCTCTTTGAGAAATTCATAAAACTCTAAGGAAACAAAGATAGACTACTAAATAAAATAAGGAAATAGTGCATGAACAAGTGAGAAGTTCAACATAGAAACAGAAATCGTTAAGGAAAAATAAACAGAAATCCTAGAGTTGAAGAACACAATGACTGAACTGAAGAATTCAATAGAGACCTTCTAAATCAGATTCAACCATGTACAAGAAATAATTAGTGCACTAGAAGATGTGTCATCTGAAATCATCGAGTCAAAGGAGCAAAAAGAAAAAAAAGGAACAGATAAGATTGGGGAAAGGCAGTGTGAATTATGGGATACCTTGAAAAGAAATAGATAAGCATTATTAAAATACCAGAGGAGAAGACAGGGAGAAAGGAAAAGAAAGTTGACTTAAAAAAGTAGCAGCTGACACCTTCCCAAATCTGGGGAGAGATGTAGACATCCAAGGTCCTGAAGCCGATCAGTCACCCTAAAATTTCAAACTAAAACATTCTTCTCCAAGACACATTGTAACAAAACTATCTAAACTCAAAAAAAGGATCAAACAACATGATCAAGTTCAACATGATGCAAATCAATGAATGTGATGCACCACATTGATAGAATGAAAGATAAAAATCCTAAAATAATCTCTCAAATCAGAAAAAGCAGTTTGACAAATTCAACGCCCCTTCATGATAAAAACTCTCAAGAAAGGGTTACAGAAGGAACATACCTGAACATAATAAAAGGTTTACATGACAAACCCACAGCTAACATCATATTGAACAGTGAAAGGTTGAAAGCTTTCTTGCTAAGACAAAGAACAAGACAAGGGAGCCCAGTCTCAACACCACTCTTCAACATACTGCTGCAAGTCTTAACCAGAGACATTTGGCCAGAGAAAGAAATATAAAGCATCTAAATTGGAAATGAAGAAACAAAGTGGTCTCTGTTTGCAGATATGATTTTATGTAGAGAAATACTTAAAGACTCCTCCCCAAACTGTTAGGACTAATAAACAAATTCACTCAAGCTGCAGGAGACAAAATCAACATATAGAAATCTCTTGCCTTTCTCTACACTAACAATGAACTATTTAAAAATGATATAAAGGGCCGGCCCCGTGGCTTAGCGGTAAAGTGTGCGAGCTCCACTGCTGGCGGCCGGGGTTCGGATCCTGGGCGCGCACTGACGCACCACGTCTCCGGCCATGCTGAGGCCGAGTCCCACATACAGCAACTAGAAGGACGTGGAGCTATGACATACAACTATCTACTGGGGCTTTGGGGGAACAAATAAATAAATAAAAATTATTAAAAAAAATGATATAAAGAAAAAAATCCTATTTACAATGCCATCAAAAATAGTAAAATACTCATGAATAAATTTAACCAAGAAGGTGAAAGATCTAGAAACTAACAACTATAAGACACAGAGGAAAGAAATCAAAGACACAAAGAAATGAAAAGATATCTTATGCTCATGGATCAGAAGAATTAGTATTGTTAAAATGTTCATGCTATTCAATGCCATCTCAAGATTCTCTGCAATTCCTATTAAAATTCCCATGGCATTTTTCAGAGAAATAGAACAGATAATCCTAATATTCATGTGGATCCACAAAAGACCTCCAATAACCAAAGGAACCCCGAGAAAGAAAAAGCTGAAGGCATCACAATTTCTGATTTCAAATTTTATTACAAATCTATAGTAATAAAAACAGTATGATACAGGTATAAAATGAGACACCTAGACCAATAGAACAGAATCAAGGACCCAGAAATAAAACCACACACATACAGTTTGCTAACAGTTGACAAGTCAGCTAAGAAGACTCCATGGGGAATGGATAGTTTCTACAACAAATGCTGTTGGGAAAACTGGATAACCACATGCAGAAAACTGAAATTGGACCCCTATTTTACACCACTCTAAAAATGATCCCAAATTGAATTAAAGACTTAAAGGTAAGACACCAAATATAAAACAACTAGAAGAAAATATAGAGAAAAAAGCCCCATGAAACTGGTCTTGACATCGAGTTTTTTGGATATAATATCAAAAGTGCAAGCAACAAATGCAAAACTTAACAAGTGGGATGACATCAATCTAAAAAGCTTCTGCATAGCAAATGAAAAAATCGGCAAACTAAAGGGGTTAATATCCACAGTATATAAGAAACTCTTACAACTCAACAGCAAAGAAACCAACAAAACAATATGAAAATGGTCAAAGGACCTGAATAGATACTTTTCCAAAGAAGACATAAAAATGGTCAACAGGTACATGAAAAGATGCTCGTAATCACTCATCATCAGGGAAATGAAATCAAAACTACAATGAGATATCACCTCACACCTGCTAGAATGGTTATTCTCAAAGAGACAACAGACAACAAGTGTTGGCGAGGCTGTATAGAAGAGAGAACCCTGTGCACTGATGGTATGAATGTAAATTGCTACAGTCACTATGGAAAAAATATGGAATTTTCTCAAAAAAATAAAAATAGAAATATATATAAATGAGCAATTCCACTTCTGCTTGTATATCCAAAGGAAATGAAGTCACTATTCTGAAGAGATATCTGCACCCCCATGTTCATTTCAACATTATTCACAAACAGAGAACATGGACACAATCCAGGTGTCCCTCAATGGATAAATAGATAAAGAAAATGTGAGATATATGTATACATGTAATATATAATGGGATATTATTCAGCCATGCAGGAGAATGAAATCCTGCATTTTGAGATACCATGGATGGACCTTGAGGCATTGCGCTAAGTGATATAAGTCAGACGGAGAAAGACAAATACTATATATTCTCACTCATATGTGAAATCGAAAAAAGCCCAACTCAAAGGAATAGAGACAAGAATGGGTTTCCCAGGGTCCCGGGGTTAGGGGAAATGGGGAGATGTGAGTCAAATTGCACAAATTTCTAGCTGTAAAATGAACAAGTTTTGGGGATCTAATGTACAGCATGGTGATCATAATTAACAATACTATATTATAGACTTGAAATTTGTTAAGAGAGTAGATCTTGAAAGTGATCACTAGAAAAAACAAGTTAATTATGTGAGGGAATGGAGGTGTTAACTCAGGGTATTGTGGTAATCCTTTCACAAATCACCATCTTGAACACCTAAAACTTACATATGTTATATGTCACTAATATTTAAAGAAATCTAAAAAAAAAATCTCTCAACAAAGTAAAACCCAGGACCAGATGACTGCACTGGTGAATTCTACCAAAACATTTAAAGAAGTATTAAAAACAAGATTTCTTACACTCTGTCAAATATTGAAAAAGAGGGAACACTTCCAAGCTCACTTTACGAGGCCAGCATTACCCTGATACCAACACTAGACAAGGACACTAAAAGAAAATAAAATTACAGACCATTATCCCTGATGAACATAGATGCAAAAATCCTCAACAAAATACTAGCCAATTAAAAATGAATTCAATAGCATATTAAAAGAGTTATACACTACCACCAAGTGAAATTTATTCCTGGTATACAAAAATCGATCAATGTAATAAGCCACATCCAGAAAATGAAGGGGAAAAAAATGACCAACTCAATTGATGCAGAAAACCAATTGGCAAAATTCAACGCCCTTTCATGATAAAACACTCAACAAACTAGGAATAGAAGGAAAGTGCCTCAACATAACATAAGCCATATATGAAAAACACACAGCAAACATATTACTGAATGATGGAAGACTGAAAGCTTTTCCTCTAAGATCAGGAACAAGGCAAGGATGCTCACTTGCACCACTTCTATTCAACACAGTATTGAAAGTTCAAGCCAGAACCATGAGGCAATAAAAATAAATAAATAAATAAAAGGCATCTAAATTGGAAAGAAATAAGTAAAATGGTCTCTGTTTGAAGATGATATCATGTCGTATGTAGAAAAATCCAAAAGACTCCACAAAAAAGCCGTTTGATCTAACAAATGAATTCAGAAAAGTAGCAGGATACAAAGTCAACACACAAAAATCGGCAGCATTTCTATACACGAACCATGAGCTCTCTGGAAAGGAAATTACAAAAACAATTCATTTATAATAGTATCAGAAAGAATAACATGCTTAGGAATTAACTTAACCAAGGAGGTGAAAGGCTTACACCATAAAAACTACAAAACATTTCAGAAAGAAATTAAAGAAGACGTTCATAAATGGACACACATCCCATGTTCATGGATTGGAAGGCTTACTATTGTTAAAGTGTCAGTATTACCCAAAGCAATCTACAGATTCAATGTATTCCCTATCCAAATCCTAATGATATTTTTTGCAGAAATAGAAAAACCCGTCCTAAAATTCACATGGAATCTCAAGGGACTCAGAACAGCCAACAACAATCTTGCAAAAGAAGAACAAAACTGGAGGACTCACACTTCCTGATTTCAAAACTTACTACAAAGCTACAGTAATCAATAGTATGGTATTGTCATAAAGACAAACATAGAGATCAATGGCATAGAATAGCAAGCCCAGAAACAAACCCTCACATATATGGTCAAGTGATTTTTGACAAGGGTGCCAAGACCATGGAATGGAGAAAGGTTTCTTTTCAACAAATGGTGCTGGGAAAACTGGATATCCCCATGCAAAATCTTGAAGCTGGACCCCATCCAACACTAGATACAAAAATTAACTCAAAATGGATCAAGGACATAAATGTAAGACCTCAAACAAGAAAATTCTTAGAAGAAAACATGAGATTAAATCTTCATGACACCAGACTTGGCAATGATTTCTTGGATATGACACCAAAGGCACAGGTAACAAAAGAAAAACAATGGAAAAATTGAACTCCATGAAAATTTTATAAGTTGGTACATCAAGAGGCACCCACAGAGTGGGACAAAATATTCGCAAATCATATTTCTGACAAGAGACTGGTATCCAGAATATACAGAGAAGTCCTAAATTAAACAAATAAAAAACAAGCCAATTCAAAAATGGGCATGGATTTGAAGACTCCGTTGCGAAAGAAGACTTAGAAATGGCATATAAGCACATGAAAAGATGCTCAACACCACTAATCATTAGGGAAATGCACATCAAAACCACAAAACCACCTCACACCCACTAAGTTGAGTGCTATCGAAAAGACAAAACAGCAAGTGTTGGCCAAGATGCGGTGAAATGGGAACCCTTGTACACTGTTGATAGGAACGTAAAATGGTGCAGCTGCTATGGAAAACAGTGTAGATGTTCCTCCAAAAAATTGAACATAGAATTATCATGTGATCCAGCAATTCCACTTCTGCATATACACCCAAAAGATTTGAAAGCAGAGCCTTGAAGAGATATTTGTACACCCATGTTCATAGCAGTATTATTTACAATAGCTAAAACGTGGAAGCAACCCAAGTGTTTATTGACACATGAGTGGATACACAAAATGTAGTATATCCATACAATGGAATATTATTCAGTCTTAAAAAGGAAGCAAATTCTCCAATATGCTATACATGGATTAACCTTGGAGACATTATGCTAACTGAAATAAGCCAGTCACAAAAAGACAAATACTGTATGAACTGAGAGTAGTCAAATCATAGAGAGAGTAAGTAGAATGGTGGCTGCCAAGGGCTGGGGGAGGGGAGAAGGGAGGGTTATTGTTTAATAGGTATAGAGTTTCAGATTTACAAGAGTTATGTGGATGAATAGTGGTGGTGACTGTACAACTGTGGAAATGTATTTAACGCCATTGAAGTATACACTTAAAAATGGTTAAGATGAAACACTTTTTGTTATGTATATTTTGACTCAATATACAAAAAGGAAAAAAAAAGAAATGAGCTATCAAGTCACAAAAAGACATAGTGGACACTTAAATACATACTGCTAAGTGAAAGAAGCCAACCGGAAAAGGCTATATACACTGTTCCATAGTTTTCATATATTCCAATTACACGACATTCCAGAAAAGGCAAAACTAGAGAAACAGTATAAAGATCAGTGTTGCCAGGAGTTGGGGGGCAAGGGACGAAGAGGTAAAGCACAGGGATTTTAGGGCAATCCAACTCTTCCGTAGGATACTGTCATGGTGGATACATGAGATTATGCATTTGTCAAAATCCAAGTACATGACAGCAAGACAATGAACTTTAATGTAAACTACGGACTTGGTTATGAACGCTCTATGAGCATCAGCTCCTCACTTGTAAGGAATGGACTGCACTAACACAGGTGGTCAAGCAAGATGTTAACCGTAGGGGAAACTGTGGGGGAGGAGGGAGAAATGCTCTGCACTCTCTGCTGAATTTCTCTGTCCATCTAAAACTTTCCTAAAAAACAATCTATTAATTAAAAAATAATCAATGGAAGGTAGGGAGTGGGTAGAAATATAGACGAAACAGGAATATTAGAATATTAATAAATGTTGAAGCTGGGTAATAGAAACATGGGGGGCTATCACACTTTTCTGTTTAATTTGTGTATGTTCAAGGTTTTCCACAATAAAACATTTTTAAAGCTCCAGATTAAATCTAGATTATATGTACAAGGAATCAAAGAATGTGAAGAAAACAGATATTTTTGAAGCAAGTACACTGAGGGAACGTGCAATCACACTGGATAGAGAGTGAACGTCCTGGTTCTACCAGGAAAGTTCAGAGCTCAGTGAGCAAGGCAGGTGACAGCACAGTCAGGGAAGTGACAGATAATGATCACAGAAAAATGTTTGCCCTCACTAATCACAGAAATGCCAACCATGGGCCCTGACAGAACTGCCCCAGGATTTATAATGTCATGACACCCAGAATTAGAGCGGGCTCAGGGACAGAGCACCACGTCCTGTGAGAATACCAACCAGCATCGGCTTTCTGGAGGGCAAATCTCCCTAACCCTGGAACCTGCAGGCCACTGGCTCGGCTGCTCTGTTGTATGGAATCTGTCCAAAAACAAAGGGATTGGGTACAGATGATGGACTGAATAAACACATGTAGAGCCCCTTTGACATAGAATCCCTTAAAAATGACCCAAAGATTCCTTCATTGATGAACAAATTCATAATAGCCTTGGGAACCATCAAGAGAGCCGACATTTTGATGAAAACATCAAAGAGAGTCAACAGTTGGTGATCGGAGATCCCAGTGGGGAGCTCCATGTGAGCCATGAAGACCAAGCCACAGTGTCCTCTCTCCCTCTCCCTCCTCCCCCTGCCGTTCACCTAACACCTTCTGCATCGCCCCTCCACTCCCAACCACTGCCCACCTCACGCTCCAGGAATACAGGAGCAGAGGCACAGGGCGCCCTTTCCACGACCACATCTGTCCTCTTGCTCTCTGCCCGTCACCAGGCAGCGGAGCTCTCTTGACATTAGTACAGCCATGTTTGGCCGCTCCATTGACCTACAGCCACCAGCACAAAAAGAAATATAAAAGCTGCTTTCTGCATGGTGGGAACTGGCCCTTCTCCCATGGAGATGGTTGCAATGTGTAAAAAATTCAAGGCCCCTCAAGCGCCGCAGCCTGGGGCAGACTGGCCATCTGAGCTGGGCTGGGAGGATAAGCAGGGTAAACAATGCACGTACACAACTACTGGGCTGGGACAATAGCCAGAGGGTGGGGCTCAGTGCTAGTACGCCACTGATAACCATTTGTGCATGGGAACATTGAATGCTCTCTCTGTAAACTCTGTAACTGCTTATATAAACTGCTGGAGACTGAGACACGGTGAGAGTTCCACCTGTGGAAGAGACGCCTTGCCCAGGACTGTGATTCCCGCCCAGCAGTGTCAATTGACAGGACTCTCCCAGCAGTGGGGCATGGATGTTGTGAGTAATTGATTTATTGTGAAGTAATTGATCTGATGTGTTCTCTTTTCAGTCAACCTGGTGTTTCTCTTTCTGGTTGATTTGTGTCATTTCACTTCAGTCGATCTGGTGTTTCCTTATCCGATAGATCTGATGTTTTTCCCTCTTATTATATGACCTATTCAAATGTGCTGCTATCTCAGCCGATGGGGATGTTTTCCCTTTCCAGTCGAGCTGGTGTTTTTTCCCTCTTATTATTTGACCTATTCAGATCTGTTTGCGGACTATCACCTTTACCATCCTCTCTATAATAAAATATACCTTCAGTCCATTTGTTTGGAGTGGAAAGTTTCTTTTACCTCTCCAATCGAATCCCCAAACCTCTCATAACAGGAGCCCAGCCCGGCACCTCTTCAGGGCCCAGCAGACTCCTCCTCCCTATCTGGTCCTACCTGCAGCACAGACACCTTGTAGCTAATCTCCGCCTTACAAACAAAACTCTCCCTTGGACCCATGCTCCCTTTTGGTTATTGTCCACTTTCCCAACTCCCCTTCATGGCTAAACCTCTTAAATAAAGTGCCTCATACCTACTGCCCTCCCATGGCTTCCCTTCCCCCACTCTAGACCCAGCTTTATTCTCACCCTCTCAAGGAGACTGAGGTCACCAGTGATCCCATGTGGCCGAGTCCAGCCATCTTTTCTCCATTCTGATCAGAGCTGTATCCCATCCAGCTGAGCACCCTTCCTTTCTGCAATACCCTTTCCCCTCATGGTTCCTGCAACTTCATGCTCCACCATTTCAGGCCCCTTTCCTGGACCCTCTTCAGCTACACCTCTGCAAACACTGCCTGCTCCTAGGCTGGGCCCAGGGCCCTTCCACAGCTACAGTGTCTCCAGGAAACCTCATTCAATTCCACGTTTTTAAATATCTCTGACCTCATCCCGACTCTGCTGACACACCAATGCAACTTTAAGAGGTTAGGTGCTAGCTCCCCAGCATCAGTACCTAAGGACTATCTCAGACTCGATTCGTCTCAAAATTTCACTGTCATATGAGTTCCAAAATAGCATCAAATCTTTCCAAAAGGAGGAAAAATTTGGATACAATAAACAGTTGTGAACAAAGTAACCAATAAAACGTATACTTACATCCAATCCTGGTTGCTTGATGGGGAAAATAAGAACACAGAACTAAGATCAGATATTCTCAAGCCGGGGACCGGAAGGTGATGAGTTGGGAGTGTAAAACACAGGAACTGATCAACTCTAAGCATTTACAGAAAGAGAGGCAGAAATGGTTGTTCCTAAAAGCTGAAAGACACCCACTAAAGGAATAGAAAAATCATGAGAAAACCTAACAAATTAAAAATTAAATTAAATGGTAGACTCACATTCCAATTTATCAATAATCACAATTGTAAATAGATCAAATTGCTCTATAAAAACATGAAGGTTCTCAAGTTGTGTTAAAATATTGTTATAAAATAAAGGGATATAATATGGTTGAAAATAAGGAGATAAAGAAATAAGACTTTAAATGGGACAAAAAGGGGTTCTCTGTGTTGATAACTGTCAGGGACACTTATGCACCTAACAATATGGTCTTGAAACATAAAGCAAAACTGGACAAACAAGAAGACACAGGCACCCCAAGGGAGGTGCCTTCCCTTTCCACAGGGAAACCTACCTTACCTCTCTTAAAAAGCCACAGGTCAAGTGATACAGTAAGTTAGGAAACAGATCTGCTGACAAACACAAAAAAGCTAGATCTAGCCTCAGCCCCAGGGACAACGTAAGCATCTAGTGGAGAGCGAACATTCTCCTCAAACCACGATGAAACAGTCACCACAATGGACTGTGTGCTAAGCCACAATGAAATCTCTAAAGAGTCCAAAAAGCAGAAATCTATAAGTGACTATATTACTGGAACTTAAAGCAATAAAAGTAAAAAATAATCACAAAATATTGGCTCCCCTCCCCCAACATAGCCACTTGAAAATCTGTCCACACCCTTCTAAATCTCTCAGGTTAAAGAGGGAATCCAGACAGACAGGAGAAACTCTTTAGAAATGAACAGCAATGAGAGCAGCATGAGGCAAATCCATGACGTGGGGACAAGGGGACGGAAGAAGGGACACAGCCTCCACTGCAGGTATCAGGGAATATCACCTGTACAGCAAGCTGAGCACTTCCCTCCAAGAGCCAGAACAACACCACAATAAAACCAATGACAGCAGAATGAAGGGAGAATTCACCAGACAGGAACAACAACATAGACCTGAGCAATGGAGTCAAGGGCTGGCTGTCTGGAAAGACCTGTAACAGTGAGAAACCTTGGGCAGTCTGACCAAGAAGAACAGACAAAGGCACCAAGAGGAACAGACAAAGGCACCAAATTGTACCATCAGGTACGAGAAACTACAGAAACAGCTTTAACGTGATAGGAGAACATAGTGGATAACTCTGACCAGGACATCAGTGGTCCTCAACTGAAGCCGTCCTTCCCATAGGATGCATCTGGAAACATGCGGGATGGGTTTTGTTTCTTGTTTTGGGTTGTCCTACTGGTTGTTGCCCTGGGGGTCCCGGAGATCCTGAATAGCCTGTCACATAGACCCGTTTCCCTCTTGAAGTGTTACTGACATCTGGGAAGACAAGCACTGATCCAGATTAAATGAGCAATGTGGTAGGAAAATGTTTTCCATGGATGTATAACAGGGAAAAGATGGTACCCTCAATATGTAAGGAATATCGAGAAACCAATGTTTACAACTACTAAACTGTAAGAGAGCAGGAAATTCAGAAACATAGCAAAGAAACACACCAAAAATATATCCAACCTATTTGTACAGGTGGAGAAATATGTAGGTAAAGCACAGGAAACAGTGGAGGAGATTACACACCAAATTTTACTACCGACAAGGAATAAAAGTTGGGAGGTAGGTGAGAAATAGGAGTTTTTACCACTTCTTAGCTTATGTATTTCTCTAGTGTTTTAATTTTTACAAAAGAGAATGTATTCTACTCAAAAAGATGTTTCAAATTTTAAAGAAATTATTAAAATGTTCAAAATGACTTCAGTTCAAGGATATTCATTAAAACATGTATGGAAAGCACCTCCCCATAATGTTAAGAGTCTCCTATAACTTTTCCAATAGTTTACTATGTCGATTTTATTTCACATTTAGATCCTAACTCATTGGAATTTACATTTGTGTGAGGGATGCAACAGAAGCTGATTTTCTCCTGTTCAAGTGGAAAACCAACTATCCAGGCACCATTCATTGAGTAGGTCTGGCTTTCCCAGCTGACCTGCAATGCCTCCTTCCCCACCTGCTAAACCCTGACAACTACCGGTGCCTCTTGAGCACCCTAGAGCGAGCGGGGTGAGCTCTGCAGCCTGGGCTCCCTGTGTGCAAGGGGCGGCTACCAGCAGAGCCTTCTCCCAAGACAGCAGCAGGCATGCTGCACACAGAGGTGCTCAGGGGCCGTCTGCTGTGGAGCAGGAAACTCCTCATGAGGAGCAGGCAGTGGGGGAGCCCTGAGCCCCAGGACTGACCTCGGCTGGGGGCAGCAGGCTGCTCAGTTAGGGAGCCCCTCCCTTCAGCTCGTCCAGCTCCTCCTGCAGCGTGTGCACCTGGCTGTCGGCAGCTGCCCCTCTTCAGCTCGCTGTCCTTCTCCACCTGCTCCTGCAGGCGGCACCCGTGCTCCTGTTCCCCCGGGACCAGAAGCAGTAGGAGTGCAGCGAGTCCAGGAGTTCTTAGGCCCCAGCGCTGACAGGATGACCCCGCTGAGGGACCTGGGGCCGGTGTTGCTGTGTTCATCCTGCACATCTTCCACGGCTGGCTCCGGGGTGACATCTGTTGGAGGGTGAAGGGGCTCTGGGAGAGTTTCTGAGGCATCATTGTGAATGATGAACGTGGGGGCTCTGGGCCAAGCTCTCATCAGGCCCAAGGCTGGCCCCACTGTAGGTGGGCTCCACATCTCTCTTCAGCCTCTTTCGGTCAACAGCCTCTCGAGGGACAGATGGCCTCTCTTGAGTGTGTGCTGAGGAGAAACTGTAAGAAGGATGCCAGCCAATAAATCTGCATGCCTCAGATCCTGAGGGATAAAGTCACCCACGGAAATGCCACTCTTATCCAGCAGGCCCTGGCTGGGAAGAGGCGGTCTCATCGCCAGCATCTACAGCAGACCTGTTTGCATCTCCCTGGCTGCCTCACGCTGTGGAGACCACACTGTCTCCTGGAGTTCCTTCCAGAGACTCTTTGCCCGCTCCTGACTGGTGGCTTCCTGGGTGGCATTGGGTTCGGGTTTGCCCTGCAGAAGGGCTCGCTTCAATTTGCGGGACCCTTCCTGGGCCCTCAGGTTTTCCCTCGAGGATGAGGATGAACCTGAAGCTCCTTTCCCATCTGCTTCACTGGCATGTTCCTCTTGTCCCTGGCAGCTATCTTGGTCTCATTTCTTCTGGGGCGGCAGTGGCCTTCAGCTCCTCCTTCTCAGTCAGGTGGAAGATGGAGGGCAAGGCCGTGGGCTTTAACATGTAGTACTGACCCTCCAGCCTGTTCAAGAGTTTTTTTTGGTGAAATGTTCACTACAGATGAAAGAATACTTAATAGGGTCCAGTCATCCCTGTGAACAACTTTTAGCAACTGGACAAGACGTTTTGAGTCCTTTATGTGGAGCCTGCAAGGATACATGAAAAAGTAATTAAAAAGAAAGAATTAAATGTCTCCCCCTAAAATAATCAATTATAAAAGCAAAACAAGTGTTTTTGGGAACACCCACACTTAGGAATTTTGCCCATTTAAAACTTTAGTAAAGTTTTAAGGAACACCTCTGCTTGCAAGTTATTACTGTAATAGAAAGATGAAAGACCCACTGTCTACCTTAAGGAGCTGACCATCTGTAGGGCAGAGAAGGAAGGAAGGTGAAGACCTTCTCCCAGGTTGTGGTAAGTGCCCTGTAGGAACAAAGATGCTCGGGCAGAGAGCACAGGATGGCACCAAGACAACACGAAAGGCTTCAGAAAGCCTCAGAAATAGTTCCTAGAAGCTCATGGCTGTCCAACCCTCCTGCTGTCCCTGGGATGCAGGACTTTGGGTGCTAAAATGGGGAGGATTGGTCCCCCTATTTCAAAGCCAGGCCAGGTGTCGGCCAGCAGAGCCTCCCAGGCACTCAGCAGGGCGCCTGGCCCCAGCTCTACTCAAGCAGCCGAGGATGCAGGACTGCCGCCAAGAGGAGGTCAGCCCCAAGAGCTGTGGTTCTGTGTTCCTCCTGTCCTTCCACTACCAGGAGGAAAACTGCTTCCTGTACCAAGCAACCAGCCCCTGAAATGTACTGACCAAGACACTTCATAATCTTTTCTCCTCATTAAGGTAAAATCTCTATTTAGAGAAAACTATGCACATGGGGAGGAAGGGGGTCTCTCTCGAGGCTTTCTTCTCCTCCTGAGTTCATCTAACCCTCATGAGGCCGAGTGGATACTAGGTCCTCAGGGAGTTCCAAGCAACCTGACCTTCTAACATTTCTCAATGCTTTGTGACAAGTTACAAAAGGACCCCCACTTCCTTTGCCCCCATACCACGTTAAACAATGACACATGCCAAGAGCAACCTTCTCTGTAGTGTTTTGCATCATTCTCAAAAACAGTAACAAAACTTTTGGGACACAGACTCTGAAGGAAACTGTCAAGAAAGCATGTTCTCTGACTTCTGAAACAAGCTCACATTACTAGTTCTTTGGATGGATTGTAACAACTTCCGACTTAAAACAAACCACTGTTAACTTTGAATAAGACTAAAGACAACAAGTGGCATTCAGGTCTTTAAATATTCAATAACAACCTGCAACATGAAACAAAAGGATCTGCCAGGAGGTTTTCAAAGTAGAATGTCTTCAGTGCACTGTTCTGGGACCTCCATTGCAGAGTCTGCAGGAAAGGACTCACTCAACTGGCTGAATTCCAGAAGCCCTCATGAAGGGAGCCAGGCCAAAGGGAAGGCAAACCCCTCATCTTGCTGTGGGATCCCAAGGAAGAAGTGAAGAGAGGAGCCCCTTCCCTGAGTCCCCAGGGTAAGCCTCCCAGTGAGGAGTGGGTTGCAACTTCCTCCACCCAGGATGCTGTCACATGCAGAATCTGCAGAGTCAGACGCCTCTCCAGGACTCACCTCCAGTGCAGAGCCACCTTTCCCTGCACTGCCAGGACCCTTCTAGCAACAGAGCATCTGAGAGGCGTGTCAATTTGGAGGTAGAAGCTGCATTTGCTCAGCCACATTCCTGATCTCAGAGATCAAGGCAGGCTCCCTGCCATCAAAAGAGCAGAAAAGTCGGGGAGAGTGACGTCAGCATCATGGCGGAGTGAGCTTTCCCGTGAATTCTTCCCCCACAAAATACAACAAAAGTAACAGCCACAGACAAACAACGGAATCCCAGACAGTCAAAAGCTGGAGCGGAGGGATCCACACTGCCGCACATCTGAGAGCGGAACGTGCTGGGCCCCCGGAGGAAGTGGGGAGAGGTAAGGAGAACTCCGCTCCCTCCCCATCAGATCAGCGATCCGGTCCGCGCGGCTCCCAGAGAGGGGGGAGGGGCGGCCCTCGGCGGGAAACTGCAGCTCTTCGGGCGCTCTCAACCAGTGGGAAACTCCCGCACAGAGGGCTCAGAGGAGCCACAGGGCTACCATCAACATCTGAGCAACCCAGAGAGCGGATAAAGAGGGGCAAACGAGAAGCCTCCCACGTCAGGGACCCAGAGGGCAAAAGAGAGAGCTCCCCCCTCCCCACAACCCGGAGTCTGCAGCTCGACCAGATCTAGCGGTCCGAGGCAGACCTGAATAAATTGGACTGGACCCGTGGATCGCAGTGGGGAAAAGAAACAAAACAAAACAAAACAAAACTGCGGATCGCAGCAGAAAAACTGGGGCAGAGCGCAGGGGGCTTAGACTACACAGCCCTTCACCACCACACAGTGGCGGCAGGTGGAAAGTGCAACCAGAGACTTCCAGGATGAGGAAAACCAAAACCAACACAGGAACCACAATGCAAAAATATATGAAATCACCAGACCAGAAACAAAATGACAAGCAACCAGAAATCAACCCCGAAGACACAGAAATCCATAAACTAAACGACAGAGATTTCAAAATAGCTATCATAAAAACACTCAACGAAATACGAGACAACACAGACAAACAATTCAATGAGATTAGGAGTTTCTTCACAAAAGAGATTGAAATCATAAAGAAAAACCTATCAGGGCTGATGGAGATGAAGAACACAATGGAGGAGATAAAGGAGAATCTGGAATCTTTAAAGAACAGAGCTGACAATATGGAGGAAAGAATTAGTACTTTAGAGGATAGGAATACAGATATACTCCAGATGGAAGAAGAGAGAGAACTAAGACTAAAAAGAAATGAAGAAAGACTCCGAGAAATATCGGACTCTATTAGAAAATGTAACATAAGAATTATAGGTATTCCTGAGGGAGAGGAGAGGGAAAGAGGAACAGAGAGCCTATTCAAGGAAATAATAGCTGAAAATTTCCCAAATCTGGGGAAGGAGCAGGAAATACCAGTAAGCGAAGCCAACAGGACTCCTATATATATTAACAGACAAAGGCCTTCACCACGACACCTACTGGTAAGGCTAGCCAGGGTCAACGACAAAGAAACAATATTAAGGGCAGCTAGACAAAAACAAAAAATAACGTACAAAGGAACTCCCATCAGGCTCTCAGCGGATTTCTCAACAGAAACTTTTCAGGCTAGAAGAGACTGGAATGATATATTCAAAATACTAAAAGACAAAAACTTTCAGCCAAGAATACTCTATCCAGCAAAAATATCCTTCAAATATGATGGAGAAATAGTAACTCTCCCAGATAAACAAAAGCTAAGGGAGTTCATGGCCACGAGACCGCCACTACAAGAAATACTCAAGAAGGCCCTCAGGCCCGAAAACAAGAAGAGAAAGGGAACACAAAGCTTGGAGTAAGGAGAAAAGTAGGCAGACAAAATCAGAGAAATAGTAGATCTTTACCGGAATAGGTTAGCAACCACTTAAATACTAAACTCAAAGATCAAAGGAAGAAATTCACCAAAAATAAATTTAACCTCATCACTGTAAACACACAGCCACAACACAAGATAGAATAAGGTATAACAAGAGCAACTTAGAAGGGGAAGAGGAAAGTGACTGAATTGACTTAGTATAAGGAAATAGGAGGCTATCAGATAATGGACTATCTCATACAGAAGATTTTTTGCCCAAACCTCAAGGTAACCACTAAACAAATAATCAAATTAAAACCACATATGATAAACAAAGAGAAAACTAGAAGAATCATAAGACAGAACAACCAAACTGAATTGGCAGTCCAAAACAAATGGGACAAGAAACAAAGGAAATGCAAAAGAACCAGAAAATAAGTGACAAAGCAGCAACATTCAACCCTCATATTTCAATAATTACCCTAAATGTAAATGGATTGAACTCTCCAATCAAAAGATACAGAGTGGCAGAATGGATTAAAAAGCAAGACCCAACAATATGCTGCCTTCAGGAAACACATTTTAGCACTAAAGACAAGCACAGGCTCAGAGTGAAAGGATGGAAGACAATACTCCAAGCTAATGGCAAACAAAAGAAAGCAGGTGTTGCCATACTCATATCAGACAAAGTAGACTTCAAGATAAAACAGGTTAAGAAAGACAAAGAAGGGAAATATATAATGATAAAAGGGACACTCCATCAAGAAGACATATCACTTATAAATATATATGCACCCAACATAGGAGCACCAATGTACATAAAACAACTATTAACAAACCTAAAAGGAGAAATCAACAACAACACAATAATAGTAGGGGATCTTAACACCCCACTTACAGCAATGGATAGATCATCCAGACAAAAAGTTAATAAAGAAATATTAGACTTAAATGAAAAACTGGACGAGATGGACCTAGTAGACATATACAGAGCACTCCACCCAAAAACAGCTGACTACACATTCTTCTCAAGCGCGCATGGAACATTCTCTAGGATAGACCATATGTTGGGAAACAAAGCAAGCCTCAATAAATTTAAGAGGATTGAAATCATAACAAGCATCTTTTCAGACCATAAGGCTATGAAACTGGAAATGAACCAGGAAAAAAAAACTGGGAAAGTGACAAAAATGTGGAGATTAAACAACATGCTACTGAACAACCAATGGATCATTGATGAAATTAAAGGAGAAATCAAAAACTATCTGGAAACAAACGAAAATGATAACATGCCATATCAAACCATATGGGATGCAGCAAAAGCGGTCCTGAGAGGGAAACTCATAGCGATACAAGCCCACCTTAACAAACAAGAAAAAGCCCTAATAGGCAACCTTAAATTACACCTAACAGAACTAGAAAAAGAAGAACAAACAAAGCCCAAAGCCAGCAGAAGGAGAGAAATAATAAAAATCAGAGCAGAAATAAATGATATTGAGACCAAAAAAACAGTAGAAAGGATTAATGAAACAAAGAGTTGGTTCTTCGAGAAGATAAACAAAATAGACAAACCCTTAGCCAGGCTAACTAAGAAAAAAAGAGAAAAGGCTCAAGTAAATAAAATTAGAAATGAAAGAGGAGAAATTACAACGGATACCATGGAAATACAGAGGATTATAAGAGAATACTATGAGAAATTATATGCCAACAAATCGGACAATCTAGAAGAAATGGATAAATTCTTAGACTTATACAACCTCCCAAAATTGAACCAAGAAGAAATGGAGAATCTGAATAGACCAATCACAAGTAAAGAGATTGAAATAGTAATCAAAAACCTCCCAAAAAATAAAAGTCCAGGACCAGATGGCTTCTCCAGTGAATTTTACCAAACATTCAAAGAAGATTTAATACCCATCCTCCTCAAACTATTCCAAAAAATAGAGGAAGATGGAACACTTCCTGAATCATTCTACGAGGCCAACATCACCCTGATACCGAAACCAGACAAAGACAATACAAAGAAAGAAAATTACAGGCCAATATCGCTGATGAACATTGATGCAAAAATCCTCAACAAAATATTGGCAAACCGAATACAACAATATATTAAAAAGATCATACACCATGATCAAGTGGGATTTATACCAGAGACGCAGGGATGGTTCAACATCCGCAAATCAATCAACGTGATACATCACATCAACAAAACAAAGAATAAAAACCACATGATCATCTCAATAGACGCAGAGAAGGCATTTGACAAGATACAACATCCATTTATGATAAAAACTCTCAATAAATTGGGAATAGAAGGAAAGTACCTCAACATAATAAAGGCCATATATGACAAACCCACAGCTAACATCATACTCAACGGGGAAAGACTGAAAGCCATTCCTCTGAGAACAGGAACGAGGCAGGGCTGCCCACTCTCACCACTCCTGTTCAACATAGTACTGGAGGTTTTGGCCAGAGCAATTAGGCAAGAAAAAGGAATAAAAGGAATCCAAATAGGTAACGAAGAAGTGAAACTCTCACTATTTGCAGATGACATGATTGTATATATAGAAAACCCTAAAGAATCTGTTGGAAAACTGTTAGAAACAATCAACAACTACAGCAAAGTTGCAGGGTACAAAATCAATCTACAAAAATCAGTTGCATTTCTATATGCTAATAATGAACTAACAGAAAGAGAGCTCAAAAAGATAATACCATTTACAATTGCATCAAAAAGAATAAAATACCTAGGAATAAATCTTACCAAGGAGGTGAAGGACCTATACAATGAGAACTACAAGACATTATTGAGGGAAATCAACGATGACATAAAGAAATGGAAAGATATCCCATGCACGTGGATTGGAAGAATAAACATAGTTAAAATGTCTATATTACCTAAAGCAATCTACAGATTCAATGCAATCCCAATCAGAATCCCAATGACATTCTTCACAGAAATAGAAAAAAGAATACTAAAATTTATATGGGGCAACAAAAGACCCCGAATAGCTAAAGAAATCCTAAAGAAAAAGAACAAAGCAGGAGGCATCACAATTCCTGACTTCAAAACATACTACAAAGCAATAGTAATCAAAACAGCATGGTACTGGTACAAAAACAGACACACAGATCAATGGAACAGAATTGAAAGCCCAGAAATAAAACCACACATATACGGACAGCTAATTTTCGACAAAGGTGCTAAGGACATGCAATGGAGAAAGGAAAGTCTCTTCAATAAATGGTGTTGGGAAAACTGGACATCCACATGCAAAAGAATGAAAGTGGACCATGTGCTATCGCCATACACAAAAATTAACTCAAAATGGATCAAAGACCTGAAGGTGAGACCTGAAACTATAAAACTCATAGAAGAAAATATAGGCAACACACTATTTGACATTGGGTTTAAAGGAATCTTTTCAGATGACATGCCTACCCAGACTAGGGAAACTAAAGAAAAAATAAACAAGTGGGACTTTATCAGACTAAAGAGCTTTTATAAGACAAATGAAATCAGAATCAAGATGAACAAACAACCAACCAGCTGGGAGAGAATATTTGCAAAACATACATCTGACAAGGGGTTGATCTCCATAATATATAAAGAACTCACACAATTGAACAACAAAAAAACAAACAACCCGATCAAAAAATGGGCAGAGGAAATGAACAGACACTTCTCCAAGGAAGATATACAGATGGCCAATAGGCACATGAAAAGATGCTCAACATCACTAATCATCAGGGAAATGCAAATCAAAACAACACTAAGATACCACCTCACGCCCGTTAGAATGGCTATAATCACCAAGACAAAAAACAACAAATGTTGGAGAGGATGTGGAGAAACAGGAACCCTCATACACAGCTGGTGGGAATGCAAATTGGTGCAGCCTCTATGGAAAACGGTATGGAGATTCCTCAAAGAATTAAAAATAGAGATGCCCTATGATCCAGCCATCCCACTACTGGGAATCTATCCAACGCACCTGAAATCAACAATCCAAAGAGGCTTATGCACCCCTATGTTCATTGCAGCATTATTCACCATAGCCAAGAAGTGGAAGCAACCTAAGTGTCCCTCGACTGACGATTGGATTAAGAAAATGTGGTATATATATACAATGGAATACTACTCAGCCATAAAAAAAGACAAAATCGTCCCATTTGCAACAACATGGATGGGCCTGGAGCGTATTATGTTAAGTGAAATAAGCCAGAAAGAGAAAGACAAACACTGTATGATCTCACTCATATGTGGAATATAAACAAACACATGGACAGAGAAAACTGGACTGTGGTTACCCGGGAAGTGGGGGTGGGGGGTGGGGGATGGGCACAAGGGGTGAAGGGAGTCATATATGGGGTGAAGGACAAACAAAAATGTACAACCCAAAATCTCACAATGTTAGAAACCATTAAAATATCAATAAAAATGTAAAAAAAAAAAAAAAAAAAAAAAAAAAAAGAGCAGAAAAGTCATGGCAAATGCAAGAAGATAGTGACCTAAGAAAGAGTGTTTCCAGAATACCCTGTTTCTTGACATTGTTGGCCCCAGCCTGAATCAGTGGAGAGCAGAGTGGCCAGGGGGTGGGGGTGACAGTGTGGTGGAGGCCATAAGGTGGGTGCCAGTGGCCATGGGATGGCCGCAGTGGCCCGAGGTGCCCAGAGCAGAGACAGTGGCACAGACCAAGGCCACATAGCGCCCGGCGCTCACTCACCTTCTGGACCGGCCCCGAGGCCCCAAGCACAGAGTGCTGCCTGCCTTGGGCTGGAACACCAGGGGTCTGACTGGGCGGCAGCAGCTGGTTACCTGTGGAATGAGATGGCTGTTTCTCCTCGTTGCCCAGTGGTGGGAGCAGTTCGTGGCAGTGCAGTGATCACCATCCCGGGCCTCAGGCTGTCATGCTGCCAGGCTCCGGCCCCCTCTTCTCCGCCCCACAGTGGGACTGCCACAAGAGTAGGGCTCAAAGCGACACTGTGCAGCAAGTGGGAGCTGGTCCCCACGCCCCGCAGGATGGCAAGATGGCGGCGCGTGCCCATCTGTCCTCCGTAAAGCAAGATGGCCACATCTGTGGGCCTAGGCAAACTGCTGCCTGATGCACCCACCCTGGGGTAGCGCTGCCAAAACGCGTCTGTTCCGCTGCCCTGATGGGTCGCTGCTGCGGTGTTCATAGCAAATGACCCAGACCGAGGGGGGAGGGAGAATGTGGCCGGCCCTCCGAGAGGGGCCCCGCCGGACGCCAAGATGGCGACCGATGCACTTCCGCCCACACTTCTGGCCCTGCCCACGTTGCTCACCTGGATTGGCCCCAGTGGTTGAGCATCACATTCTGCTCATTCTCCTGGGCAGCGGGGAGAGGGACGCGGGTAGGGGCACCTGCACCGGTCAGCATGGAAGACTGTGCTCGCCTGGACTCTTAGCCGCTGGGACTGGCTGGCATGGTTTGGGGCGGGGCCGTCGGGGGGAGCAGCTCCTCAGGTGGAGCGGGTGGGGGCAGCTCCCATAGTGAGACCGGTGCGTCTGACAACCAGGTCCCTGCGGGTCTGGACGCTCTTTCCATCCGCCCTCGGTGCTCTGGCGCTGGCCTGACAAGCCCATGGCTGTTGGGGCAGGAGGGGCAGCAGGGAGTCAGGGAGGGGAGGGGCGTGCTGGGCGGGGCTGGGGCAATGGTTCTTGGGAGGCTTTTTCCTTCCCCACCAGGATTAAGAAGTCCCTTCTCTGGAACTGGCTTCGGATCCAACCACACAATCCCTGTCTGTGTGCAGAACTCTTGCCCTGGTCTCACGCCTGGCAAAGATTTCTTGCTTTGACCAAACTTTAGTCAGGCTCCTGAACCTTCTTGTAGGCCTGTCTGTACACTTCCTTGTAAAATCCAGTTTTAGCAAGAACCTTGCTAATTCAGTTTAACCAGAACACCCACCCGTATGTCTGATCACCATCGAGATCTGCTCAGGCTCCTCCTCCTCCTCCACCACCCCTCAGGTGGTGTCTGATCACTCTGGCCTCTCTTTGGTAAGAATCCTGTTAGGTCAGGTTAGCCAGAAACCCCAACACTTGTTTTTTCTCTTAGTAATTTTCCATCCTGTGACCCCCACCATGCTGCCTGGCCATGAATTCCCACTTGCCCATGCTGCATTCAGAGTAGAGTCCAATCTCATTTCTCCCCCGCTGTGAATCCCATCACGGTGGTCCCTACGTATCACAGTGGTTCTGAATAAAATATGCCTTACCATCTTTGACAGGTGTCATTAAATAATTTTTCTTTAAAACCTCCAACCACAACAAAAACCCAGACCAGGCTCCTTTCCTTGCTCCCTCAAGCCATTTCAGAGCTACTTCAGATTCTGGCCCTGCTCTCCTCAGAGACCTCTATTATGCGAGTCATAAGACTTTTCCTAACTTTGGTGCGTGTGTGGAGGGGGGCACACACCAACATCAGTCTCTCCATGGGAACCCCAGCACTTGCCAGTGAGCAGTCATATTTTGAAAGGAATCTCTTTCTCTGAGTGGTAGGTCTCAACAGTGGACTCAAAATATTCAGTGAACCATGTTGTAAACAGATGTGCTGTCACATCCTTGTTGTTCAATTTGAGCATTGACTTTAACTTCAAGTCAGCAGATGCATTATGTCTAACAAGAGAGTGAGCCTGTACAAAGGCCCTAGGATGTGGATCGGAGGGAGAGGGGAGAGAACAGGATCAGTTAGAGGACCAGAGGTCAGAATGTGAGACAGGATTTGGAGAAGGAGCCAGAGCAGTCAGTAACAGCACAGCAGCCAGGTCAATGCCCCGCACACCATATCTGGGAGTCAGGACCATCTCCTAATTGCAGTCAGTGGCAGAGCCCCATTTCTGGTTGGATCTCTTGGGGGACAAGAAGGCAGTGTCTTACCACATCTGTCTGTCCACGTCTACCAGACCCTGGCCAGGGAGTGTGAAGAGCTGATGCAGAAGTACCTGCACCTGCTGCAGATCATGGAGACGAGAAGACAGTAGCCAAGCAGCTACGGCAGCAGATCGAGGATGGGGAGATCAATATCGAGTGGCTGAAGGCAGAGGTGACTGCTGGCTAGGGGTGCAGAGGAGGCTGGCCAGGGGGCCCAGGGCACAGGCCAAACACCTCACACTCTGGGCTCCTGCAAGATCGGGGGGGCACATGATGGGCAGGGGGACCAGCTTCCAGCCACAGCTATGCCAGCCTAGAAACTTAAATTTAGTGATGCTGGCAGAGTGGGAAGGGCCTTAGCCAGATCTGAGTTCAGATCCTACCTCTGCCACTTGACGGTTGCAACCTAGAGTACATCCCCCCATCATCTGTGCCTCAATTCCTTCATCTATAAAGCAGCCTTTTTATACTTGCCTGATAAAGTTGTGAGGATTGAGTGAGGTTATTTATGGGCGAGTTTTTAATTACTCTGCTGATGACCACATTGACTAAGCATTCCCACATTATCAGCTGAAGTGTCCGGGGACACAGAGTTACTGGTGAGTCATCACAGTGTGGGCTGCTGGCTAAGTTCTAAGCAGTCGTTCCCTCTGCCTGTCATAAGAGCTCCTACAGGGGCTTGCCGGGCATCAGTCTGGAGGCCACGCTGTTCCTAGGTTAAGGCTTCTAGAACTTCACTACTCAAAATGTGGTCCATGAAGCAAGAGCATGTTAGAAATGCAGAATCTCAGGCCCTGCACAGACCTCCAGAATCAGAATCTGCACTTTCACAACATCCCAGTCGATTGCCATTTACATTAAAGCTTGGGAGGCGCTGGCTCTCTGTCCCTTAGATGCCCCTCACCAGCTGTCTACCCCAGCGCCGAATGATGTGATTGCCTCTCCCCCCCTCATCTCACCAGTGCGCATCAGATGCTCAGAGCAATTTGGCCACATCACATAAGGACCGTGGACTCTGAGCTGAGGATGGGAAAATGGAAACAGATTCTAACCAGGGTTGGCTGCATGATTTGTAGGGCCTGATGCAAGGGAAAAATGCAAGGCCCTGGGTGGAGTCGGGGAAGTCGACCTCCCCTTCTCACAGCCCACCAACCCACCCATGGCAGACAGGCAACCCCCCAATATCAACCTTCAACCTCCTCTAAACTCTGTGCCATGATACACTTGGTACCTAGATGAGGGGTGGGCAAGATGCCCCTGCTGAGTCACCCACCTAGTGCCCAGGCATTGTCTCCTTGCCTTGCCCTGAGACAGGATCGGGTGTTCACTGCACCCGCCATTTCTGCACCTACCCCAAGGCCCCTGCAGAAGGTGGAGGGTGACTCACTGTGGAATGTGAGTCTTCCTGGCTGACTCCACCCATTTGCTCCCAGACAGAGGATAGAGGAGGTCATGGGTTCTGGGGGTGCCGGCATGTGAGGAGCAAGCAGCTGAGACACCATCCCAGGGAGGCAACAGTAGGCAGGAACACATGAGGGCTGAGGCTCCAAGCCCCTGGGGTGTGCTCCATTGTTCCATCAGATGTTTCTCATGAAAACAAATTCAAAGAGAAATAATAACTTCAAGGTTGCAACTGCAGAACTTGAAGCCCCAAGCATGGGGCCTTCTGAGCACAGGACTCCATCACACGCCCTTGAAGCCAGCTCTGCCTAGAATGTTCAACGCTCTGAAGTTGCTAATTCCACCTTATGGTGCCGCTGTCAAGCTCTGAACTAATGATCACATCAGCTTGAAACTTGAGCTTGAACAAAAGTTTCAGATTCCACACACCTCCTCTACACTGCAGCAGGCACTGTCAGAGATGCTTTCTTAGTCAGTCCCCATAACCATCCTCATAGGTTGGAACGAGGAAGCAGGCTCAGAGAACTCAAGGCACCTGACCAAGCTCACACAGCTGGGAGGTGGCAGAGCCAGGACTAGAACCCAGGTCTGTGTGTCTGCTTGCCAGTCTTGCCACTCTACTTGTGGGTCCTGGGATCGGGGCTTGTCCCATGTCTAAACCATCTAGTTCATTCTGAGATCTATCCTAGCCCTACACATAGCCCTGAAACCAAGCTGAGTCCTTGCTAAGGACGAAGGAATAGGTCTAAGGACCAGTACCAGGTTACTGGCTTCATGATCAAGGGGGTCATTCACTCACTCACTCATTCTCTAACTGCCTAAAATCTGCTGACCACTGCCTCATCCTCTTCCCCAGGCTCCTCTTACCCCATCACTCGGGGCTCCAGCCAGTGTCCCCGGTCATGAGCTGTGCACACCTTGGCCTTTGCATATGCTGGGGCTTCTGTATGGAGTGCCCCTTCCACCCCCACGCTTCCCTGCCTGGTGGAATCCTACCAAGCTCAAAGCCTCCTCCTGGGGACTCTCATCCCAGAATGTGCTCCATGACCCCTGCTGCCACAGCTTTCCCACCCTCAGCATGCCATGGCAGAGCCGGCTCCTCAGGTGTCTGTCCCTCACCTGGTCTGGTGGGACTTCCTTGAAGGCAGGGGTGTCCTTTATCACTCTGTCCCTTCTGCCTCGCACATAGTAGGTACTCTGTAAGGACTTGATGAATGAATGGACATCAGGTTCTGTGGGAGGCAGCAAAGAGATGGAAGCTTCTAGCCTTAAGGTCTGATTGTGGTAGAGTGTGATGGGCACCATAATATAGTTTGCAGTGTGAACCCAGGTAGAAAACGAGTCATTTTATGGCCAAAGAAGGTATGGGTTCATATCGCATATGGCCTTGAAAGTTTTCGGGGGTTGGTAGGCCAGAGAAGGGGTGGGTGCAAAGGGCAGGGCCCTCTCTGGTGCTGGAGAGCACAAAACTGGTCAGTTTTGGTGAAAGTGTGTGTGTGTGTGTTTGTGTCAGCGTGGCAGCAGAGGCCTTTGTGGTGAGAATTAGGAGCAACGTTTCCAACTGAGTATATTACTCTCCAGGGAAAACGATATTTTAAAGTAAGGCTTTTTTTGTGTGTGTGTGAGGAAGATAAGCCCTGAGCTAACATTCATGCCAATCTTCCTCTTTTTGCTGAGGAAGACCGGCTGTGAGCTAACATATATTGCCAGTCCTCCTTTTTCTCCCTAAAGCCCCAGTACATAAGTGTATATCACAGTTGCACATCCATCTAGTTGTCGTATGTGGGACGCCGCCTCATCATGGCTGGACGAACGGTGCGTCAGTGCGCACCCGGGATCCGAACCCGGGCCACCAGTAGCGCAGCGGGTGCACTTAACCACTAAGCCATGTAGCCGGCCCCTAAGTAAGACTTTGCAAGATCAGCTTGGTAAACCTTTCTGGCTGTAGTCTTTCTCTCTCTCTCTCTCTCTCTCACTCCCTCACTCACTCACTCTCACTCTCTCTCTCTCTCTCTCTCACACACAAACACACACACACACACACACGCACACCCTGCAGAGCAGAGGGCACTTGTATGTTCTGGAGGGGCTCCAGGAAGTTGAAACAGAGCCCATTTCCCAGGAAGTAGGCCATCAGGTAGGCAGGAGGTGCTGAGGAGCCAAGTAAGTGATGAATGATGCCCGTGACAAAGACAGAGGGTCATAGAATGTCAGAGCTGGGAGGGATCTGAGAACTGAGAGGTCCACAGAAGAGGAAAGGACTTATCCAAGGTCACTCCAAGGTCACTTCCAGCGCTGGAATCCAGGCTTAACTTTGGGTCTCCTGGCTGTAGATCCTTGACCTGTGCCTGCCACACACGTTATTCCTTCCTTGCTGGGGAGACGGGCCATATAAAATGTGCATATTCAGGAAACACTGTGTCACCTGATAGCCAGAAAACTTCCTCAAGCCCCATCCCACGTATTCCTGAGGATTTTCAGGGTCTTCCATTTTCCTGGCCACATCTGGCTTCCAATTCTGCTCTCCTGGCTTCTTGTATCACTTCTCACAGTGCCAGTCTCCACTCAGTCTTGACTGCTCCTTACCCCCTTGTGGTCGCTCCATGTGTCCGTCAGGTGGAGCTAGATTCTGCTGCAATTACAAACAGCCCCCAAGTCTCAGAGGCTTAAAACAACAAAGAATGCTTTCTCTCTCACACTGTGTGTCCATTGTGTGTTCTGCTCCACAAAATTCTCACTCAGAGTCAGGGACACAGGCTGACGGGGCTCCCACCATCAGGAAATTCACCAGTCCCAGGGCAGGGGAAGGAATGTGGCAAATGATGCCTGACAACTCTGCTCAAGTTTTATTGGACACAGCGAGTCACATGACCGCACCCGACTTCAGGGCCCTGGGCAGTACAGTCCTGCCCTGACCCAGGAGGAGAACCAGAGTATCCAGGAAAGCCCTAATGACACCCAGCTGGCTCCTCCTTCACTCCCCAAGCCCTCAACATGGGCCAAGTATGGACCAGACTTTCTGAAAGGCTTAGATGCACTCGAGGGGGTTTCCAGTACTGAAACAGAAAACAGCTGAAAGCTGAATAGAAGACATCCTTGCCCTCCTGTCGCTCAGCCTTTCCTGCTACAGGGATTTCTTGCTGACCTCCTCTCCTCACGCTGGCCTCTCTCCACACTCTCCCAACTGTCATTTTGGTGGTGGTGGGGGTGTTCATAATCCCTTTATCTGCCAAGACCCTCGCCTTACATCCAGTGATGTGCTGGAGCTGGCTCACACCAACTTGCAAGTCGGTTGTGAAATTTTCAAGAATCTTGCAAGCTTGTTATTCACTCTTTGGTAGCTTAAAATGGGCCAAGGTAGGAATGTTTACAGCATGGAAATTGGCCAGTGCTACCAGTCAGAGTTTTTCTTTCAGAGAGCTGGTCATTAATCCTTTACCAATATACCCTTGTCTACACCTTTTTTCAGGATCAGCTAAATACTTTGCTGGGCCCAGTGCAAATTGAAAATGCAGGGCTCTTAAGAATTTCAAGGCAACAACAGCAGAGCCTTAAACCAGGCATTAGACCCTTCTTAGCAGGCTGTGCACAGGTCAGACATCGAGGACACTGGCCCTGTCTCTACTCCCTCTATACCCTCTACACTCAGAGCCCCCACCAGCAGCCAACTCTCCCTAGAGGTAACGGGAGATCACACCCAAACAAAAGCAAAGTTATTAAGCAAAACTGTCCAGCTCTGCTCAGTCTCTTCTCTCCCATCTAAAGAGTCCTCTTGGGCTTCATCTTTTGTAACCAAAAAGCTACAAGGACCATCTAAAACAAAGGGAACATCCTCTTCTGAGAAAAATCCTTCCCTCCTCTAGAATCCTCAGTTTGGCACCATTTCATTGTTTTAATAGTTATTTTTCTCCCATTTATGATTGGAAGTAAGTTGGGACGGCTCAGGCAGCCCAAAGGGAAGGGTAGGAATTTAGAGGTGGTCATGGTATTTTCCTGGCTTGGGAGCACTCAGAATCCTGGAAGGCTGACTCTGCAAGAAACTGCACAGATCTTCAGTTCAGGGTTTGTGGTAAAACTGTAGCCTTGGGATCATGTTTACAAACCAACTTTGACATGGAGAGGGCCACCTTGACCCTCCCCAGGCAGCCTCTCTGCAGGGCCCACTCCATGCCTTGAGTCCTGTTTCCCATGTTCCTCCTGCCATCCCCACCCCTGCTGCCCTGAACTCAACACCCTGTTGTACTCTGCATCTTTGTTCACATCATCCCTTCTGCTCCAATTCCTTCTATACTCTAGCACACATGTTGAGTTTCTTTTTTTTTTTTTTGTGAGGAAGGTCAGCCCTGAGCTAACATCCATGCCAATCTTCCACTTTTTGCTGAGAAAGACTGGCCATGGGATAATATCTGTGCCCATTTTCCTCCACTTTTATATGGGACACAACCACAGCATGGCATGACAAGCGGTGCATCAGTTTGGATCCCGGGCCACCAGCAGCGGAGCTCATGCACTTAACTACCACAGCACGGGGCCAGCCCAATTGGGCTCCTGTTTTGTCCTTCAAAACCTCTGAGTAGCACTTGTGGATTCCATGGTGAGACCCTCCCACTGCATTAGGGGCCCACCTCTGTTCTGGCCTCACCTTGTTGGAGTATAAGTTACCTCTGTGGGTTTCTGACCCTTTTCTTAGGCTGGAAACTCCTCCAGTGAAGGGATCTGACTTATCCCCCTCTGGCTGTCTCACCCATGCCCAGCATGGTGCCACCACACGAACTCCATCAGGACATGCTGACAGGATTGGCACAAAAGGAGACAGAGATGGGCATCTCTTAGGCTTGGAAGAGGCCAGAGGGAATGGAGAAGGAAGGAGAGAGAACTGAGTTGTGTGGCAGCTGTTTGAAAAACAGGAAGTACAGAGATCTTTAGCAAAACCTTGACTGCTAACAAAAGAGAGAAAACCATGGACTAATTCCTCCATCAATGACTGCACCGACTAAATGCATTCTGGATTAAAGACACTGTCTCCAGAGAGGGGACTGTGGTGGGGCAGGAGCGAACGAGCAGTGCCGCCGAGGGATGCGGCAAATGAGGGTTTGCCTCTGATGGGCCAAGGCCAGACTGTGGGATGGCAAGTGGGCAGGGCTCAGCTGAGACGCCCGACATTGAGCCAGGTTGGGTAGCCAGAGCTGGACTCTAGCCAGCGAGTTGGGATAATAAGCCGAATTCCCAACTCTCCGTGGTCATCATTGACAAAGGTCAACTGAGCAGGCCTTGGACGTCAGCCAAGCCAACCTGGATCCAAAGCAAATGCATCCTCAGAAGGAACCTTCAGGATAAGAGAAAGGCTGTCTCTGTGATCTCAGAGGGGCTGGGGTTCCTGCGGCCATCCTGACATTGGCTCCTAGCAGGGGTGGGCCGTGGCCCAAGGCTTCTGCAAGGTCTCCAAGCTCACAGCTCTCCAGAGCATTGCCCACCCAGCACAATCCTTAAATCAGACTCCCAGACTGCCAGTGTTGCCTGTGCAGGCAGCAGAGCATCTGACCTGACTGCATCTGGTTTTTGCTCTGGTCCCAGGGGAGTAGATGTCCTGTAGATGCCTCTGAGAAGAGCGCCATCAGTTTTACGTACAGACTACATTTACCCACACACCCACACCCACACGCATACCCCACAATCCTAAAGAGAAAAGGCTACCACGTGCAAATCCCAGAACTGGCAAAGAGAGCAGACTGGCATGGGGGTGATGAAATCAGGGCAGTGAGGGTGCTGGTTGGGCATCCACGTGTCTCTGAGCTCTCCATGAGCCTGTGTGTGAGTCCCTTAGTTCTTTAGAGTTCAGATCCAAGAACAGCCATTATTTCATGTGCCTAGGTTCTCAGAGAATGGAAAAAATAGAAAAGCTTGCATTGACACTGAATATTTCTCCATTAGATATTTTCAGCCGCTCTTCAAGCACAGGCTGGTGTAGTTTTAGCAACCCGGAAGTGGAGAGTGGCTAACTGTCCCATTTTGCTTTCAAAGTGCTCCATTCCGTCAATTGTCAGAGCCCATTCATCCTGTGCTTCAGCAAGTGGCCTTGAGGGGACAAAGCCACATGCCCTGGAAAGGGAGGGGAGCTGGCTCTGTGGCATGTTTGTGATTTCCTGAGCTACTATCTTTGGACGTGTGCCACACAGCTCAAGTGTGTCTCTGTGCCCACTAAGCACGTTCCACCCCTGCTCTTGTTGTACTGAGAGAGTGAGACCCCAAGGTGGGGGTTTGCCCTCAGGGCACAAACTGCTGGGAGAGGAGACAGCCCCGTGGCAGCTCACAGAAGAGGAAAGCACCAGGGGACTCCAACACCCAAAGTGCTGGGTCATCATAGAGGGAGGGAGCAGAGAGCACACGTGGAGAATGGGACTAGGGAGGGGCATCTGATGTGGCAGAGAAAGACAGAGACCACTGCAGGGATATGAGGACAGGCTCCTACGCTGGGGCTGCCCTGACTCCCGGGGGCTTCACGCTTTCTCTCTGGGTCTGTTTTCCTGTCTACAAATGGGGTGCACGACAGAGTCCCTTTGGCTTCCCCTCTGTCGTTCAGCTCAAACACCAGACACATTGGGGTGGTTCCCAGGTCTCCAGGGTGGTAGGAGCTGAGGGTGATGAACAAGAACAGAGGAGGAACAGTTGGGAGGGGAGGGGGCTGCAGGAAGTCTCTCTGGTATCCTTACAGCTCATCCTGAGGGAGGAGACTCGGGCTGTGTTCTGGAGCTGGCTGGCTGGGGAGCATGGGCGGGGAAGAGGGTGCTGGGAGGGGAGCCACGGCAAATGTGGCTGCCAGGGGTGCTCAGAGGCCCATTACCCAACCTGGTGCTAAGCTGCCAGTGAGAAGGCATGATACCCAGGGATCTTTAGGTGGTGACAGGGCATGTGCTTGGGAGAATCTGGGTGTTTTTGCTTTTCTAAGTTGTCCCCACAAAAGGGGGTGGTCGAGAGGTAGTCTTTACTGAGCAACTTCTCTGTACCAGGCCCTCAAATTGTCCCATTACTTACAGGAGTGACATCATTTCACCTTCATATTTTACAGGAAAGACCTGAGGTTCAGAGATATTAGGCATCTTGCTGGAGGTCACACAGCTGAGAAGCAGGATAAGGTGGATTTGAGCCTGATCTGTGTGGGTCTCAAGCCCTAGCTCTTTTCACATCATCAGTGGCATTTCCTCTGAATTCTCCAGAGCCCTGAGTTCCTCTAAGATCCCTTGGGGTCACCGCAGCAGGTGGACACTGAGGGTGCCAGGAAGGCTGGCAGCGAGAGCAGCTCCCGTCCTCTGCCAGCTTCTGGGGCGTGTGATCCATGTTTAGAAAAGTCTATGTTTGGTTTAGTGCTCTGCTGTCACCATCTTGAAATTTTGTCATTTTTTAAGAAGGGGTCCTGCATATTTTCTCTGCAGTGGGCCACAAGTTACATAGTCCATCCCGCTGATGGTGTTTTCACATAAGGTGTCACTTGAGAAAGGCTGCTCGAGTCCCACCGGTGGTGGCAGCCCCTGCCCTCTCCCTAGTCCCCTCAGCTCTGCTGGACTTGTGGGCGAGGTCTTGGAGGGGCAGGAACTCCGTGGCCGGAGCTTACCCTGTGGTTCCTCTGTCAGTGAGGCCATCGTGTGTTTGCACCAGATCTTGACCAAGGCCTGAAGACCTGCATCTCCAGCTGGCCCTCTGGGATCTGGGTGAGGAGGCAGCCCTGGTAGAGGTCCCCAGCCCCACCTGCACCAAAATCCACCTGAGAAGTCCCTCTCCAGGGCCCACTCCTCCAGGCTGGCAGCTCTTCCATCCTCCCGGGGTGTAAAACACACCTTAAAACACACAGAATCCCTCAGAGGGAGCAGAAGAGGAAAGACAAGTTGGCAAAAGCTGTTTTTCTAGGAGGAAGTGATATATTTTTAGTTCCTTATCTACTTTTCCCTTTTAAAAATTATGTATATGAACCCATTTGAGAAAATTTGACAATCTAGAGAATCAGAAAATGTTCAAAGCTATACCAACCATAGTTCTCCTTCCCAAAGATAACCACTGTAAACACTTTGTTGTGTTTTCTTCAAATTTTTTTCTATGCACAGACCTTGGGATGTTCCCCCCGCTTTATTTACATAATATCACATATATGAATGTTGAATTTGAATCTTGATGTGTTTGTTTTTTTACTTAACATTATAGCACAAGTGTTTTCTCATGCTGAAAGTATGCTTTTTGATGGCTGTATGATCCTCCAGTACCTGTGAGCATGCCATCATCCATGCAGCCATCTCCCATCATTGGTTCTTAAAGTTGTTGCAAATTTTTGTTACTAGAAACACTCATCTCTGCAACTGAAATGTTCCTATGAGAGAGCGTCTCCTTGGGACAGGTTTCCAAAAGTAGAATGACTGAAACAAAAGGTAGAAGCACGGTCAAGGCTCCCACTCCTTCCACCCTGCGTCACTGCTCTCTGAGCTGACTGCAACGCCCTGACGGCCCCGAGGGCTGCACAGTAGGACCACCTGCATCGCGCCTCTCCCACACTGAGTGTGACATTTTCTTGTTCACTTCCCTAAGTCAGAGAGCCCCGCTTTTCCCCCAAGGTCACAATGGGAAGAGGCCCTAGAAAGACGAGGTCTGCACTTCCTGTAGTTGTGTGGGTGATGGTGCCGTCCCATGGGTAGTGGAATGCCCTGTGTAAGCTCCCACTTACAGTTTATTGCAAAGGAGGCATGTTTTTCTTTAATGGAGTTTATAAGCAGAGGTTTCAGTGGACCCATCCCTGCCAATCAAGTACTGAAGGGCAGGTTTGGGGAGATTGGCTGGGCTTTCGGGAGCTGGAAGGCAGGGTATTGTGTTTCCAAGAGGTTGGGACAGAGCAGGCCAGCAGCAGACCCAAGTTGCTGAGCCTGGGGAGGTGTGGAAGGACAGGGACAAATGGATAAAGGGACAGACAGCTGAAGGGACGTGACTCGGGAGGGCATGTCTTGTGGAGGGAAGCCCTGGAATGGAGGACTCAGGAGACCTGGTTCCAGGCCAGCTACTGACTCACCTTATGACCTCGGATGAGTCACTTCTGTCACTGGTGGGGCACACTGGGAGGGAGGCCTCTTGGGGGAGCCAGGGCTGAGGGGGATGTGGAGCTGCAATTCAGTGACCACGGAGGCCTCAGCTGAACCCCCAAAACTCCGGAGCTGGGTAGCCCTTCAGACCCTTCAGGCGGCGAGGCACACCACAGCACCCACAACAGCCCTCTCCGACCTTCCAATACACAGGTGTCAGACAAGATGGGGCCCCATCTCTATAAAGATCTGTGACTCTGATGGTGTCCTGATGCCTGGGGCCAACTATCTGGCCCTGGATAGGGCAGTGGTGCCAGAATCATCCTCAAAGTCAAGGGTGTCTCTGGGTGGGAGCTCTGAACTATGTCTCAACCTCTGTGGGTGGGGTTGGGTGACCAAGGGCTTGTGGAGCCACTCCTCGTGCAGACCCATTAGACATCCTGCTGCCCATGGTCAATTTCTATCAGGAGTTGGTCTCCAGCTACCAGTACAGCCTGCAGATCCTGGCCCACTGCAAGCAGAACAGTGACTTTGACAAGCTGCTGAAGCACTATGAGGCCAAACTGACTGCAAGGAGAGAGTTCTGGAGATCTTCCTCACTGACCCCATGTTCCAGCTGACACCTAGCCCTGTCCTTGAGGGCACATGCCTTGGGAGCCTTCTGGGGGTCCATGGCAGTGAGGGCCCCAGCTGGGAACAAGCCACAGCTGGGGGCACCATGGAGCCATGGCCGGGAGAGCCCAGACCCTAACAGGCCCCAGCTCTGAGCTGCCTGGAGAATGGGGTTAGGGCCAGCCCTTGACCCAGCAGACCGCAGGGTTGTCCAGCTCCGCAGAGCATGCAGTGTGGGAAGGTGAGCGGGAGCTCCTGGTACTGAGCCCACCTCCAGGCCCTTTCTCCTGCTGGCTTAGAGCATCAAGATCTGGGCTCTTGCCCCAAACAAGACCCTGGAAGATCCTCCACATTAGAGTTGAGATCAGAAGTGCTGTGGGTGTCCGTCCTCATCCCTGCTCATGAGAGTGCTGGTTGCTGAGAGAACCATTCTCCGTCCACTTGGTCACTCTCTCTCCCTCTCTACATTGCTGTTTTCTCTCTGACTTACTTCATCACTGTCTCTCTCCTTGCCTCTGTCCCTGTCCCCCTGCCTCTCCCTGCCGCAGATTCCCAGGCACATTCTGACACTGCATGAGCTCCTGGCCCACTTTTCACGAGCACATAGAGCCAACAGACTGGACGATGCCAGGGCTAAACTGGGGGAGCTGTCTGGGTGAGCCCGGCTCCGGGGTGCCCCCATCAGTGGAAAGGCCAGGGCTAAGGATGCTCCCCAGCAGGAGTTTCCTGAGCCCCAGATGCTAAAATATCATGTTCAGGTTAGGATCCCAAGCGGTGGTGGTTGGGGCACCCCCAGCTTGCCCCACCTGGAAGCAGGGTCTCCGGAGCAATCTGAGGAGTTCACAGCTCAAGCTCAGGGGGCAGTTGGTGGGATGGTGTGGGTGGTGTGCTGTCCCTGGCACAGATGGGGTTTGAGGAAGGGCCCTGGGCACTCACGTGGGCCCATCTGCCAGAACAGGGATCCGCCCAGGGACTCGCAGACACTCTGCCAACTTCCCCTGTTCTCCAGTGTCAGTGTCTCACAACCTGTGGTATAGGAGCCCCAGAGGGAGTCCTGGCTGATGGGCCTTCATGTGCCCAAGGGTGCAGTCACAGCAGGCAGTGTCATGGATGGACAAACGCCTGACTTTTCCAGTGTCAGAGGCCCCAGCCCTCTGGTCAAGGCCCCTCCGCTGCCCCTCATTCAGTCTCCAAAGCCCAGGGGGATCCTTCCTCTGCCGGGGCAGAAGCAGAGAGACCAGGGAGGAGGCGCCTACAACAGCCCAGGCAGCAGTTGACGGTGGCCTGCACCAGGTGGTGGCAGTGGAGGTGAGGAGGAGGTTCAGATTCGGGGTGTGTTTTGAAGATGGAACCAACAGGAGTTTCTGATGCATTAGATGTGGGGAGAGAGAAGATGGGAGGCAAGAGTGATTCGACAGTTTTTGGCTGAGCAAGCAGAAGGTTGGAGTTGCTGCTAACCAAGATGGAAAAACTGGCAGGATGGGCAGGTGTGGAGGGGAAATCTTTCTTGCTTCACTGGATCTTGACTGGGGGCATGTTGAGCTTGAGATGGACAACAGTGGTGGAGGGGACAAGATGGAGGAGGGCGTTTGAGTCTGAAGTGTAAGGGAGTGAGCCATTCAGGAGCCATCAGCTCGAGATGGTATTTAAAGTCACAAGACTGGTGAGATCACCAAGGGAGTAGGTTTAGGCAGGAACGAGGTGCGTACCAAGAGCTGAGCCCTGGGGTCTGCACCTTATGGAGGCTAAGAGATGATGAGCAGCCTTGTACTCAACGATGGGCTGCCAGAATCTGCAAAGGAGGGTCGGTCTGCAGCATGTAGGATCCAGTACCCAGCCCTGCCAACCACTCAGTGCCCTAAATGGCTTCCCGAGCCCAGCAAAAGGCAGCCAGTAGGGCCACGTCTCCCAGCTGGGCAGAGGGAGGACCAGGCTGGACTAGGGCAGGGCACAGGCCGCGGAGTGGGGGTTCATTCAGGGAGCAGATGTAATCAGAGTGTGTTTGTAGACTAACAAAAACCATTGTGGGGTGGAGACCCCAGTCCTCTCATGACCCAAGGAGCCAAATCCTGCACACTTCCCCAAGGAGAAGACTTGGGACTCCAACGAGGCTCCTCATCCCTGTGGCATGCCCTGTACCGGTGCGGGCCATAGCAAGGAAGGCACATGAGTGCCAAGGCATTTATCCTAAGATCCCGATCCCCTTTCCCGAAGCCTACTCATCTGATCACCTGATCCCCTGCATCTGGCCTGAACACACCCCTAGTGGCACAGAGGAGGGTTTTCCTATAGCCCTGACAGCAGCCCTTTCATCCTCCTCTCTCTCTCCCTTGGGGGACTGAGGAAAGCTCCCAGCCCTGCAGGAAGCCATCAGATAACAAACCCTCCCTGGCTGTGCTCAGAAACACTCCTGCCCTGGGGCTGACTCTCTCCTACCTCTGGCCTTTGTCCCGCTTTTTCTCCTGAACCTCATCTCTTGGGCTCACTGTAACCCAGGTTGTCAATTCCAGCTGCCCCGGTAGACTGCGGCCCTGGGAACTCCTCCCCAGCTGCGTGGACGGTGTGGCTTTCAGCACAAAACCCAGCCGGGGCTGGCAGGGGTCCTGAGCAGCTGCAGCTGGCACTTGTCTAACAGTGAAACTAGTGTTGCTACTGTGGGATCGCCCCCTTGTTTGTAGCAAATACAGCCCTCCTCAGCAAAATCTCCACCATCGTCAAAAGAAATGGTTCTGTTTACCTTTGCTAACTTCCAAAAATGAATCCCTATCCAGGGAACTAGCATATCCTTGAATGGTGCCTCCCTGTGCCCCGACCCTTCCAGAAGAGGGCTAGGGACTGGGCTGCTGAGAAGAGCATTGCTGGGAGGGAGGGACTGAGGATTCTAAGGAAGAGACTCCATCTCCATGCCACAGTCTGATAGCCAGAAAACAACGGGTAATAATAGTTGGATAATAACACCTTTGCAACCAGTGATACTAGCAACAGTGATCACGGCCCTTTACTCAAGCACCTGCCGTGTGTGCTGGGCCTGAGGTCAGCACGTGAAATGCATTCTTTTCCATCCTCACTCCGACATTCTACAGGTGAGCACACTGAGGGTCAGAGGGGCCCAGTAATTGGCTCATCGCTGAGTTCGTTAATCACCGATCCAGCTCGACCAGTGTCATCTCTCTTTGCTGGGAGGGTTAAATTGGACAGTGTCTACTAGAGAACTTTGGAAGCCATGTATATTAAGCAGCCCTCTTGGTGATCTGGTCGTGGTTGTAGAATTTGAGGCATCAGCAGACAAATAAGACATTTGTGCTTTTCTTGGAGTAAGTGGGGTACTTTCTCCAGATGCTCATCCCCACAAAATTACTATCTTCCTAAGACTTCTGAAAACCCACCAAGGCTCTTAACAAAGTTGGCAACTCACAGGCCTCTTTTCCAACGAATGCTATTTGTTTGTGTGTGAGGAAGATCAGCCCTGAGCTAACATCCACGCTAATCCTTTTGTTTTTTTTTTTTGGCTGAGGAAGACCGGCTCTGAGCTAACATCTATTGTCAATCCTCCTCCTTTTTTTCCCCAAAGCCCCAGTAGATAGTTGTGTGTCATAGTTGCACATCCTTCTAGTTGCTGTATGTGGGACGTGGCCTCAGCATGGCCGGAGAAGCAGCGTGTCGGTGCGCGCCCGGGATCCGAACCCGGGCCGCCAGTAACGGAGCGTGCACACTTAACCGCTAAGCCACGGGGCCGGCCCCACCACCAATGCTATTTTTAAAAAGCAGTTAAATGGCGCCACCTCCTGGAGGAGGGGTGTTGCGGCAGTCAGAACAGGACAAATAGGAGAGTTGTCCTTATTCTCACATTAAGGGACAAGGTGTGTCTTGCTCCCACCAAACATGCTGGAGCCTACGGGAGTCAGACTTTCATTGAGCCAGCTGGATTGCCAGGTGCTCCAAAACTAAGCCATTCCAGGACCTGAACATTAAGGAAGCAGCTATATAACATGCATTGAGGGAGGGGTGGAGACAGTAAATGCAAAGGCCCTGAGGAAGGATGGGTGGGTGGAGTTCTATGGATGGAGATAAGGCCAGTAGTGGTGTGGGGGGCAGAGTAATGAAGAAAGGTTGTTTCCTATACTCCTGTCCTCCCAGTTTTGCCGTCTCAGTTCCACGTGGTTCAAACTTTTAAATCAGACCTGCTTTCTAGCTGTTAATCTCCATTTCCATTTCCAACACCTGTCTCCTTGGGCTATGAGAAGGATGATGTGATACCATGCCCATAGAGTGCCCGGCAGAGCGGGCATTCAATATGCATGCTCTCTCCCCCTTTGTGACCACAGGCTCCACCTGAGAATCCTGGGTGCCAGGCCTTCTTCCTAGGTCTGGCCAGACGCCCGGCATTCCCTTCTCCCTGAGAGACGGGGGCAGCCTGTCTCTGACATTTTCTGTCCTGACAGGATAATGTACAATGAAGTAAACAAGACAAAGAGCATCCAGGAAAACATAGGCATGGAGGGCATGATTGTCGAAGGCTGTGAGACCCTCCTGGACACCAGCCAGACTTTTGTGAGATGGGGCATGGCACCCTGCCTCCCCCAAATCTCAAGGTAGACCCCAGCAGTGGTGGCACTTGGGGACACCACCAGTTCGTTTGGCTACTATGTGCCAAAACCTGCCAGCATGATTGTGGAGTATTCCAGGGCTGCTGGAAGAATGTGACAGCTGTATGTAGATGTCGGTATCTGCACACATGGATGCAGATATTACTGGTTTTCACAGTTCCCTTCTCTCCAGATGTACACATGATTCTTCCCAGATGCCCTTGATGTGTCTTTGGATGTCATAGTAAACACTGACATGTCCTTTTGGGGAGAGAGGAGTGGAGGAGAAGGACAGATACTGATTGGCCTGGTGAATCACAAGCATGTTCAGCATCCGAGGGGAAGTCATGTGGGTCAGTCCCTCTGTCCCTTGCTCATCATCCTTAGCCCCTTGTGGGAGGCCGTGATCACAGCGGTTCTCACGGGTAGGAGGATGCCTTCACCCTCAGCCTCCACTCTCCTTGGGAGCGGTGTTTGTGAGGCACAACCCTGTGAGGGGGCAGCTAGAGGCTGTGACTGAGGGGACTGACTTCCAACTCAGAGACGTTAGTGCCGCAAGGAGTTTGAGGGTCACCTCTTCAGATTCCACTTGCTGTGGGACCCTCAGCTTCTGCTTGCATGCCCCCGAGGTGACCTGCACCTCAGATGGGCCTCCTGAGTTCCTTCTATCCAGCCCTGGGACTCTCGGAGCAGATGAAAAGCTCGCCAGCACTTCCTGTGGCCTGTGCAGCTGCCTTTGGCCCCTGCTGCCCTTAGCAAGGGTATCATCGACTTGGAGTTTTGTCCCGAGCCCCTCTGTGTGGCCCCCTGTAACTTTTCCCTAAGCCGACGCTGTGATCTGCTGGGCCCAGAGCCAGCCTCCCTGTGTCCTGGCTCCAGCTGAGCTGCAATGGGCCAAAGCTGGAAAAGGCCCAAAGAATGACCTCTCCTGGGGTGGGCAGTGTCACCACAGTCCAGGAATCTGCTCCATTGTCCTGAGCCTAAGAATTTCCTTCCCACCTGAGGGGCTGGGGTACACGTGAAGACCAGAGAATGGGGCCCAGCAAGGTTCCAGGCAGTGACAGATGTGGGCAGGAGGCAGAGTGGTGGCCCAGAGCAGGCCTAGGGAGATGGAGCGTCAGGGAGGGCTTCCTGAGGAGGCATCACTGGAGTCGAGTCTTGAAGGGTAAGTAGGCATGCACAGGGTGGATGACGTGAAGGAAGGCCCTTCCAGGCCAAGGAGCATCACTCAGGAGCCACAGGTAACTTGCCCTGGAACTAGAGTGGGAGCAGAGAGGGGAGGCGATGGTAAGGAAGGAGAAGTGCTGGAGCAGCCTGCTGGCGGGCCTTGAAGGCCTGAGTCCCGAGGACAGTGAGGAGCTGGCGGAGTAAGTGGGGAAAGGAGGCCTGGAGCACGTCTTAGGGGAGCTGGGATGGCAAATGGGTTCATCACTGCCCCCTGCTCTGCCCGGGAGTGGCTTCCGTGTGCAACTTGTTGAGGACTGGTGGGCTCTCTGGGCTCTGCAGCCCAGCATGTCGTGACTGATTGGTGATGTCTGCTGTGGCTGTGTGTGGCAGCAGGTGTCCTGTGTCTCTTGCTCATCCCTCTGGGCCAGAGCCAGCTCCACACTTGTCCAGCCTCCTGCCTTCCCCAGACTCAGCTCTAAAGAGGTACAGCCTTTTAGATACAGGATACAACCTTCCTTAGAGAGGGAGTACAAACAATACACTAGTTGGCCTAAATTCAGCCACCAATTAAGAAAGCCTTCAGGTGCAACAATATACTTATCTTAATTTCAATCTCAGAAACTAACTCCTAATCTAATACTGCATTAATCTATTAATTCATAGAAGTAGTACTGTTACTATGAGGAACAAGAATTATTTCTCCTTGCATAATCTTAGAACAGATAGATAATCACCGAAAGTTAACAATAAAATAAATTCAACCCAATAATTATTTATTACATTAACTGTTAACTCAACACAGGTAGGCATTCAAGCAAAGATTTAAAAAAGTAAAAGAAACTCGGCAAACACAACCCCCACCTGTTTACCAAAAGCATCTCCTCTGGCATTTCTGGTGTTACAGGCACTGCTTGCCCAGTGACACGGTGTAAAGGCCACAGTGACTGGACCCTGCAAAGGCAGCATCATCATTTGTTGTCTAAATGAGGACTTGTATGAACGGCCACTCAAGGGTTTTACTCTCTCTTACTTTTAATCAGTGAAATTGACCTTTCCCTGAAGAGGCGGGAATGACAAAGACGAGAAGACCCTATGGAGCTCCAATTAATTAAAAAAAATCAAAGGTAAGCCAAATCAAGGGCTAACAAAACTTAAAGGGACTAACAATTTTGGTTGGGGTGACCTCAGAGAATAAAATAACCTCTGAGTGATTAAAATCTAGACCAGCTAGTCAAAATATTTTATCACTTATTGATCCAAAATATTGATCAACAGAACAAGTTACCCTCGGGAAAACAGCACAGTCCTATTTTACTGTCCATATCCACTATAGGGTGTATGACCGCGATGTTGGATCAGGAGATCCCAGTGGTGTAGCCGCCATTAATCGCTCATTTGTTAAACGATTCAAGCCCTACATGATCTGAGTTCAGACCAGAGTAATCCAGTCAGTTTCTAGCTATTCCATATTTCTCCCAGTACGAAAGGGCAAGAGAAACAAGGCATACTTTACAAAAGCACATTCAAACTAATAGGTGACATAATCTTAATCTAATATATATATGTATATAGACCTGCCTATAAACAGGGTTTGTTAGGGCGGCTGATTAATTGCATAAAAAGTAAACCTTTATACCCAGAGGTTCAATTTTTCTCCCTAACAGCATGTTCATAATCAATCATCTTTTGTTAATTGTCACCAATCTACCTTCCATAGAATTCCTTACACTAATAGGATGAAAAGTATTAGGTTATATATGACTATGTAAAGGACCACACATCATTGGCCCCATGATCTGTGGAGACACCAGTATTTATATCAGTGTCACAAGGCCATCAGCTGGAGTTCACATTGGAAAACGTACCCGGGAAGACACCCTACGGAGGACCCATTAGCACACAACTGAACAAGTAATGTGGACTTTTGTCGATGATCATTTGAAAACGTAACTGGGAAGACACCCTACAAAGGATCCACTAGCACACAACTGAACAAGTCATGTGGACTTTTGTCAATTACCTAGTATTTAAAACGGGAGGATAGGGCTGGCCCCATGGCTGAGTGGTAAGTGCGAGAGCTACGCTGCTGGTGGCCCGGATTCGGATCCTAGGCGCACACCGACACACCGCTTCTCCGGCCATGCTGAGGCCAAGTCCCACATACAGCAACTAGAAGGATGTGCAGCTATGACACACAACTATCTACTGGGGCTTTGCGGGAAAAAATAAATAAATAAAAATTATAACAAAAAAAATAAAATGGTAGGATAAAGATGCAGGATTCTAATGGGTTCATGGAAATTCTGAATGCACAATTCGGAAACAAGGAATAATCGACAAGGTAAACCAACTCCAATAGATTTATAATTGCTTACTTGTACACAGAGTTTTTGCTGAACAATTAAGTATTCATGTATTTGTCTTGATGAAAACATGAAACTTTATGTTGAATAAAAATGGACCATTTTCCTGTATTAGTACATTACTACTCATCATTTAGTCATTTCTATAGTTAATGGAGTTATAAACATAATTACAAATGCATGCTTCCATCAGAAAACAACTATGAGTGAATCTGGAAATTGTAGGGCCAAAAATAATGTTTTCAATATTATGTATTAGAACATGTATATACATAACAAGGATGAGAGAAAACTCTGATTAAAGGAGATTAAAATGTAATCTAATCTTAAAAGAATAAAAAGAGTGTCAGTCCTGGGAGACTGGGGATAGGCAGTAAAATTTCACAGAATTCTGAGACTGGAAATGGGCCATTCCCTACCTTCATTTTTTTATTGTCGTTGCCAAGGGAATTTTTCCACCAAGAACAGAGAGATGGAGGGGAAAGAGGACATGGAAGGATATGGCAGACATGGGAAGGGTTCCATTTTCAGGACACATTAGAGCAGTCAGGTGTCCATATTCTAGGTCATGTAACCACAAAGAATTTCCCCTGGGAGATGCCTTCTGTAGCTCTTCCCTCCAAATTTCCACTCATTCCTCCTGGTGAGATCATCCTAAATGAGAACAGGCTGGGAGAAACACAGAGCTGCCTGGAAAAAAGCCTATCTTGTAAATTGACCCTGCCCTGGAGCTGACTGGGCAGAGGGCAGGAGCTGCACGATGGATACCGACTCCTCTTCAGTCCAGGGACTTTCCTTTATTGCCCTTTGGGGAATACACTGACTGTAACACTGAGGTTCACTGAAGGCCAATAAGATCTAGTGTGAGACTAAGTTGTCAATAAAGCACTTGACGCAACATGTTTTCATGTGTATCAATATGTGCATAACTAGGGAGAAGGGTCTTAACATCTTTATGATCCTTAAGGGAAATTTGACTCACATCAATTTAGGAATGATTGACAATAACGTGTCATGTAGAAGAAGGATCGTCAATCTAAATGAACTTATTCACACAGTCAGTGTCCTAGTCAGTATGGGATGCTGTAACAAAAATATCATAGACTGGGCACTTTATTTATTTATATTTTTCTGAGGAAGATTCACCATGAGCTAACATCCTTGCCAGTCTTCCTCTATTTTGTATATGGGTCATGCCCACAGCATGGCTGCTGGTGAGTGGTATAGGTCTGTGTCCAGGAACCGAACTCAGGCCACCGAAGAGGAGCTCATTGAACTTAAACATTAGGCCATGGGGCAGACCCCTAGACTGGGCATCTTTGGCTTTTGTGTGTGTGTGTGTGTGTGTGTGTGTGTGTGTGTGTGTGTGTGTGTTTGTGTGTGTGTGTGTGTGTGAGGAAGATCAGCCCTGAGCTAACATCTGATGCCAATCCTCCTCTTTTTTGCTGAGGAAGATTGGCCCTGAGCTAACGTATTTGCCCATCTTCCTCTACTTTTTATATGGGACGCTGCCACATCATGGTTTGAGAAGAAGTGCATCAGTGCATGCCCGGGATCTGAACCTATGAACCCTGGGGCCACGAAGCAGAGCACCCGCACTTAGCCACTGCACCACCGGGCCATCCCTAGACTGGGCACTCTTAACAAGAGAAGTGCATTCCTCACAGTTCTGAAGACTGGGATGTTCAAGATCTAGGTTCAAGCTGAGTGGCTTTTGGTGATAGCTCTCTTCCTGTTTTGCAGAAGGACAGCTTCTTGCTCTACCCTCATCTGGCAGAGAGAGCTCTGGCCCTCCATCTCCTTGTAAGGGCACTAATCTCATCATGGGGGCATTACACTCATGGCCTCATCTAAGCTAATTAACTCACAAAGGCCCCACTTCCAAATACCATCACGTCGGGGATTAGGATTTTAACTTATGAAATTGGATTACATAGACATTCAGTCCATAGCATTCATGAAACCAACAATTAACAAATATTTATAGAAGTCATACAGCCCAAACTGAAGAATGTTCTGGAGATCATGTGGCAAATGATACAATGTCTTTCCCTACATAGAGTCTCCTAGTGGAGGCAGTAAAAATTAACAGTCAAAGAAAACTTGTGCTATTTAAAAGCTAACATAGATCAATTCTGACAGACTGTACTTACAATTGTCTTTTGGTAAGACAGGTCTGATTATCAGAGTCCAGATTAAGCAAATTCCCCCGGGTGAGGGCATGTCTGGCAATCTCACCTAAAAAGGCTCTTTCCTTTTTGAAATTTTATTTCATCTAGTCCTGTTTGCTTCCACATCCCTTTGGTGTTTTCAAACATATAGTATTTATTAAATCAATGTTTAACTGTTGCTCTGCCTTTACCACATCTGACTGGAAGCAGAAGTTACTGGACTTGGCTGGAACCAAATTTCAGTTCATTTTTCCTCCTCTTTCTGCTCAGACTCTCTTCTCTCACCACTGAAATAGCAAATGCCTTAGGGGAGAAGCCGCATGGAGCTGGTGCTCACAATCTTGTGTTTCCTTTGTCTCAGAGATTGTAGACCCCCAAGTCCTGTTTGCACAGGATGTTCTACAACCCTCCAAACAGCTGTTGTGTGCTTTGTCCAGCTCTTATAGCTGCCCAAGAAAAGCTACTCAATAAAAGTGGAACCTGGGGCCGGCCCCGTGGCTTAGTAGTTAGGTGCATGTGCTCCGCTGCTGGCAGCCCGGGTTCGGATCCCGGGCGCGCATCACTTCTCCGGCTATGCTGGGGCCGCGTCCCACATACAGCAACTGGAAGGATGTGCAGCTATGACATACAACTATCTACTGGGGCTTTGGGGGGAAAAAATAAATAAATAAAATCTTTAAAAAAAAAAAAGTGGAACCTGCAGTAATTTTATCCTGAAATGTTTTAAATATTTTAAACCAATGAATATTTGTCATTTTTCAAGGAATATTTCTATAATTTTATAAGAAACATTTAAATAGGAATTTTAACAGCAATAATGGCTGTTCTTTGGCCAGAATTCCATGTCATTCATTGTTTGGAATTATATCTAAGCTTTGATGCACTCTCTTCAGTGCCTTTTAAAATATCACTGTTCCTTACATTTAAATATCTTGTGATGGGTTTGTATCAGTCACCTTTTTTGTACCATTTCAGATCCTTTTGGGTCCTCATACCCTTGAGTCATATGTCATTTAGCAACCAGCTTTGTAGGTATCATATGTGCTTTATGCAAGTGCCTCCTGACAGCTCCCCACATTTTTTCCCTGTGCCCTCTGCCCCTCTCTCTCGCCCTGGGGTGTCCATGTTGATGCTGAGGTGTGAAAAACCTCTTGATCAAGCCCACTCGTGCACAACCACGTTCCTTGTTGTGTGGATGTGTGTGTGTTCAGCAATTCTGTATGGTCACAGGGTGCATGGCTATTATGGCATCTATGTGAAAGTGTGTTTTGTTGATGTGTGTGTGTTTAGAGAGTTCAAGTCACTGTGGTCTCTGAGACAGTGAGTGGTCTGTATGTGTCTGTGTGTGTCTTCTGAGTATCAGTGTTCATTATCGTGTAGTTTACAGTGTGAATGCTGCTGGTCATTTGCAAATAGTGTGTATGTGGGTGTGGGTGTGTGTTGTCAGCATTTCCACATGTTCAGAGGATGTCTGTCATTGTGGGAATGTGTGGAATAAGTAAGTTGTTAGAGATCAGTGTGGGCACCAACATTGTTTGCCTGTTACTAGTTCAACACTCAACACCCCTGAAGAAACATTGAGTCCAGACATTCACAGGCTCCATCAGGCCCACAGAGATCCTACTCAGCTGTTTTCTTCCCATCACAAACATATGAACAGGTAGCCAAGGACCACTTGATATTTGAGGAATTTCTCTAGCATGAAAGATGGAGCAAAAAACACATACACTGAAGTGAGGGACTAAAGGAGCAGCAAGGAAATCCAGAGATCATAGTGAAACTTCAACTGCATATCTAGTAACATCTTCAAAACAATTAGAGATGGGCCAGTTCCATGGCCTAGTGGTTAAGTTCAGAGAACTTCACTTCAGTGGTCCAGGTGCAGTTCCTGGGCGTGGACCTACACCACCCATCAGTGGCCAGGCTGTGGTGGCAACCCACATACAAAATAGAGGAAGGCTGGCACAGATGTGAGCTCAGGGTGAATCTTCCTCAGCAAAAAGAAGAAGATTGGCAACAGATGTTAGCTCAGGGTGAATCCTCCTCAGCAAAGAAAATAAAAAAGAGAAAACAACCAGTAAGTGTATATATATGTATTGATGTTACTGCACAATATTGGGGTTCTTTTGCCCAATGCACATTAAAAAAGCCAATTATTCTGGCATCAGCTTTTGGGAAATGAAGTGTAGCTTTATTTTGTGAGATTGATCTGCAAGGAGACAGAGGGCATGTGTCTGTCTCAGATCTCAAGCCCTGATCCAGGGCTTGGGGCACAATTTATGGGATGAAGGGCAGGGTGGTCTGACATGTGGAGGTACATGATTGGAAGTAAGGAGAAGTGAGGGAATTGATGATCTGCACAAGCAAAGTCAAGCTTCATGGCTCTTCATCGGATGTGTGTTCACAAATTGGCAGTGTTACCATGATCGGAGAATGGAGTTTTTAGCTCCTTGATGTCAAAAACGTCACATATAAAGCATTTGTGAACTCCCAGTTGATGAGTTGGTGGTCCCAACTGGTCTGAACTGGACGAGGGGTCTCAGTTCCTGAAAGAAAACTCTTAAATACTCTGTTGATAAGATGGGGTCAGTTTAACTGGTCCTGGAGGGCCCAAGGTTGTGTTTGTATATGCGTGTGTATGCATATGCATGGGATTATCTGTATGTGTGTTAAATGTACAGTATACACAAAGCCAGGCTCTAGTTAAAGTGGTCAGGACAGATTTTAATCAGGCATATACCACTGCAATAGGGAAGAAGGAACAGGATGAACTGAATTCAATTTGATTTGTACAGAGGTGACTGGGCATTTGAAAGGGAGAATGAGGAAGCAGGCAGAGGAGTGAGCAGGGGCTCAGTAGAGTCAGGGAGGGGAAAGTTACAGAGTGTTGGTCAGTGCAATGTGATCTGGCCAGTTGTGTCTGCTAGTTGGAAATGATCAAAGTTTCACTTCTCTGCTCTCACAGAGTCTGGGAGACAGACACCCTGTCCTCCAATGGCTCTCAGGACCTTGAGAAATGCACTCCTGAGTTATAGGAGACACACATACAACTCAAAAGGACAGAGGAAAGATTCACAGTTGTAAGCACTTTTGGGTAAATGCTCTAAGAAAGGAATGTCAGGGTCCAATGATCGAGTGTTGGCCAGAACAGTCAATCCTTATTGCTGCCTTGAGCTTTCTCAGGCAGGCACTTTAAGGGGGCAGTGGTCATCCTAAGGATGTGGATTTGAGCTGTTAGAAACTATGTCAGTTTTTAAGTCTTATAAACTGTGTGTGGGGAGGTGAAATCATTTGTGCTGAGAGGCTGTAGATATTATAGGCCAAGATCGAGGCCTAGACAAGAATAGGGCTCAAAGGAGCCTGGCTTGAGTTTGGTCAAGTACAGGAAACTACATATATAAATAATATATGTATATTTTTTGAATAATATAAATCAGTATATTGAATAATATAATATATTGAATTAAATATATATTTAATGATTATATAATGAATGTGTATGTTTATATATTTTTGAATTAAATAATATAAATATATATATGATTTAAAGGAATATTGACACATAATAACAGAAATTTACAGAATTCCTAAAAGACTTCTACTCTAGGTTCAGGAAGCTGAATACATCTCAAGAACAATTAAAAAAAAAAAATCTAGAGCCAGATCCATCCAGGGAAAGCAAAGAACACTAAATAAAAAAGAAGATACTCAAAGCCCCACAGAGGAACAGAACACTTACGGAGACTTACATTTAGACATATGATACATTTCTTAACAGTGGAAGACAAGAGAGAGTTGGATTAAATATTCAAGGTACAGAGAGAAAATAACTTTCAGTGTATATCCAATCAAACCATATCTCAAGGACTAGGGTGACTTAAAGATATTTTTATGGGAACACTTACTAAGAGTATTACCACCAACAAATGCTCATTAAGGATCTTCTAAAGAATGTACTTTAAGGGGGTCAGCCACCTGGTGTAGTGGTTTAAGTTCAGCACACTCCGCTTCCAAGGTCTGAGTTTGTGGGTTTGGATCCCAGGTGTGGACCTACACCACTCATCAGCCATGCCATAGTGGCGACCCAGATACAAAATAAAGGAAGATTGGCAAAGATGTTAGCCCAGGGCTAATCTTCCTCAAGGAGAAAACTTAAAAATTATAAAAGAATGTACTTTAAGGAGAAAGAAATTGACAGAAGAAGAAATGCCAAGAGGTAAAAACGGATGGTGAGGATAAAAACGGTTACACATCTGAATAAATCATTGAAAGCATGACTTAATGAAACAATAATAATATTGACAATGTATAACTGATGGAGTTAAAAACTAATGACAAGAGAACTTCTGTTTTAGAGGAGACTAGGACAGGAAAGCATTCTTGCTGCAAAACTGGACAAAGCCAGATAAATCATAAATATATTTTCAGAGCATCAGAGAACTTCAGAATCAACCAACTAAAATTCCAAAAAGAAGAAAAAGTCTTTTATGTGGACAAGGATTTTTATCTTTCTTTCCCCTGCAGGCGTTTTCTGATTCTGGGTGCCTGCTGAGGATCTGGTTTGCTCAGTCAGAGCCTCGGATAGGGAAAAGAGAAACTAGCCAAACTTGCAGTGATTCTGCAGGACTGGTGTGGCAGAGGAAACCCGAGGGCTTTCAGACACACAACTGCTCTTATCACAGCACATGTACTAAGTTTTGGTGCCACACAGGAATCTGGGGATCTAGGCCAAAAGCTTCCACAAAACAAAGTGAAACCTCCAGAAGTGGTGGAAGTGGCCTAAGTCAAACATACTGCTAGTCTGACCTTCAGGGAATTTGCCATATTGTGAAGCGATGTAAGGTAGGAGGCTGCAGAGCTGCGCTGAGATGTCTGAAGGCTGTAGCTGAATTTTCTGTGGGCTCCCAAACCTGAAGAGAGAGAGATCTACCAGACTTAGAACCAGACCCCTGTGCGGGGGAGGGGAGCACAGCAAACAGGAACAGGGGAAAGCGGAAGGGCTGGGTTTACTAAAAGTGAGACCCAGCCCCAACTCTGATCAACGTCTGATTGGACTCAGGTGATCCAACCTCACTCTGTTTCTCAACGAAGGACAATAAGGTCATGTGGAGCCTCTCGAGTTACGTTACACAGACCTTCCAAAGACACTGGTGAGAGGATGGAGAAGGCAAGCCACAGACTGGGAGAAGACCTTTGCAAATCACATATCTGACAGGACTATAAAGAACTCTCAAAACTCGGCAATAAGAAAATCCAAGTTTAAAATGGGCACAGATTTGGACACTTCACCAAAGAAGATACACAGATGGCAAATAAGCACAGGAAAAGATGCTCAACGTCATTAATCGTGAGAAAAATGCACATAAAAACCACATTGAGATACTGCTACGTACCTATTGGAATGACTAGAATTAAAGAGGATAAACATACCAAGTGTTAATTTAGGGTGGAAAGTAACTGGAACACTCCTACATTGCTGGTGGGAAGACAAAGTGGTTCAGCCTCTTTGGAAAACAGTTTTATTTATTTTTTGTGAGGAAGATCAACCCTGAGCTAACATTCATGCCAATCCTCCTCTTTTTTTCCCCAAAGCCCCAGTAGATAGTTGTATGTCATAGTTGCACATCTTTATATTTGCTTTATGTGGGATGCGGCCTCAACATGGGCGGAGAAGCGGTGCATCAGTGCATGCCCGGGATCCGAACCTGGGCCGCCAGTATTGGAGCGGACGCACTTAACCACTAACCAATGGGGCCGGCCCCTGGAAAACAGTTTTAAAGTGGAGTTTGTTATGCTGCTGTAACAAATCAACACAAATTTCATGGCTTAAAACAACTCAGATTTATTGTTTTACAGTTCTGTAGGGTAGCAGTCTGACACGGGTCTCCTTGGACTAAAATCAAGGTGTTGGCAGAGCTAGGTTCTTTTGGGGGGACTGTAAATGTTAATCAATTTCCTAGCCTTTTCAAGCTTCTAGAGACCACCACGTTCCTTAGCCTATGGCCCCCCTCCTCCACCCTCAAGACCAAGAACTCTGCACCTCTTTTGCCCTGCCTCCCTTGTTGCATCTTTTTTCTACTCTCCTGCTTCTCTTTCCCTTTTAAGGGCCTTTGTGATGCACTGGGCCCACCTGAATAATCCAGGATAATCTCCTTATTTTGAAGTCAGTTGATTAGCAACCTTAATTCCATCTGCAAACTTAATTCACCTTTGCCAAGTAAACTAATGTATTCCCAGGTTCCAGGGATTAGGACATCTTTGTGGGCCATGACTTTGCTACCACAAACAGTTTTTAAAATAAAGTTAAACATACACATACCATGTGACCCAGCAATTCCACTTCTATGTGCTTACCCAAGAGGAGAAGACTAATGCTCACACAAAAACTTGTTTGCAAAGATTTATAGCAGCTTTATTCATAGTCAAAAAAGACAAAACTGAAAATAACTCAAATGTCCTACAACTGCTGTATGGATAAACTGTGGTACATTCACACGATACTACATTCAGCAATAAAACAGAAGGAACTGCTGATACAGACAACAACATGGATGAACACTAAAATGAATGTATTGTGCTACATGAAAGAATCCAGACTCAAAAGGCCAAATACTGTAGGATTCCATTTATATGATATTCTAGAAAAGACAAACCATAGGGAAAGACAACAGATCATCAGTTGCCAGGGGTTAAGGGTGGGGGAAGAGTTGACTACAAAAGAGCAGCTCAAGGGAGTTCTGGGTACTGGAACTGTTCTGTGTCTTGATTTTGGTAGTTGCACAGCTCTATGCTTTTGTCAAAACAGTTGTACAAAGAGGAAAACAAATACATCATTTCTCACTCATCAGGTTGGCAAAACTTTAAAAATCTGACAATCCCAATCTGACAATTCCCAGGGCAAGGATGACTCAGACACTGTTGGCGGGAATGGAAATTGTTAAAACTTCAGAGGATGATTTGGCTGCAGCTCGTCAAGTTGCAGATTCACATCAGCCCCTTGTCCAGCAATCCACTCACAGGCAGGTTTCCATTCTAGGGAATCCACGTGTGCTCGAGGAGACACACACAAGTATAGTCATTAAACATGGTATGGGAATGAGTTAATTGTGGTTAGTAGTTATTTAAAAAAGAAAGGAAATATGCATATGGGAAAGAATCAACCCTGCTGGCTACATATGTGATCTGGGAAGGTAACTCATTGGTTTGTCTACTTAATAGTATGTAGCACAGACAGCACTGTACTAGGAATCTGGAGACAAGCATCTGAGCATATAGTTCCAACTCTGCCACTAAGTAGCAGTCAGACTATGGACAACTTAACTTGAGAAACCTCACTTTCCATTTCCTGGAAAATGAAGAGGTTAGGCTCGACAACCACTAAAATTATTTCCAACTCCACAATTCTATGATTCAATGTCAACAATCAAAAATTATATTCCAAAGTACCTATGTTCAGAAACTGTTTTTCCCAGATACCCTGAAACTGGAAACTATCAGGGAAATAGGATATCTTAAAATATTGATACATAAAATGGCCCAAATTTCTTGGTACGTCTATGACAAGCTGTTTAATCAAGATTGTAACTCAGAAAGAGCATATAAACAGCGAAACCTACCATATTGACTTGGGTCACCCTCAGGAAAAACATATGTCCTCTCCCATTTTAACAATGCAAAACAAATTCACTATATTAATGAGTCCATCTTGTCAAGTTCAGGTCTGTCTAGCCAAAAGTCATTCATGTATATGGTAAGATTTACTTGATTTTTTAACAAAGATAAAAAGATAAATGGCTTTTTGTATTTTTGCCTGTTTCATCTATAAAGCTCTTACATTACAATTTAATAGCTTCAGCCTGCTACAATAATTTAAAGAGCCTTTTGAAACTTGTAATATGCCATGTCCAACAGGATCTAGTAAAAAAATCAGTAGTTCACAATCCAAAAATGCTTATTTAGATTCATTACCAACAATACTTACACTTCAAAGACACCTATAACCAACATGTCATTTGTTCCTACTGCAGAATTTAATAGGTTGTTAAATTCTGGTATCATCCAAAACTATAATTAGGCTGCTATCAATAAAATGTATTTTATTAATCAGAGATATTAAAACTAATGATTAAACTATTAAACTAAATGATTAACTAAATATTAAAACTAATGGCAACTAACGATCTGTTGTCTTTCCCTATGGTTTATCTTTTCTAGAATATCATATAAATGAAATCCTACCGTATTTGGCCTTTTAACCTTTCACCCTCTCAGCCAAATCAAAATTTGAAAATTCTTGTTCTATGAGCTTTCCAAATCAATCTTACAATTCTAAATGAGTATGGAGACAAAACACACACTATATACTACTTCTAAAAACCTCCTCCTTATCCGATTTTAAATTTAGCACCAACTGCCAAGAAAAACCTTTCCACTGAAAACAAAATTCCGTACACATTATGTCAATCATCAATTGATCAGTCATCAGTCTATGTTAACATATGGTGAGTTATTATTAGGAAGCTACATAATTTTCACCAAAGACTGTTTAAAGCTCCTTTCATTAAATGCAGTTTACAACAATTCACAGGCTTCAAAGTTCACCTTGCAAATATAGAGTCAATTATCAGAAACCATTAATGGGATTAGGCTTTTCTCTGAAGGTGGTCCCAAGGAAGTAGGAACGTTTATTTGTTTAAAGAACGCAATGAGGAGTCGAATAGCCTGAGCTGAGTCAGGCAGAGGATCGCAGACCACAGTCCATCTTCTGAAGGAAAGTGTTCACCCGGGGATGTAGAGACCTGGCCTAGACGGGGCCCCCGGGGGCACGAACTCAAGGGCGCGCGCAGAGGGCTGGCGACTCCCTGCCGCCCCCTGCACCTCCGCTGGGTGGACAGGAGGCCCCGCCGGGGTGGGGCCCCGCCAAGGCAGAGGGGCCCGCCGGCCAGGCGGCGTTCCTCTGCTCCTCCAAGGGACAGAGTTGGGCTCCCCCACCTGGGGCAGCCCGCCAGCAGCCCCGGCCCCCGGCCCCATCCGCCGACCCCCCACCGCGCTCCCGCCATCTGCGGCGGAGATCTCCACGCCGAGCCCGCCGCCCACCGCCTACCTCAGCGCCGCCTCCTGCCCAGCGCTCCTCCACACTGCAGAAAGGAGAGCTCCCCAGCGCTGAAAATCCTGGAGGAAGGATCCAGAAACCGCCCATCCCCCCACACAAACCTCCGAGGAGGCCACCTCCGCACCAGGGACCCCGCCTCCAGTGCACGTTCCCCGGGGCTCTCCAACTCGCCATCCCCTCTGCCGCTCTGAGAGCCAGTCCTGCGCATGCGCGGCCTCCAAGGCTACAATGGGAACCTCTGAGGGGCACCGGGAGGGGGGTGGGGGTGTGGGGTCCAAGGTGTCCCTGAGAGGGAGAGCGGAAGCGGGCTGGCTCTCTGCAGCCCTTGACTCTGCTCTCCCTGGATGACCATCAGCTCCTGGAGAAAATCTGCCTTCCCTTGAGGTGGCTCCTCCTGTCCTGAGAAGCACGTTACATGATCTAACATTTGTTTAAAAAAGAAGAATGACATCCTTAACACCTGATGTGTCGTGTCGTGTCCCCAGAAGAATTCTCTGCTTCCCCAGAAGACTAGACAGCGAGCAACTGGGACTGAGTTCTGACCTAGGAAGGAAGGACACTGAGGGCACAGCTGTCTCCCCTCTGCTGGCTCCTTCCCCTGATCTGTGGCCGTGATGGGGACACAGCTTTGGGGACTCGTGCAGGTGACAACGCTCACATGTTTGCCCACCATATTACATTTCTTATGATTGAGTGGTTAAAACGGGAGGCTAGCTGTCTGTTTTTCCGATGATTTCACTTGCAGAAATGTCTTTGGACAAAGAAGTTTGTTTTCTTAATTTCTGATTTTAGTAATCAATAACAATTGTTAAAATACTTATTTTCTTAATCTCATTGGCATGCTAAAACAAACAAGTCACTTGGTTTTCACCAAATTGGCCACATTTTCATTAAAACTTTGGAAGTATTGCTGTTTGAGGTAAAGAAAGCATTTGGGAAGAACAATTACCCTTGGATAATATCTTCCCAGATAAATGTACAAACACACAGTTATGAGCCGTTATGAGGGGCCTGGGAAATCCAGTTTGAGTTCTACAATGGATCATCTGAAGTAAGGTTAAATCAGTAATTTCTGAGGAGTTTACAAGTAAATATTCACGTCGCCTTCATCAAATAGGTCTGGTGATTTAAATGAAGGTTGAGCTTAATGATAAAAGTTTTAAAGAGGCTGAGAAATGTTAAGTAAATGCACTTAAAACAAAAAGGTGCAAATCAGAGTAAAGCCTGCCATTATCCTCTTTAAAACAGAGTCACAGTAGCAGTATTTTCAAGGTATGAGAAGGAATAGAAATGCTTTATAAAGTCAATTCTTCACTTCTAAAGGACCTAACGTGACATTCTAGAAGTCTCCATAGTCTTTCACTCATCTAGATAAAATTGCTCAATTTATATTTTAAAGACTAATGAATCTGAGGGCAAAATATTCAAGGTCAGTGTTCAATTGTTTTTCATTGTTGCAAAGTACATGGGTATAAAATGTGTCTGAAATCCATGGTCTTGGAGAAGAAAAATATATAGAACTTATTTATCACTCTCGCAGCATGTCCTGACTTAATCCTACAAATATCCCAAGAATAAAACCTCAGTGAATTCCATTCTGTTCTTAAATATGACATCTTTCATTTCTAATGAATATTCTCAAATTAGGCTCTAGCTAGTAATTATGTTCCTGATGCAAATAGGAAGTAAAAAAGAATCCATGCTTGATTAACTTGGGCTCAAGAGGACTACTTAGAACCAAAATTTGTTTTTTGCTTTGTTTTTCTTTATCGATTTCTTTCTTTCTGCTCAGCGGAGTCAGCAGATAAATGACACAGAAAGCTGAGAGACTGGAGGGCAGGGTCTTGAAGAATGTAGGATTTCCTAAACTTCCAGATCTTTTTTATCTTTAAAATTCTGTGATTTTTGCTATTTATATAGGGGTTCATTTTTTCCATTATTTCTAATAGTGATCATAATAGTGAGACTAACAAAACTTAGCACCTGTGGAACATTTTTCGTCGTAAAAATTTACGTCATTCTGACAACTGTTAATATTTTAAAAAGCCACTAAGAGCTAATCTGATGCTCAGAGGATTTTTAGGGTGGTGAGATTGTTCTGTACATAATGGTGGCTACGTGTCACTATATGTGTGTCAAAACCCATGGAACTGTACAACATAAAGAGTGACCCTTAATTTAGGGACTGTAGTTCATAATGTGAGAGATCAAGATTTGGCCACCCTGAAATCTATCTCTTTACCTTGGTTGTTTTCTCTGAGAACATTTGACCTCCCCCACTAACTGCCTAAAGAATTTGACGTAGTAACTCCTTCCTGGAACAGATCTTCTATCTAATGGCTGTAATATATTGTAAAATAGATGTTACAATAGAAAAGGCACCAACAAGCCCATCTTATCAGAAGTTCTGTCTCCAGAACTGTCTCTTTGTATGGCCCTGCAAGGAGTTGCCAGACAGACATTTACATTTATAAGGGAAATCTCCATTTGTAAAGGTATCTCCCTCTCTGTATTTGGGAAGAGGGGGGATGAACTCATTCCTAGAAACTTATCAATGTGAAAAGTGAGGCCTTAAATCTGCATAACAGCCTTACTCTTGTTTACTGTGCTTTAGTGGTAATCTCCTGTAACTGACTCCCCCCACCCCCAACATCCTCCTTTGTCATTAGCTCCATATGGTATGTAAAACGAGAATTTCTGCTATTGTGTTGAGAAACGCAGTGTCCCTGCTTTCTCCCATGTATACATGTTATTAAACTTGGTATTATTTTCTCCTGTTAACCTGTCTTGTTGATTATTTGGGCAGCCATAAAATCCTTAAGGAAAAGGGCATAGGGGGATTCTCCCTCTCTCCCCACACCTGCAATACCTACACATTTGGGTGAATTCCTCTCTTCCGAGATTCCCCCAAAATATTTCGAGGTTCCTTGTACCTGCTACATAAGTGACATTCTTTACTTATCCAGTAAATGCTGCTTGGAACATTGAACATAAGGTACCAGGCCAATATTTCCACATGGCTTTATTCCATAAAGTCCAATCTTCATTCCTCTAAACTGTATGGCTACATCGCAAATATGATGTTCCAGTCACAGCCTTGGTAATATAACCAGTGTTTCCAATTGTGTCCTGTTATAAGGAGAACAGATTCTTATTGAACTTATGCGAATAACTATATTGCCATGAAAACAACAATACTTACTTACTAAGAGTTTTTAAATTCTGGAGGGATCAGGTAGAGAGAAAAAGAGAAATATTTAATATTGCTTACAAAAGTATCATTTAGCAAATTGCTATAAGTCATAGCTAGCTCAGGAGAAAAGAGAAAAAGTTTTCCTTAAATTTGAAAAAACAAAACATTAAAAATTCCACAATACTTCAAATAAAAAATCATAAAAATTATAATCATCCTTATCAGTTCATTCAGTCCTGTGTAATCCATTTTTGATCCCAATCTTTTTGTTAGTGGCCTCATGAAGTCATCAGTTTCTCCATCATATTTCTGTAATTTCTTACCCAGTTCAGTTTTATGATCAACAAGTTTATCAGAAGCCTGTACTCCAGTGTAACTGTCACAGTCCTTTCCATGAATTTTTCTGAAGTTGAAACATTTTGCAAAAGCATTAGAGCAAAGAAATAAGTCTGCTAACAAGACCTCAAAATGGCAATTGACAAAGAAATTTGGTTAATTTTGTGACATACGACACTTTAAAATAATAATAACCAGAATTATGACTGATAACCAGGACAGATCAGAATTTCAGTAATTTTTACAATTTTAAAACGCCTATATCAATAACATTTACCCACAAACTACCACCTAAGCATGTTTATCATCACTTGTCTGACAATGCTTCCCATGTAGTTTAACATACTGAGTAAGCCTAATAAGTTTAGTATCTTCCTCCTTATAGGAAGAGAGCAAATATCTCCAAAATAGGATGAGAAGAAGACAACATCAGTTGTAGACAGCTGTCCCAAGACTCCAGACCAGGACTGTATTCCCAACTTTACATCCACTCATTTAAACCTTTGTTATGCTTAAACTGTATACCTATTTTATAATTGTTACATTTAAGATTTTCAGAATACTATCATACTTAAGGAAAGTGATTGATTTGGAACAGACTGGTCTTAAAGTCCAGGCATTTATCGGGTGGCTCCTAATAGAACTTAATGGTTGTATAGAACAAATCTCTGGCCTTGACTACTGGCCTGATGGCTAAAACTCTGCACCCGATCTTCCCTTAAATGCAGCGAAGGATTCACAGTGACAATTGCTGCCAACCTGCCGCTGCTTAAGGCCAGACGGGCTCATTCAGTGTTCCCCTGGTATGACCACCGAGCAGCTAGCTATATTTGTTCCTTTTTTAGGGCTAAATGGTGTCACATCACATACAGAAGCCCTTAAAGACAGTCAAGCAGGAATTGCCTTATTAAATACTAAAATGTCTTTAATAAAAACACTGTCCTTCAAAATAGAAGGGCCTTAGATATTTTAACTACATCCCAAGGTGGTACATATACAATCATTCAAACTCAATGCTGTGTTTTCATACCTGACGAGTCTTATAATGTGTCGTCTCTGCTAAAGCCCATGAAAAAGCAGGTGAATGCCTGAAGCGAGCCTGCACCCGGTCTTGAGTTGTTCGGTTGGCTCCCTTCTGGTATTGGTTCCCTTTTTCCATCTGCATTGCAATTCCTATTTCTATTACTTCTTGGAATTCTTGTACTAGCCATAATGTTTAAACTAATTGCTGTTTTCTATACTCAGTGCTGTAAGACTGTCATGTAAGCTAGAGTAATGAAAGCTGAGGTGGGCGATTGATCTTATAACCTTGGACCAACTTCCTTTTTTCATAGGGACTATGCCTAAGAACTCATTTTACACTAATCTTTTCAAAGATGTTAAATTATTATCATTGTTACTGTACTTGTTCTATAATTGTGAATAGCGTAAATATAAGGATTCATAAAAAGCACAGATACAATGTTTGTGCAACAACCTAAAATTAATCCAAAACCCATGAAATGCTTCCTCTATTAATATATATATACCTCTTTGCTTGTCCACTATATCCAATTAATTCCCCCCAAGGTGGACAATTGGGCAAATAAATGAGATAAAAGCCTGGCACCGAGGGACATGAGGGACCCAGGGCAGGCAGCAACCACTCTGGTGCCGAGGGACAATATTTTGATCATTCAATGCTTTCTATCAAAAGATTATAGATCAAAAGGGAGAAAATGACAAATAAATGGCAAGCAATAGGATATATTGGAACATATGAGGAAGCCGTTTGGGGTAAAACAAATTTGGCCTGGGTTTGTTTTTCCAGAAGGGCCTGTCACCTGCGTTGTGTATCTGCTTTGCCATGTCCCAAAGAGAAGAATAAATGCCCTTAATATAAGGATCCAACTTCCCCCTCCTTGGCATTTCCTTAAGGATAAGCATTTCTCCCTAGGCTGGGATTTGACTGCTGCACTGATCCTGTGACCACCCAGCTCCAGACAACAGACCTGACACCAGCCACGCCCTCCCCACTGTGTCCATCAATAGCTATTCTGGCAGGGCAATCTGGCAGGGCGATCTTGTGGTTATTGTGAAAGGGACATTGCAATCTGATGTGATACATGCTCTTTGATGGTATATAACAGCTCTGTACACTCCACTTCTTTGGTACCCTTCCTTCTTTAGGGAAGGAAGGCCCTGGGCCATGGTCCTCAAAAGTTGGTTCATAATAAACTCACCCCAATTTGATTTATGGATTGATTATAGATTATTTACGTCGACATGTTTTACAAGTAATATCTTGAAAGGAAAAAACAATAAAGCAGCAGCCCTGCATTACACATGAAAGTTGTGCTCCCCCTGGAGGGAAAATGAGGATACAACATTGGTCAAGTACTTGATTTTATAATCCACTGGTGCCTTTCAAAAATATAGCTTTATTATTGTAAGAGTAAAGATATCCTTAAGAATAGTGCCACAAAACAGGTTTTCCCAGCTTCTTTTTGTCAACTATGAGAGTGACATCAGCCTGGGGCACTTGAAGAGGCATGGTGGACTCAGCTGAGGGCTATTTAATTACTGTGAGATGATTAGCCAATAGCAAATAAGATGCAGAATGATTAAAAAGAGTTAAAGGGACATAAAGTTGGAAATAATTAGGAAAAATAGTGCCTTCAAAATATCCTCTCATTATTTTATAGCATTTTTTTTTGAGGCATAACTAGGATAGTATGTTAGATTTTTCTAAATCTTTATCTCCAGGACATATATTACTGAGTTCTTCATTAAATAAGATAATGCCAAAGAAAACCTGGACAAAAGTATTCTGTACTATCAACAAGGACAAAACATGTACAATATTGCTCTATATATTAAGATTCCAGCTGTAATAGTTAAGATATATATTCATGTGAGTAAAATTATAATGAATTTCTATTTTTCTCAGGCAGTGAACCATGGTAAAATATATAGTAATAAGCAGAAAACCTGATGAACTAGGTGATTTAAAACACCTGATGTTACAACTTGGACATTCAAGGGTGAAATAGATCAATTTAAATTTCACACCTTCTGCTTTCCTTGTAGCCAGTGAAGTGTCTGGAAGACGGAAAGCACATAAAATTAATTGAGAGTTAAGAGTATTTGGAAGCAGTTGAGGTTAAGCCCTCAACAATGGTGGCCCTTACTTCTGGAGCCATTGACTCTTTGTCATAAGTTTATTGTATAGACGAGTTCTCTCCTTAGATGATTTGTGTATGTTTCATAGAAGAGAGACAGGGCGGGAGAATTAACTATCACTCCACACCGGTTGTGGAGTGATATATATTACCTCATGCAATTCTTACAGTAATCCTTTAAAGTAACTATTATAATTCATATTTAACTGATAAACAAAACCATGTTTAGGGGCCTGCCCTGTGGCGCAAGCGGTTAAGCACACGCACTCTGCTGCGTCAGCCTGGGGTTCACCAGTTCTGATCCTGGGCACGCACCAATGCACTGCTTGACCAGACATGCTGTGGCGGCGTCCCGTATAACGTGGAGGAAGATGGGCACGAATGTTAGCCCAGGGTCGGTCTTTCTCAGCAAAAAAAGATGAGGATTGGCAGAAGTTAGCAGAGGGCTGATCTTCCTCACAAAAAAAAATAAAAAAGACCATGTTTACAAAATTGATCAAGGGTAGAGGGAAGATCTGAACATCAGTCTGTTGGGTTTTATGCCTCTATTCTCTCCACTGTGATAAAAATGGTACTTCAACATGGGTACTCACCATCTGGCTATTTAATACCGGCTCCTGCCAACATCATTGGATGAGATGAGATGAGAAGTTTACTTCCAAAGTTATCCTATTATATTTAAACTATACTGTTTATGAGTCAAATGTCAAGTCATATTTTAGAGGCATAGAGAACAACTGATTACTTCTCCTACACATTTTTCAGTTTTATTATAACTTTGTTGTGCCACATTGTGTCAACTTTGTGTCAACTTTACCAACTTTAGTGCTTCACTGTTCTTTTTTAAAACACTTACAATTTCATTTTCCATGTAAAGCACCTTGCTGTTTTCTTCTTAGTCACTAGATCGCAGTTCTGTATGTCTGTAAATTACCACTGCAGCAGGAAACAAGAGGTCTTAAGCCAGTTTGCTCTGTACAAATGATGGACATAGGAGGATTTCTGGTCCATCAAGGCTGCCTGTGTTATTCTGTGGCCGTAACAGGGATGTCCAGGACTGCTTAGTCAGAGGCATGAAGCAGAGTCAGAAAGCATCCTCTAAGTTCTTCTTCAGATGTGAGTTCAGGTACTTACCCTCTCACCTGAGCACACTGGAGTTTAATGAATGTGTTCTGACTCTTACTCTCACCCTCTAGTTAATAAGTCTGGGAGATCCATACCCCTAGAAAAAACACACGACTCATAAAGCCTTTTCTCAACTAAATGGAGTTGAGGGCTATGGTGCTGCCCGAGAGTCTGATGCTTAAAGCAAACGCAGCTGGTGCTCATATGGAGGGACAGAGCGTCAGCTACACCTGAAGCGCTTTTATTGATGCTCTTATGGAATGAGCAAGTTTAAAATAAAACCACATTGCTTAAACCTCACTAACTGATTATTTTATTTTCAAGTAATATGCTGTGAAAATCTGCTACGTCTAAGAAACTATTTCATAAAACTGAAACAATTCTGTTTTTTATTCTCTGGTATTTGAAATACTATTAAAACTGTAACTCCTTTAACGTTCTACAATATACAAATAGGCAAATATCAATTATATTCTCTAAAAATGTTTGCTCCCATGTTAAAGATTAATATATGGTAGCAAAACGGGTTACCACCCAGTTTTTAACTAATTTTTTGCTTTTGAAATTACATATAAAATTTGTGTTTTGAAGTATTTTCCTAAAACTCAGCAATTTTCCGATATAAATAGACTAGTTGACAGGTAACTAGAATGAAATTTGATCTTTGAAACTCTAGCTTTGTGTAAGAATTGATAATATCAAGCAGTTGAAAGTTGGGTCTCTCCACATTATGATATTTATTAATTGTGAATAGCCACATCTATTACAAAGTGCTGAATAATAAAAAGAAATTAAACAATATAAGCCTTCTCTTACCCCACATGTACAGTTTATACGCAAATAAACTCTCAAAGGTCAGGAAAATGCTTATGATTTCAGCTAACTGGTAAAATACTATCTCATTCCAGTTTTAACCTCATTTGAAATTGACTTAAAACTCTTCTCTTAGGATCCTGCTCTGATCAGTGCCCCCTGGTCCCCTCAATGTCTCATTTGATTGCAAACCTATCTGAGGAATTGAATATTCTTTTCCATTTGTTCTCTATAAGGTATCTGTGTCAGTGCTTTTTATACAATGACCACTTGGTACAATTTATTATTAGTTTCAGAAACATCTTTGGCCGGCCTTGTGGCTTAGCGGTTAAGTTTACACGTTGCACTACTTGCAGCCTGAGTTCTGATCTCGGGCGCGCACTGACGTACCGCTTCTCTGGCCATGCTGAGGCTGCATCCCACATACAGCACCTAGAAGGATGTGCAACTATGACATACAACTATCTAGTGGGGCTTTGGGGGAAAAAAAAGGAGGAGGATTGGCAATAGATGTTAGCTCAGATCTGGTCTTCCTCAGCAAAAAAAAAGAGGAGGATTAGCATGGATGTTAGCTCAGGGCTGATCTTCCTCACAAAAAAAGAGAAATATCTTTATTTAGGAACAAATCAAGGAAACAGATGTGAGGAATGTGGGGTAGCCTAGTTGATGGTGCTTGAGGGATTCTTCACGTGTCTCAGCATAGAAAAATTTAAAGAGTAAAGCAGCATTGGTCAGATCAAAAGTGTGGGGTGAACATAATTCTGAAGGAATAATGATGGAGACGTAAAAACAAGAAGCCACTTGAATTGCATTGGAAGATATTAGACACATCAAAGGGCTGGGAGAAAACCTTGTTTAATGTAAGTTCTTTCTAAACTCTAAGGCAAAAAGTAATATGAATTTACATGGTAATTATAAACCACAAAACAATTCACAAGACAAGTAAACAACTAAAGTAGAAACCAAAATAAGAAAAATAGAGGTTAAAGGAGAGATGGAGAGAGCTGGTTGGGGTCAGAAAACATGGCTTAGTCATCCTTGAAGTCTCCCTCAGACTCTGATCATTCTTAGTGCTCAGTAAACACTTTGAGCCCATGAGCCTGGGGAGGGGCACAGTGAGAGGTGGTTGGGAGGGGAGACAATGCAAGGATACCCTTGTGGAGGCACTGACATTGAAAATCAGTGACATTTTGCCAAGGTGTTTACCATAATATATTATGGATTATTCTGGAAAGTTAAGGATTTTTCTGGAATGTACATTTTCATTTTATAGAAACTCCAACTAGCCCAGAGAACGATTGAGACATTTCAGCTTTAGAAATAAAGAGAGGGGCCAGCCCTGTGGCACAGCGGTTAAGTGCCCGTGCTCCACTGTGACAGCCCCGGTTCACAGGTTCGGATCCTGGTGCACACCGACATACCGCTTGTCAAACCATGCTGTGGTAACATCCCATATAAATTAGAGGGAGATGGGCACAGATGTTAATCCAGGGCCATTCTCCCTCAGCAAAAAGAGGAAGGTTGGCATCAGAAGTTAGCTCAGGGCTGATCTTCCTCACAAAAAAAGAAAGAAAAGGAAATAATGAGAAAATTTTCTGTCAGTTTTAAGAATGAAAACCAGTTAGCATCTGGAAAGCAGTTGCAATTTGAGATCAGAATGTGGAGAAAGAATTAGATGTCACAAGTTGTTTTTGCTTTTATCTAGGACAGTAAGGCTTGCGGGGGGAATGAAGTTCCATCTTGGCTCTATTGAGTTTGAGAAGGTGTAAAATTCATTTGTTCTGGTCAACACTGTTGACCTGCGGAGAAAGACAAATGGTTCAAGCAGCTAATCTAAAGGCATGACCTATATGTGCAAGGTATTTGTGGTAGGTATTGAAGGAAATACAAAGAATTATAAGGTTCCAAGCTCCTCCACATACATGACATGGCTTGCAAGATGTCACTTGATTCTGCCAAGGTATTTAGTGTATGTTGTATTAGAGAACCTAAAAAAAATGGGAATGTTATCGAGAAATTGTAATTAAGGAAAGCTTCTTAGGAGAGGTGGACTACATCAAGTGCTCAAAGGGACCACTTTTGGGCAGGTGGAGGGAAGAAAGTGTGAGGATTTCAGATGGGGGAAGAGAGGAAAGGTACAGACATAGAAAGGAACATGGCATTTGGGCATGGGGGTGGGGAGGCCATGACAGGCACAGTCTTCCCCTGACTGAGAGGCAGCTCAGTTTCCTCCTCCAGGAGCCCAGCACTGCTTCCCACTTCCTGGCCTAATCCACCTGCAGACCTCCCGCCTGAGCCAAGGCCTATCTTATCTGGATCACTGCCTAATCTCCCAACAGGTCCCTTTACTTCCAGTCTTAATTTCTTCTAATCTTTCCTCCACAATGCCTCCAGAGTTACCTTCTAGAATCTAAATTTGTTTAAATGTGACATCTGCTTATACTCTTTCAATGACTGCTCAGAGCATTGGAGAGAACATTCAGACTCCTGAGCTGGACACGCAGGCTTTCCCTTGCTGTCCTCATCTTTAGCCTCATCACCCACTGTTTCCTACATGTTCGCTTTGTTCCAGCCTTAAAAATACCCCCATATTCTGAAAGCTTTAGCATCCTTTATATCTGCCTTTTTTATGTGTGTCTACTGCACTCCTACTGCACTCCTTGTTTAATCAACTTAATTCCTATTTCTTAATCTAAACTCATATCAAATGTTCCTTCCTCTTGGACACTTTTCCTGAGAGGTCTCCATCTAGAGACTCCTTTTGATGTCCCCACTCTGGGACCCTGTACTTATCTGCTTTTCCATAACTGTTGTTTTATTCATGTCTCATAGACAGTGAGCTCCTTCAAGCTGAGACTATCCTTCTTCTTGATAAATAAATGGCATGCAGTGGGATACATTGGAGCATATGAGGAAGCCATTTGGTGTAAACCTAATTGGGCCTGACCTATTTTTTATAACTTTTTTCCAAAAGGGGCCTGTAGCCTCTGTTCATCCATTGTACATCCACTTTAAGCAGTTAACATGTCCCAAAGACAAGAACAATGCCCTTAAGATGTAAATGCAACTTCCCCCACATTGGCATTTCCTTAAGGATAAGCATTTCTCCCTAGGCTAGGATTTGATTGCTGTGCTCATCCTGTGACCACCCAACTCGAGACAACAGCCACGCCCATGGAGACAGCAGACCTGATACCCACTGTGTCCATCAATTGAGGTGCTCACAGGTCAATGTCACGGCTATTGTAAAAGGGACATTGCAATCACATGTGATACGTGCTCCTTGATAGTATATAACCACTGTGTACACCCCACTTCTTCAGAGTGCTCCATTTCTTCATGAAAGGACTCTCCCAGGCTATATGGTCTTCAAAGGTTGGCTCGTAAGAAACTCACCCCAGTTTTGATTTATAGATTGGTTATGGGTTATTTGCATCGACATTTCTTGGTGTAATTGCGGCAGGATCTCAGAGAAACCCACCGGATACCACCTGGAATCTACACTGAACCGACAGTTGGTACCGCAGGGGCACTTTGAGCCCCACCCGGATCACTGCATTCTTCAGGTGACCCTGGTGAGTTCTCCTGAATCCTGGACCTCTTTATTTTAAGTTGATAGTCCAAGAGTTTATTTGAGCTGTTTTAAGATATTAAGACTAGAGGCTTTGAAGGGTACCAGTACATTTCCTAGGTGGAGAAAAACCTAGGGGGAATTTCCCAGGCCAAGGAACTTTAGGGGAAGCTTGGAGTAAACTGGGTTGGTTGTCCTTTTAATTTGGCTTTAAAATTGGAAAGAATTATGTTTATAAGGTCTGAACAAAACTGCTTGATAGAGAAATGAGAGTCTGATCTTGTTCAGCTATGAAGAAAAGAGACATGGCTCCTCCCGGCTGAAAAGGCGTTTTACAGGTGACTGAAAAACCTCAGTAGGAGTGTCAGAGGTGAACCTCACGATGTGTAGCCGTCCTATAAGGCATTCCGTTATCATTCACGTTAATTAATTATAGCTTCGTCCGGGGATGCGCACATGAGGGTTGGTCACCCGCGCTCCGAACCGCCACAGTGGTCCTAGACTGCCAGCGGGAGAAACCTAGACAAATAAGACAGTGATTACGACATTCCTTTAGGGAATAACACTCAAAGCAGCACACTTGTGACCCACTACACAGTTCGAGAAGTTGTTCAGACTTTAGAAAAAACAAACGAACAAACAGAACTAAAAATGGGAAACCGTGCTTCAAAAGCCTGCCGGCTTCCAGATGGACAACCCCCGACGGGGACTCCCGCTGGTTTCCCGTATAATGCAGACGGAAACAATGCTTGCAAGTATTTAACTAAATGGGAAAGGTTAACTAAGGATGACTTAGGTCGTAAATGGCCAAAATGGGGAACGTTTGACCTCTGAAAACTACTGTATTTGCACGCCCATGTTGAAAAAGCCGGCGATAAAACCAAAACCAAAGAAGAGGAAGATTATTACGATTGGCATTTAGAGGCTTCAAAGTGTAATAATGATAAAATGACCTCTTTACAGGAGACTAACCATAAACTGACTGAGAATATTTCTGAATTAAAGAGAGATAAGAAGTCAGAAGCTGTCCACCCCCTTCACCTCCTCTACCTCCTCCACCACCGCTGCTTTCAGCACCTCAGAGCTCATCTCCTTCTCCCTCAGCACCCGTGTATCCTTTCCTTTCTGAGCTTCCGTACCCTGACCTATCCACTTCACCTCCTCCTCCCTCACCTCCTCCTCCTCCCTCTCCTCCTCCTCCTCCCTCACCTCCTCCTCCTCCCTCACCTCCTCCTCCTCCCTCACCTCCTCCTCCTCTCTCTCCTCCCACACCTCCTCCTCCTTCCTCTCCTCCTCCTCCCTCACCTACTCCTCCTCCGTCACCTTCTCCTCCTCCTTCACCTCCTCCTCCTCCTTCACCTTCCCCTCCTCCTCCACCCCTAGAGAAAACAAGAAGTAACTCTCAGGGAGCAGATACTGAAAGTCCTAAAGTTATAGTGGCTGTCTTTAAGGAGAAAACTGTTACTGGGTGAGGTGAGCCTGCTCTTGTGTATACTCCTTGGACTAGAACTGAATTTAAGAATTTGACGAAGGACTTCCCAGGCCCTTTGCAAGATCCTTTAGAGTTTGCTCAAGAATTTGATTTTATTGTTAGAACATATGCACAGGATATTTAGATTTATATCAGCTTGTGCATTTGCTGGTGTCTGAGAACAAAGCAAATGAATGGATAAAAGAGGCAGATTGGAGACCCCCTGGAGGATTTCCATAAGCATGAGGCTCACCGCCTTAAGGAGTGTAGGAATATTGCTCGAAACTTACACAAAGCCAGTCCAGTGGTTTTTCCCAGGAGGATAGATTGGGCTAAAGTCCATCAATGTAAGCACAGACCCGAGGACTCTATCTTTGATTATTTCGAAAGGCTTGAGAGAGCCTTCAAACAGCACTCTGGGCGGCTCCCGAATGTTTTGAGGATCATTAAAATGATTCAATTTTCAATTCAATTTCCTTGGAAGGATTAGATGAGGAATTAGCAAAATTAGTTAAGAGACATGAACTGGATTGGACTTTAATGCACACTAGTGCTCTTGTCACTATTACAGATAAACTATCTAAAACCCTCCAGAGGGCCGGCCCCGTGGCTTAGAGGTTAAGGGCACGCGCTCCGCTGCTGGCAGCCCGGGTTCGGATCCCAGGCGCGCACCCCTTCTCCGGAACATGCTGGGGATGCATCCCACATACAGCAACTGGAAGGATGTGCAGCTATGACATAAACTATCTACTGGGGCTTTGGAGGGAAAAAATAAATAAATAAAATCTTTAAAACCCTCCAGCAAAAAAAAAAGGCCACTGAGGTTATGAGTATACAGCTACAACAGCTTAGTGGCCCAACAAACGCCATCCTTTTAAAATCTGACCAGAAACGAAATCACCGTGTTTGTTACTATTGCAAAAATCCCGGTCATTTCAAACAAGACTGCCATAAACTCAAATGGGATTTAGGGGGTGACAACAAAACACAGGAATAGGGCTGCTCCAAGGATTACGAGAGGGCATTTCCCCTCCTTCTCACAAATGCCTTAGGGGAAATTAGATAAATAATGGAGGAGAAACTTTAAAGGTCCTTGTAGATACCGGGGCTACCTTATCTGTCCTCAACCCTACCCTTATTCATTGCCCTCTCCCTCGGAGTAAACGGGCAGTTGAAATGGTAGAGGTTTCGAATTTTCCAATGTAGGTTTTTAAATCAGAACCAATAATTTTTCAATTAAGAACCATCACAGTAAAAATGTGTTTCTCCTGGTTAAATGTGCTCCAATTCATTTGATTGGACGAGATCTTCTAGAACCATACAACGTCCATATTGCCTTTTCACGAAAGGGCAAAATGATTCTAGATTCAGAAAATCGGGATGCTGACCAGACTGTAATTGCTGAAAGGTTGATGATTGTGAAATCAATGACTCAAATAAAAGAGAAAATTGATGACCTGTTATTACAAGTGCCTAGAGAATTATGGTCATCATCCTCTTCAGATATTGGGAAAATTAAATCAGCCACTCCTATTAAGGTGACTGTTGACAACCCTAAGCCTCTATCTAATATTCGGTAATATCCACTTAGACCAGAGGCATTAAATGGGATAAACCCTATCATTCAGGATTTCTTGAAAAGAGACTTATAATTTCTTGTACTAGTCCCTGTAATACACCTATGTTGCCTGTAAAAAGCCAAATGGGAAAGGCTGGAGATTTGTTCAAGATCCGAGAGCTATAAATAACATCGTGATTCCCCGACATCCTGTGGTTCCTAACCCACACACTTTGCTCTCGGCCATTCCAACTAACAGCTGCTATTTCTCAGTCACTGATTTATGCAGTGCCTTCTTCAACATTCCCGTAGAAAATAATAGTCAATATCTTTTTGCCTTCACGTGGGAAGATCGTCAGGATACCTGGACAGTTATGCCACAGGGCTATACTGAGATGCCCACTTATTTTTCCCGGATACGCCAGGCTGATTTAGTGAATATAGAATTCCCTAATGACTCCACTTTAATTCAATATGTGGATGATTTCTCTTGTGTTCAAACACTAAGTTGGATTCTGAGAAGGACACAATTTATCTGTTGCAACAGCTAGCATCTAAGGGGCATAAAGTGTCCAAGGACAAATTGCATTTTTGCCTGCCTGTTGTAAAATATCTAGGACACTTGATATCTAAGGATGGACTGTTGATTGATTGATTTTGAAAGGATTAAAGGAATCCTGGCTTTTTCTCTCCCTAAGACAAAGAAACAGTTGAGGATTCCTAGGACTAACTGGATATTGCAGGAACTGAGTACCTAACTTTTCACTTATTGCCCAGCCCTTATATACATTACTAAAGTCTGACCAGCCTGATGTAATTGAATGGACACCAGAAGGAGAGAAGGCAGTAACTACCTTTAAGTCTGTTTTGGCCCAAGCACCAGCCTTAGGACATCCTAATTACAGCTTGCCATTTTTCCTCTTCGTACATGAAGATAAAGGAAATGTCTTAGGTATCTTAACTCAAAAACACGGAGGTCGACATCTACCTATAGGGTATTATAGTCAGCAGTTAGACTCAGTGGCAAAAGGGCTTCCGCCTTGTATGAGAGCCATTTCAGCAGCAGCGCTCTTATGCAAGACCACTGAAGAAATAGTGATGGGATCTCCTTTGACTATCTATGTTCCTCACTCAGTCTAATCTCTCCTAAAATCTCATCACACTCAGCATTACTCTGTCAGCTGACTAGCCTCCTATGAAGCTCTGTTGCTCTCTGCTCCTAATATTACCTTAGCCCGGTGTAATAATCTTAACCCTGCAACTTTACTTCCAGCATCACAAGAAGAAGACGCCCATGACTACATTTATTAACTAATTACCTACTTACTCCTAGGAATGATTTACAAGAAACTCCCATTGATAATGCTGATCTAATTTGGTTTACAGATGGATCTTACTCAAAGGATGAACAAGGGTGTTATCGGGCTGGATATGCAGTAACGTCCTCAGTAGACGTAATTTACCAGAGATAAAGTCAGCACAGCAAGGCGAGTCAATTGCTTTAACTCGAGCTTGTCAATTGGCCAGAGACCAGGTAGCAAATATCGACACTGACAGCCGTTATGCTTTCGGAGTAGCACATGACTTTGGAATGCTGTGGAAACAACGAGGGTTTTTAACCTCTTCAGATCAGCCTATAAAGACGGAGAAACAGGTTGCAGAATTATTACATTCTATACAGCTGCCGAGACAACTAGCGATTATTAAAATACTAGGGCATTCCAAATCTGATACTTTGGAAGCTAAAGGAAAACGGCTTGCTGATGCAGCTGCTAAACAAGCAGCCTTGAAGTCTTGCCCTACCCAGCCTCGAGAATGCCTGCTGCTTCCTAGTAACTCTACTAACCCAGGAAAAGACTTCCTTCTACAGGCCCAAGAAGTGGCCACGGAAGAAGAAAAACAGATATGGCAGTCAAAAGGGGGAATTTTAGACTCCCCTCACAGATGTGGTTTGGGCCCAATAGGAAACCCATAGTACCTGTTGGAGCACAATTGCCCCTGCTCCAACATATACACCAACTAACCCACTGGGCACCTGAAAAGATGATTTTATGGGGAAAACAATACTTTTGGAAACTTTCTCCCACAGTGGCCCATACAACTTATATTCGTTGTGTTATATGCCCAAAGCAGAATCCAGGGAAACCACTTCATGGGTCACAAGGTCACTTTCCCCTTCCTAAGGGACCCTTTGAGGTATGGCAATTGGACTTTGTCTAAATGCCACCACCTCAAGGATATAAATACATCTTGGTAATGATCTGTATGTTCTCACATTGGGTTGAGGCCCTTCCTTGCAGAAGAGCAACGGCTCTAACAGTAGGTAAATTACTGTTAGAGAGAATAATTCCTGCTTGAGGAATTCCTACCGAGTTACATAGTGACAAGGGAACTCATTTCACCGGACAAATAATTAAATCTATTTGTAATATTTGGCCAATAATGCAGCATTTCCACTGTGTTTACCATCCCCAATCCTCAGGATTGGTGGAAAGAACTAATAGCAGGATCAAACTTCAATTGGCAAAGCTTTCAGAAGCATTTAATCTCTCATGGCCAAAAGGTCTTCCGTTAGTGCTCCTTAGTCTTAGATCTACATCATTTGGTAAATATCGACTGTCTCCTTTCGAAATAATAACTGGACAACCTATGCAATTAGATGAAGAAATGTATGAACCAACTTTACTTAAAGGAGATATTTTACATTATTGTCAAGGTCTCATTGAGGGTCTTAAAAGAAATGAGAAACTGGTAGCTAATTCTTTTCACAGTAAGCTCCCGGGAGACGAAGACCTTAAGGATCATGGATTACAACCTGGAGATTTTCTTTATTGGAAAAGACACATGATAAAGGACTCTTTACAGCCCCGTTGGAAAGGACCATGTCAGGTGCTTTTAACCAATCCATGTGCTGCAAAATTAAAAGGCGTAGACTCATGGATTCACATTTCTCATTTAACATAGTCTTCTCCTCCTGAATGGACTTCAACTCCAGTCTCTGACACCCAACTTCGACTGACCAAGACGAATATCTCCAAACCATGATGAGAAGAAGATGACATCTGTTGAAGACAGCTGTCCCGAGACTCTGGACCAGGCCCGTATTCCTAACCTTATATCTCCTCATTTAAACCCTTGTAGTGTTTAAGCTTTATGTAATTGCTAAAATAATCAATTTCTAGATTGCCTTACCATTTTCCTACACCAATGCTTTACCCTTCAACTTTATAAGATAGATCATAACCTAATTACAAAACCTTTTGTTGATTACAAAAAAAAAAATGCCATTCAAGGTTTCCCTAATGCTTTGTTTTTCCAGTCTACATCTGAATGGACCTCTGATGGCAATGTTTTTCTGCAATGGGCACATTTCTTTGCTACTCACAAAAATCAGTCCAATTGTTGGCTATGTGGCCAACTTCCGCTTTCTAACACCTCTGGGTTGCCTTGGTGGGTCTTTCCCTTTCAAGGCACAGATTGGAAAGCTCTAAAGCAATTTATTGTGATAGAAAGATCTAGTTCTAATGTTCACAGTTCATCTGATATTACTAATTATGATCCTGAAACATGGTCAATAGCCCATACTATTAATAATACAGGACACGGTTATTCTTTTTCTGTTACTCAAACCATCCAATTATCCGAACAAATTGCAGATAAACAAAAGAAACCAGACATTACAGTAAAAACTATGGAAGGTTTCACACAAATTTGGATGGGTATGTTTGGCTTACTCCTAGCCATGGATCTTTAAACATACCAGCACCTTTATGTTGGGAACAGAGAAATCATTCCAAACAAAATCTACCAAATTACACTCTAAAGATGGGTTGGATATCCCCCGAGTAATGTCAGAATACTATTATACATAAAAAAAGTGATTGGTTTGGAACAGACTGGTCTCGAAGACCAGGCATCTATTGGATGGCTCCTAATGGAACTCAATGGTTATGTGGAACAAATCTCTAGCCTTGGCTGCCACCAGGATGGCTAGGGCGCTGCACTCTTGGCTTCTCTTGGATACAGGGAAAGATTCGACCAGAGCTAATATCTGTGGCTAATCTGCCTTTCCTTAAGGCCAGATGGGCTCGTTCAGTGTTCCACTGGTATGACCACCTAGCAGCTATATTTGCTCCTTCCTTGGGGCTGGAAGACGTCATATCACATATAGAGGCTCTGACAAAATTTACTCAACAAGCCCTTAACGATAGTCAGGCAAGAATAGCTTTCTTAAATACTGAAATGTCTTTAACGAGAAAAGCCGTCCTTCAAAATAGAATGGCCTTAGATATTCTTACAGCAACCCAAGGTGGTACACGTGCGATCATTCAAACTGAATGCTGTATGTTTATACCTGACGAGTCTTCCAATGTGTCATCTCTACTAAAGCACATGAAAAAACAGGTGAATGCTTTAAGCGATCCTATACCCAGCCTTGATTTGTTTGGTTGGCTCCCTCCTGGTATTGGTTCCCTTTTTTGAACTGGATTGCAATTCCTATTTCTATTACTTCTTGGAATTCTTGTACTAATCATAATATTCAAACTGATTATTTTTTTCTTTACTTAGTGTTGTAAGACTGGCATGCAAACTAGAGTAATGGTGGCTCAGTGACTTGAGATGGCCAATCAATCTTATAACCCTGGACAAATATCCTTTTCTGGATATTGTCCATTTTAAACTAATCTTTTAAAAAAATGTTTAATTATTATCATTGTTACCGTACTTATTATATAATTGTGCACAATGTAACATAAGGGGCTATATATATTTAAAAATATATTTTTTAATATAAAATAAAAATAAATATAATATAAAATATAAAAAATATTAAAAGAAGTGCATATACAATGTTTGTGCAACAACCTAAAATTAATCCAAAACCCATGAAATGCTTCCTCTGTTTATATATATATATATATATATATATACCTCTTTGCTTGTCTACAATATCCAACTAATTCCACCCAACGTGAACAACTGGGCAAATAGACGAGATAAAAGCCTGGCACTGAGGGACCTGATAGACCCAGGGCATGCAGGAACCACCCTGGCTCTGAGGGACAATATTTTGATCATCAATGCTTTCTGTTGAAAGATTATACATCAAAAGGGGGAAAATGATAAATAAATGGCCAGTGATAGGATATATTGGAGCACATGAGGAAACAATGTGGTGTAAAACTATTTGGGCTTGACCATGTTTTTTTCCAAAAGGGGCCTGTAGCCTCTGTTCATCCATTATATACCCACTTTAAGCAATTAACATGTCCCAAAGACAAGAACAATGCCCTTAAGATGTAAATGCAACTTCCCCCACATTGGCATTTCCTTAAGGATAAGCATTTCTCCCTAGGCTAGGATTTGATTGCTGTGCTCATCTTGTGACCACCCAACTTGAGACAACAGCCACGCCCATGGAGACAGCAGACCTGATACCCACTGTGTCCATCAATCAACGTGCCAACAGGTCAATGTCGTGGCTATTGTAAAAGAGACATTGCAATCACATGTGGTACATGCTCTTTGATGGTATATAAGCACTCTGTACACCCCACTTCTTTGGAGTGCTCCCATTCTTCATGAAAGGACTCCCCCGGGTTATATGGTTCTCAAAGGTTGGCTCATAATAAACTCAACCCAATTTTGATTTATATATTGGTTATAGATTATTTGCATTGACATTCTATTTGTCCCTCCAGTATCTAAACACAGTACCTGACACATTTGGGGCACTCAGAAAATGTTTGATGAGTGAATAAGTATGTGGGAGACCACACTTGGTGGAGCAGAAGGGGCTTTTTGGGGAGTGGTAGAAAATTCGCTCACATTCCTACCATAGTAGTTGAGGTTGTGGGCTTTGGACTAGTTTGTCTGGGCACCAATCCCAGTTATTCCACTTTTAACTGGGGAATCTGTGCAAAATATTTACTCTCTGAGCGTTAGTTTCCTCATCTATAAAATGGGGCTACTGCTAACTCCTGTCTCATAGGGTTTTAGTGAGATTGAAATGCATTAACTAATATAAAGTGCTTAGAAGAGCTCCTGGCACATAGTAGGCACTTAAATGTTAGCTGTTATGTTATCATAATTGCTCTTATTTCTGAGCAATACTCTGGTTTTGAAAAGATGCTTTCATAATATAGTTGATCCTCATTATTTGTGGATTCCGGGTTTGCACACTTGCCCATTAGCTAAAATGAACTGGCAGCCCCCAAATCAACACTCTCAGGGCTTTCATGTCCATTTGTAGATATGCACAATGTGTTGAAAAATTTGATTCACTCGACGTGCATGTCCCAGCTGAGGGGAACAAGGTGACTCTCTGCCCTCTTGTTTCAGCCCATACTGTAAACAAGTGTCCTTCTTGCAGTCTATTTAGTGCCCCATTTCTTATCTTTTTGTGCGTTGTGTTGGTGACTTTGCTGTTTAATATGTCCCCCATGTGTAGTGCTGCAATGCTGCCTGGTATTCCTCAGAGCAAGAGGCTGTGACGTGCCTTTACAGAGAAAGTATGTGTGTTAGACAAGCTTCTTTCAGTCACGAGTTACAGTGCTGTTGGTGTGAGTTCAATGTTAATATATCAACAATATATATTAAATAAGGTGACTTTAAAGAGAAACACAGAAAACAAAGTTATGTATTGATCAGTTGAAGAAAATGTGACTAAAGCTTGCAGGAACCTAACCCTGCATTTCCCGTAGGAGCAGTGTTCCCGTAGGAGCATATTCACTGATTCAGTGTTCACAGTGAATTTATAGAATGTCACACTGTGCATAATGAAAACTGACTGTATCTTATGTAATCCTCACATACTCCTTTATAGTAGATAGGTAGGGAACAGGGTGTCCACATTTTACTATTCAAGTAAGGCTATTAAAGACCTTATGAGCCAAGTAGAGAATTTAAAATGTCTTGTGCTCACCATAAGAGGCATGAATTTTTTCTTTTTTTGGTTAGGAAGATCAGCCCTGAGCTAACATCTATGGCCAATCCTCCTCTTTTTACTGAGGAAGACTGACCCTGGGTTAACATCTGTGCCTATCTTCCTCCATTTTATATGGGACGCCGCCACAGCATGGCCTGACAAGCGGTGCATTGGTGTGCACCTGGGATCCGAACCCGGGCTGCCAGCAGCAGAGCGTGAGCACTTAACTGCTACGCCACGGGGCTGGCCCCTAGCCATGAGTTTTTGAGCAAGGAAGAACTATGATGAACTGATGTTTAAGGAACAATTACCTGGCAAGAGAATGTAGTATTGAGAGGAAGAGGGAGAACTGAGCCGGAAAGGAGAACCAGCTGTGAAACTCTCCAAGTATTCCCATTACTAGGTGAGGAGATTCAGAGCTAAGGTGTTGATGTGATAAATGAAAAGTAGCAACCAAAGGATGAAATAATGGATTTGGTAACCATATATAGGGTGTAAGTTAGGCTGTGGTTCTCAAAGTGGGGTCCCTGGACCAGCAGCATTAGCATCACCTGGGAACTGGGTAGAAATGCAAATTCTCAGGTGCTGCTGCAGACCTGCTGAACTGGAAACTCTGGGGTGGGGCCTGGCAATCTGGGTTTCAACAAGGCCTCCCAGTGCTTCTGGTGCCCATCAAGTTTAAGAGCCAGGGAATTAAAGAAATGATTCCAACACGTCACCATGCCCAGGTAAGCCGCAAGGCAGGGAGGTGGTATTTGTTTGGAGGATAAGACGCATTTTAAGTTTTAGGAAAAAATAGTTGAGCGTCTGTTTCATTTTAAGGGTTCCAGAGATGCCATTTTAGCTCTCTGCCTGTGAAGCTGTTTTGTTCACAATATGTTCTCCTTTAGAGAGCCCTTGGTAAGTTATTTACCACTTACCACATGTTCTGAGGGTCCCTTCCTTCTTGAAATCCCCTTTCAGACTTGAATACGTACTTTATTTTTGTGCACAAGCTCCTCTATTTAAAATCTGGATTTTTGGGCCGGCCCCGTGTCTTAGCAGTTAAGTGCACGTGTTCTGCTGCTGGTGGCCCAGGTTCTGATCCCAGGTGCACACCGACACACCACGTGTCCGGCCATGCTGATGCTACTTCCCACATGCAGCAACTGGAAGGATGTGCAGCTATGATATACAACTATCTACTTGGGCTTTGGGGGAAAAATGAATAAATAAATAAAATTTAAAAAAAAACAAAATCTGAATTTCTCTTCCTATAGGATCATGTATGCCCTACTGTCAATTTGGAATGCCATTGGTTTGTTCCAAAACCTTAGAAGGTTTTAGAATTTAGAACCTGATGAATAGAGAATGTATAAGCTTCTGTGTAGGACTCATATTTTTCAGATGTCTAGAGGTATCCCAACTTGCCAGTAACGTGGCCTTAGATTTAGCGGAACTTGATAATCCTAATATAGTAGAAAATGAATTACATCTCTCGCATTAACATTTACAAAATAAATGATCACAATGTTGACTTACCAATAATGACTTTCTATATTCTAAGCTCTGAAAGTATCTTGCTTACATAATAAACATGATAAATTTTCAAAGATGAGACAATTAACTTTTCAGCAAAAGCTTGACTTGAGTGTATCTTGGCTTCCTTTTTGACAGTTTTAGCCTTAATGTTACAGTAATATTTTCTTTTTCTGGGAATCAGATAACCTTGTATTTGGTGAATATTTTAATTTTTAATGGCCACTTGTGTTTTGTGATATGCACGTGTTCGAACAATCTATAAGAACTAACCATTACCACCCATATATAAGATTATACAGGAATGGAGGAATTTTGGCTGACTTGTTGTATATAACTGTTCAGCCAAAGCAGATGGCAGACTCTACCACTTACAATGATTTAGGGGTTTGAAGCAGTATTTTTAAATACAAATAATCTCAAAATTGATAATATATAAAGTATATTACTTACTGTGTTAACTAACCAAAATAGTTAAATTTGTTATCTTTCCTCCATTTATAAGGATGCACCCATTACATAGATTCTGTACAAAATTGCAAAGATCATTTTTTTGCTTTACAAAATTTATTTATTTTAATTTTCAATAGTGAGAACCTTAGTGTTGGGTAAACTGCTGCACAATTACTGGAAATGCTGAAAGTCTTTTTGAAAAGTGTAGAAATCTAAAGATAATGAAAAGTATATTTCTCCAATGTCAAGTCCCTTGAGGATCTGATAGGCCTCTGTCTAGTTGCACCCTGAAGAGATGGAAGATTAAACACCAGCACAGGACACAAGGGAAGAGGCTGCCAACTTGAGGGCTTCCCACGGACCACAGAGTGCCTGGCAGACAGTTGGAGATTAAATCTGGGCTTTGTCCATGAGTGGACCCTGAGAGGAGGATTTTGCATAACTGACCAGAGAATAGACAATATTGGTTCTTGATAACAAGTAATACTTACCATGTAAATTTCTTTATTAATCTCTGAATAAATAAAAATTATAACCTGTATAGAAATCAATTCTTACTGTCAAGCCCCGCAGCCTTCTCTGGAGAGCTCACCAGAAAATGTCTCAGCTGACTGTGAATTGCTCTTCTCTGAAAGCCAGCCAGCCCTTCACTGATAGCCCTGGATAAGGAAGGCCAGATACAATTCTTTGAAGATGTTCAGCTGAATTCAGAAGCAAAAATCCTACCTCCAGTTGGCTTCTCTGTGAGAATGGATGGCCGGCCTTATTTCACAGGCTGGGCAGTTGAGGTTTCAGATGAGCTTAATTGCTCTGTTCCCCAAGTATGGAAAAGGAGGATTGTGACATTGATCCAGGGCTGAGATTTTGCAGATAAAGATAGGGTCATAGAGGGGAATAAGTATTTCAGCTAATTGATTTTTTGTTCTCTACTGTGGAAGTAATTTAAGAAGCAGATTGTCTCTTAATCGAACTTCTCTTCCCTGTTCTCTATCTGTAATATCGCTGTAAAATTCTCTCTATAAAAATTTTAGTCTTTTTCTTTGCAGTCTGTTTATTATCATCTTTACGAATTCTTTGACTTCACCACCTTCTTGGCACCACAACGCTAGCCATTGTGATATTATCATAGATTCAGTTTTGCAATTTCATCCTCTTATCTCTATCTCCTCTACCATTTTGTTAGTTTTAGTTCTTATTGTATCTTATGCTTGAAAATATTTGAAGCTTACAGAGTATATCAGTTCCTTATTTTCTCAACTTTTGATTATCTAAGTGGCCTCAACTATCACTCTTTTTTTTTTATAATTTTATTTATTTATTTTTCCCCCCAAAGACCCAGTAGATAGTTGTATGTCATAGCCGCACATCCCTCTAGTCGCTGCACGTGGGACGCGGCCTCAGCATGGCCGGAGAAGCGGTGCGTTGGCGCGCGCCCAGGATCCAAATCCGGGCCGCCAGCAGTGGAGCGCGCGCACTTAACCGCTGAGCCACGGGGCCGGCCCTATCACTCTTTTTAAAAAAGT